>NW_027526245.1:29125354-29640354 GCF_048455015.1 Haemaphysalis longicornis
GCAGCCACTTATTGGTTGCCCTGTTGTCACCTCGCAGAAAAGTCGTTACGGTGTATTCCGTTTTTCAGAAAAACTGCATTTTCGGTCACTTTGCAAAGCGCCTGGCGGCGGTCCTGCGGAGTTATTGTTATTTTTTATTTTTATTGTGTTCATGAGACCTATCGTAAAAATTCTGATCCGCAACTTGCTTGCGGTTTCTGTGCCCAAATGTTTTTCGCGAAAAAATTTACCCCACGTAGTGAATGCACCCCCTAAATTTGCATCAAATTTTTTGGAAAAAAAGGTGGGATCATTACGCGAGTAAATACGGTATATATAATGTATGACCTGCAAAAAAACTTTCTTCCGTTTGTTTCTTCTCTCACAGTAATCACTGTCCAAAGGTGACTAAAGTTTTATTTATATTGTTTTAAAATTGACTGTCCAAATTTGAATATTAGTTCAATGTACCGAGGAGCCGGTCACCTCACTGCAAAAGAGTAACGGCATAAACGGTAATATTAAATGAGCATAATATTACGACAGCACTTACCCGTTCTGGGTTAGGACGCCCATGTCTTAGGGCGCCCATGTTAAGGCGTCCAAGGAGTTTTTTACGCGTCCTAGCCTTATTCTGCCACCAATACTTGTCCATCGACGTAATGCACCAAACTTGCAACTTTGTATTTTTGCCTGTATTAAAATTTTGAATGTGACCATAGAATTTTAAGTTTTCTCGTCCGCAGCCTCAATTACACGCTTAACGTATCTACAGAAGTGCTGGAGTTTATGCTAGTGACCTTTGTAGTCTCTAAATCCTGAACGCTACATTTTAATATTAAAGGACATTTTCAGCAAAGGCTTTAAGCCCACGTTTTGACCACCATCAGGCTGGTTTTACGAGCTTCTAATGCCCTTTTAGGGTATTCTTCGATGTAAATTACTACAAGATGGAAATGTCACAATGCGAGCTGCATACATTTTTTCACACTAACGAGGATGCGTTATCAGCAAACGTATTGCAAATAATCTATACCTAACCTCACGTGATTTTATTTTCTTTCGTTACATCGGAACCACTTTTGTCATGAAGGATGAATCTCACATTATGCAAAAGAGTCCAAGAAATGTTAGGGACTGGGCTGCGGTTTATAACACCCGAGTGACCCTGCCTCAGTTTCTGAACTTCACACGAAGAATACTGACAAAAGCGGCTGTACAAGAATACGAGTATTCAGTAGTTAGCAAATGTTTAGCAAGTCTCCAGTATTTATTCTTTAAGGCCAACTGGTCTGGTTGAGCGAAACGGTTTTTAATTATCATTTTATTATACAGGTGTGCGAAAAGCAAATCCAGGGACAATACGGTTTTGATCAACAGTACAAGGCGCCGTACTTTAAAACTGCGAACAGAATCATGACGTTTGAAACAGAAGAGTCTTTAAAAATGAAGGTGAGTGGCCGAGGCTGATTCTCTTGCGAAATATGTACAACTAGTTTCCCTTATATATTTGTCTTTACTGTACGTTTTTAAACTAGTTATTCAAGAAGCATGGCTTCGGAAGCAAACATCTGAAAGCTTTTTAAAAACAAGTTTATATCGTAGGTTGTTTTATGTTGTTTTTATTTGAACACTGTGGCGCTGTCGGATTTTGTGTAGGTGCACATTTGGCTCCAACGGCACAAGGTTTTGGCAACTGTACTATTACTTGTGCGTTTGTGCGGATAATATAGCCTAGACAACCTCCCGCACGGGGCACCTTGTGTGTTTAAGATTGCGTAATTGGAGACACCATGAGCCCCTAGTCTCCTTCTCACGCTGCGACCAACCCTGGTGAAGGGCAGCAGGTTCTTCCAGTGACCGTCAAAACACTAGGCAAGCTCCGCCCAATCCGGTAAGCAGACAGTGAGCTCTGGAACCTCTCTACCCATCAGGGTAAAGCCATGTTCCAAAAAACACGACTGGTGCCTGAAAAGGGTTCGCACCGAAGCAACATATCCTCCGCTTCGTAGTACCTCTGTTCCCAATCCTGACTATTTGTGTTTCCTGGTCATTCAATCTCTAAAAAAACCCTGCTACCTCCCAATTCGTGTTCCTTCAAAATTCCTGCAAAGTGTAATTGTAGCGCCATACAAAGCGAAGAAAAAACGAACGGGTGAAGTTCCACCACCGTGCTTTACGCCGCCATACTCGTAGCCAAACCGTTTCGATGATTTTGAGATCAAGGCGACGGCCAACAGCAGCCTGAATAGCTCGTTGCGCGTGATCTATGAGGCAAATCTGGCAAACTAGACAAAGGCCAATCTTCTTGAAGGCCTGAGAAATTCGGGCGTGACGGTAGTCAGGCACATTATCATAAGGAGAGATAACAATAAAATGCCCACCACACACATCATGCTTTCACCCTTGACCGTTACACACTTCCAGAATGCATGAATGCAGGCTCCATCCGGTGCTCCGTCCTAGTGTACATCCCGAGTGCGCGGCGCTGTACAAGTGTCCGCAGTTCGGCCATGGTACCAGCTCATGTCGGGGAAAATTAGACTGCACGAAGTGCACCCAACATAACCAACTCACACATAACTGCAGCTCGAAAACATTCCTCTGCATGAACTGTCAAGGACCTCGTCGCACGTAAGCTCAAACTAAACAGAAAATCATAAATGTCAACGTTACAGAAAATCTAAACTTCCCAGCGGCGCGAAACAGATCTGCTTCTTTCCCCCTGGGGACGTACGCCGATGCAAGTTGACAGGCGTGGAGCGGCGTCTCGTTCCGGTAGCAACGAAGGTCAGCGAGGCTGGTTGGGTTCCGCGCCCACACCCTGTTGGGTGTCACCTGCATAACAAAGTCACCACACCGCTTGCTCTGTCAGCCGCAGTTGTGGTGGCAGCCATGTCTGTGCAGAGTGATACCGAACTCACCGTTTCCACTCCACCGGCCCAAAGCACATGTGAGGGCATGGGGGAGATGGGGACGGATGAACCTGCGGCAGCTCCCACCCCTGCTGGACAGCCTGTGCAAGCTGCGCCACCGCTCACTCTTGTCGCTGGCAGGCGCAGCAAACGCGCAGTCCAAGGAGCGCGATCCGTTGGGAACTCTTCGTGTCTGCTTCGTGAATGCATCGCAGCAAAAGAAACGGGTCCCTTCATCCAAACCGCTGAGAATCCAACGAAAATAGGAATTACTGCCCTGAAAGACCATAACTAAACACACCCACACACACTGTTGCAGTCGCTTCAAACGGTATTGACTTTTTACGTTGGTATTGACCTCACATTGACTCTAAAGGAGCCATGAAGAGAAAACACAAGTTTGGTTCATGCAAAAGATTGCTTCGTTAAAATCATACTGACACCACTTTCAACGTAAAATTCCCTCAAATAAGCTACATCATTAGGAAAAAAGGGGAATGGCCATGCAAATCACTAGCTCATTTCCCGCAACTGAACTTACGATGTCATACCAATTGGCTCTGCGATTGGCGGAGGGCGGCAAAAGCAAACGCGAATTAGGCTGATCTTATAAGCTTGCCGAACGAGCTATTTGCGCTTAAATTTAGGGCACATTCTTTTTTAGAAGTACCGATGCGTACTGCTGTTGGTACTGCACGCACTATGCTTGGTTTAGCTACACAGGACTTCGGGGCTTTGGGGTTTTCAGACGACACTGGCAGATAGATGCAGCGACAATGTCTTACGTGACCGTATTTGTCGAGCGAGCACAGTGTTTCATGAAACGATTGTCTCCATGAACAAAACAAGACAGGTACAATACGTTCACAAACAATTGAAAGGCAGAAAAAAAGTTTTCCGCGGTGCGGTCGCGCCATCTACGTTCACTAACGTAAACAAGGCCCTGTGATGTCATTGCATATAACGAAAATGCACGATTTGGCCAGAAAATCAAACTTTTTACTGAAATTATTTAATATCTTAGTGAATAAAGCACAGCTTGCATTCGGGGAAGCGCGGGGGGCACAATAAACGTGAAATCTTTCGAGTAACCAACTTGTGGTTTGTCTTCATGGATCCTTTAAATCTTTTTGGGCGCTCGTTAACATCTGTCGGGCTTGCACCAATAAACACTCCTCATTGTCGTCGCCATCATCTAAATGCCCTCACTTAGGGCAATGCGGTCATGGAAAAGTGGGGTGCACAGAATCGAGCACATAGGTATTTTAGTGAGGTAGGGAAGTGGTCACCTCTATGAGGGTTTGTGCCCACGCCCCACTCGAGAGATAGGAGGATAACTGCCGACCCAATGGCCAAGTCAAGGAGTGAATAAGCGTTGTGTCCGTGAATATGGTATGTAACCTGTTTTTGTAATAAGCATTCTGGTGACGTGTAGAAATTTTTAAATAAGGTGCCGTCTAATTCCCCTTGTAAGATCCACTCATGGGGTCAGTGGGCAGGCGCTCATGCTGCGCGTGTGAAAGGAAAGATCCCCTCCGCTCGGTCTAGTGGCGCAGCACTACCGACACTACGGAGCGGTCGACGCCAATTTGACACGTCGCCTACGGCAGCGGGCTTGTCTGGTCAAAGGTATGCCGCGGGGATAATCTCCTTTAAGAATGCAGACGGCCCCGCCAGGTTCCCAGAATTGTTGACGTAGCAGACAATGGAGGAGGGGGATTATCAGCGTCTCACCGTGCCGTGGCTTTACCGCAACACACCATTGTTGTGTGCCGCAGTCGGAACGGATAGCTTTCCGCAGCTGCCCTTTTTCGCCCCCCCCCCCCTCCACCCCTCCAGGTCGCGCGTGCTTGCTCGCCCGCGTGCCGGCTGTTGACCCGAAGGTGGTGGTGCCTTATTTAATATTCCGTAGTGCGCTCAGTCCCATCTGTCTACGTGAATTTGGGCCCTCCATAACGTGTGTACGGAAGATAGAGGGGCGTGCCCAGGAGAGAGAAATACCGACGTTTTATAAGGCCGAACTTAGCCGCAAAACCGTGTTCTTGTCTGAGCTCTAAGCTAGGCAGGTACCCGGCGCGATAAGGAGTCTCGACCCCTAAAGCTAGATTGGGATTTGTGAGCCCCCTAAGCGCCAGATAGATGGGAGGATCGCGTCGGAAGTTTAGGATACAGCTGTGTACCGGGCAACTAGACGGATCGTGCGGCGGGAACAGAGTCCCGGCTGTAGTTTCCCGAGCGGTTTGTGTACGCTCCGAGAATAGGAGTGAGACGAAGTTGAGAAGCTCGAGTGACTTGTACGCACTTAGAGCTACCGTTTGAAGTTCTACCTTTTTATTCCTTATGTACTCAGTTATCCTAACGTAAATAGCTGTATATAAACTCTTCCTTTCCTTTCATCAACTACAAACGCCTCGAGTTCATCAATTCGGCCACCACCTCCGGCCACAATCAATTCGGCGACCAGCTCCCCCTTCTTCGAGACCCGTTTATGCATGTTCATTCCGTTTACCTGGTGGTCAAGCCATTGTAAGTTAGTGTTACACTCAAAATTGCGTGACCTCGACTGCCTCTTATGGTGTCCTTATGATTGTGTTTTTACCCTTTCTTTGGTGTAGGTAAAGTTATGGTAGCGTAGGGTCTGCAATATTGCCTCATTATTAGTGGCTGCAATAGTCTTATCGTTTCTTCTCTTTTCCTTGATTTTCTCTTGGTTGGGCATTTTGCTTGTGGTTTAAATATTGGTTGAGGACAGGTTAATTCGTTAAAGATTTTCTTGGCTTCACGTTTGGTGTGTTTACGTGATTGTTCTCTTGAAATACATTCATACTTATTTTAAGGGTGATTTTAACTCGGCCGCGTGGCGCCATTTGCCATCTTTCAAACCTAGCTTGAAGCGGAGCAGAACCGTCGGAATATTGCAAAGTATTTTTAAAACCTCAGTGATTAGTATCTATAGAGTTCTTTCCTGCTGATAGTATATGCCTCCTTCGTTTTCTGAGAGACTGGCGTTAACGCTTTTCCCCCTGTTTCAGTTAGGTCACCTGATGTTAGCAATATGGAGAGACGAGCTAGTTGGTTCGCAATTTCTATGAGTTTAACTTAAGCGCAAAAATTTTTCACAGGGACGAGAAAGAACGACACAGGCGCTTGTGTCGTTCCCTTTCTCGTCCCTGTGAAAAAATTTTGCGCTTAAGTTTCACTCATGGAAACCTGATGTTAGTGTCGGCATACGTTTCGGTGCAAAACACGCCGAGGTGGCTCAGTGGGTAAGGCGTTGCGCTGCAGAGCACAAGGATGCAGATTCGATTCCCTACCGCGGCACCTCTTTACACAGTAAAAAAAAACCCGCCCGCATTTTCCCACGGGGGGAACTCGAGTAAATGCGTCGCAGAGTGGTGGGGGTACCGCGTGAAGGTTGCGTAATTGGGTATGGTTTGGGAATGCTTAATTGTTGTTTCGTCTTTTTTATTCTTATTTATTGAATGAAGGAGAAGCGAAGGCAAGGAGTGTAAAGTTAAAGTCTGTCTTTATTGCTGGGTGTTGTTGACGCCGACTACGTTGAGGGTGGGGTAACGTTGCCTTCATTGAGTGGTGGGACGCTGCTCTTGGGTTGTGCCCCACTACTGGTTGAAGGTACTGTTGCTTCCATCGCATCAACTCGAGTCAAGCAATGCGTCAAGTCAAGCGAAAGCCTAGCAAAGATGCCCTTGACTGAATTCCGAACGCGCGCTCCGCCGCTTATATACACACCGAACGCGTTCGAGGGAGAGGAGTACGGGGGAGAGACGCGCATGCGCACACTTCCGTACACAAGCGTGCGAACTTTCAGCGCACCCACCACGCCGTTATCACGTGTACACGCCCTGCCGTCGTTACTGTTGAGCGCGACGCAGCGCACGGGTACCTACGACGCATGCGCGCACGGACGCGCTCCCCCCGCACCACCGCAGCTGTTGTTGAGAGCGACGGAGCGCACCGGGTACACGCGCTCCTCCGCACCGCCGCACCTGTTGTTGAGAGCGAGGAGGGTACGGGGGAGAGACCTGCACCTGCGCCTCGACGCGACGCCCATGCGCAGTGAGCGTGTGGACGGCACCGACGCGGAAGCGCGACATCGTGCGACTAAGAAATGCTCCGCATTTAAAACTTTTGTCACGACTGCAGCGCTTGTTGAAGATCCTAAGCTGTTCTAAATTATTCCGGACTCTTCTATGGCACGCCTCATATCCCACGTGAAGCTTTGGCGGATGAATTAGCCGAAATTTATATTTCGGAATCGTTCGGCAAAAACACACTTCGGTGTGATAACGTCAGTTGCCCGCACATCTGGCTTCGTGTCTGCCGAGCATGCTACTATCGAATGGTCGTAGAACAAACTTCACCGCGCATGCGCGCCACCTGCGGAAACCCCGCGTCCTCTCCGTCGTATCCAGGACTGTATCATCGTCTTCCATTCCAAAGATCGGTTGCCGTTGAGCCACATTACAATTGAGCGGAGCCCTTGGGTCTTGCTGCCTCAGTCGTACAGTGGCTGCGGTCACTACGGTGACGTATTTTCGTGGACGCCTGATGAGCACGGCTGACAGCGGATGGCCAAGAGCCACGTGGGAATCGAAAAATGGGCCTTGTAACACTATTGCCTTAAAACGACGAGGTGGCCAGCGCTCGTCGGTACCCCCGCGTCTGTCAGCGGCAAATGCAGACAAAAGGCAAGCACTGAGGGCGCGAGTGAGGACATGCCCTACGCACTGCGATCCCGAAGAGCTGTTCACGCGAAGACGGGAACGGAGTGCAGCCTCCTGTCCTGGCGGCCAGCTTCCGAAGCCGCAATAAAACCGCCCCGGGCAGCGGGCAGGAGGTAGTGTCGCTTTCTAAACGTAAGAGAGCTGAACGAAGGCTGCTATTTGGAACGAGGGGAAAGAGCTTCCTCACGCCCCACAGCCCTCGGTACGATCCTGTTTCGCTTGAGAGATTCGAGGGCAACGTTCGCGAAGCTGGCGTGCGATGCAATCGCTGCGGAGCGCGCGGCGTGGTCTGGCATGATGTACGTGCGAGTGAATGAGCACCGCAACGTCGTGGCGGCGGCACGGGTAGTGAGGGAGCCAGGGAGCTCTCCTGGTTATCACACCATCTGTGGCATCGAGGTGAACCCTCGAGAGTCGTCGTCGAGCAGCACGGGCGTCACCGTGGTTGACGACAATGCTATCACTGCCGATGATGTAGCCTCCTGCCTCAAAACGCCCGTTCCAGTGCAGTCAGCTGTTCGCAGGAGGACTTCAGTGTACCTGTGCCTTTTCAACGTTAAACCCCCTGCGGAGGGTGCGCTGCACAAGCTCCGACAGCCGGTGAGGGTGTGCCGACCGCGGCCGGTGCAGTGCGCCAGGTGTCGCAGATTTGATTACGCCACAGCGAGCTGCAAACGGGACGGGGGTGCTGGCGATGCGGGGTTCCCACCTGAAGGCAGCGTGCCAGGCCGCGAAGCCTTATTGCACCAACTGCGGGGGCCCCCACGCCGTGCTCGACCGCTCCTGCCCGCGCTGGCACGAGGAGCGCCGGGTGTGTGAGGAACTGGTCCGAGGCCGGGCGCCTGCCTCTTGCTTGGGCGTGCAGCCCAGCGAGCGGCTGAGCAGCCCCAGCCGCCCCCCATCGAACCTGCCAAAATGTCTCATCAGCCATCAGAGTGGTTTCTTGGGCGAGTTGGTCATTCATCGTGTAAGTAAGCCCAAAATGAAAAAGGACAAACGTGTCCCGCTCACTTCGTTCGTCTTTGTTCATTTCGCGCTTACTTACACGACTCATCAGCCAGGCAGCAGTGATGCCGCAAGGACGCAGCAGCATCAGCGTACAGCCCAGCGACAGCACAGCAGGCAGGCAGGTCCTACGCTGTCGGCCGCAAGGCAACAGCCACACCCCGAGCCCCTCCATGGCTATGAACTGCCGAACACAGCCCCTGGTGCGTACAGTGCTGCAGTGGAACGTCAACTCGCAGCGACCGCGTAGTGCGCCGCTCAGGGTGTTTCTGCTGCAGCACGAGCTCCATATGGTGGCTCTACAGGAGAGCTATGTGTGATTAGGAAGAGACGCCTCGGGGGGGGGGGGGTGCGTCTGACCGTGCCCTGTGCTCGGCGGTGTTGTGTAGCGAGCCGTCCCCCCCCAGGAACCTCGCGTGCCTCACTGTGCGTAACGATGTGCAGCAAGCAGATCTGGATAACAGCGCGGTGACGACAGTGGCGCAGGTGTGCGTGGAAGTGTTCGTTCGAGAGGCCTTAATTAAAATCCTGAGTGGAAGTGACCTTTTTTTAGTTCTTCAGTGATAGCTCCGTGTAACTGACGTGCGGATTATGCGCCTAATTGTCCCGGTGATATAAGCTTAACAATCACAGTGTGTTTAGTGTTTAACATTGAGGGGATTCGTAGCTGAAGCTGTTTTCTTTCGCCTGCCACGCTGCCAGTTCTCTTCGAGATGTTCATTGTCGGTCAAAAGATCGTTTTTACCAGGCAAATTTACCATGGACGTCTAGGCAGAACCCCGCGTTCGCAATTGTGTGTCCGCGTAGCGAGCTATTGAGGCGGTCTGCTAGCGGACAATTTTACTGCCCCTATATTTGCAGGTCCGAGAACTATTCTTCCATTCTTTGTAGCTTGGCACGTTTCGAAGATAGAAAAAAAGTGCAGACTCATACCTGAGAAGGATCATTTCCAGGCGCATTTTCCGTTTGGTATGTTTGGTAGAGAATATTTGGTAGCGGGTATCGACGCAACCATTTCGTAGGATTCATCCTCCGTCATGGTTCTTTCGTCGGCTTCAAGTGCCGTGGTAGATTGCGGCGCGTTATTGGCGTCGCTGCAAAGCGATCTTTCGCTGCGTCTGGCAGAGGCTGCCTCGGAGCCATGTTGCAACCGGCGGTGGGCGTACCCGAAAAATGGGTTTGGTTTTGTGGGGTGGTATCCGACGTAGGAGCGCCGAAGACGTTGTCCACATGATGAGAAGGCCCAGGTGATGGTGCCCATACATTTTTGCGTGTATAGCCCAAAAATCTACGGGCCCAAAAGCTTGAAAATCTTTGCATCCTTACCGAGGCCACTAAAGAAAATAGTTGATCATTTGTGGATCGCCCCGCCCGGAAGCCTGATTGGCAGCTCTCGAGAAGACCCTTGTACTTTAAAAATTACACAAGTCTCTTATTGATCATCTTGTCGAGCAGCTTGCACAGGCAGCTTATGAGGGCGATGGGCCGATAACTAGCAGGGGAAGGCCTTTCCTCTCCCTCCAGAAATGCCATTACGATGGCTTCCTTTCAAGACCCTGGAAGGCGCCCCGAAGGTCATATTTTGTTCTGGATGTGCAAAAGTGTTTTGAGTGTGTCTGCATGTAAGAGTTGCATGATAGTGTATGTAATGTTGTCTACACCTGGAGTAGAAGGCATTCAAGTACAGAGTGCCAGCTTCAGCACATAAAGTGAAAAGGGGGAGTCATAAGAGGTGTTTCAATTACTATTTCCCACCAAGACTTCTTTTCACTAGATGTTTTCTATTTTGCGAAAATGTTTGTGTAGTGTGCAGAACTGGACACGTGTTGGAATCGTGCAAGTGTGTAAGCCAGATCTTTGAGTATGTCCCCGGTTGTGCTTAGGGGCAGGCTGTGTGTCTGTTGTCCCTTGTGTTTACGTATACGTGTGGATAAATTGCGTGTGTCTGTGTATCAGTTTATGGATGTGGGGAAGGCATGCGCACTCTCCCTTTTTGCCTCACGGTGCACCCGCTTCCCGAGTGCTTTAGCCCGTTTGAGAATGCAAGATTATCGGACGTAGGGTACTGCCGAAGAGCACCCTACGCCTAGTTCTGAGTCTCTCGTGCTCGCCTGTAGTCCTCATTCCACCAGGGCTTCTTTGGGTGGCACAGGGCACCGGAGGCCTGTGGAATGGACTTGTCGGCGGCATCGAGGATGTGCACAGTGAGCTATTTGGCGCCTTTTCTATGTGAAGGTGTTGTATGAATGTGTAGTGTAGTTTACAGGTTTCTGCGAATATGAGAAGGGGAAATGTTTGTATGTTTGGCTTTGTATGTCAATTTGGTGGGGAAGTGCTTACTACTATATGGGTTTGTGACCACGTGCCACTCAAGAAATGGGAAAAGAACGGCAGGGCCAGCGGCCAAGTCAAGACGTGAATAACTTTTCTCAACTATGTTTTAATATGTAGATTGTTTTTTTTCTAAAAAATTCGCCCCAATTCACCCTGCGAATGTTGTTGGAGAGAAAAGCTGTTAACGGCACCCAAAGGATTACCCATGTGACGTCACTTAAATTCACTTACGCGGCTCTACAAATAGTGAAACCAGAGACATGTGAAGTGCACTTAACCACACCCTTTATCACTTTAAAGAGATATTCTTTGCTAAGGTTAACTAAATTCTTAATGCACGAATGATGCTTGGTTCAGTTGTATTGGGGTAGCGCATGAGTGGAAACTCTTTTTTCCTAAAATTACCGGAAGGTGAAACCCGCTGTTACACGACGTGACTTCTCCATCTCTGCCGCCGCCGACGGAAGTGACGAGAATCGGGACATACACGGAGGAGGAGGGATAATACTTTTATTCAGATCTCTGAACGGCCCAGAGGGCGCCGCAGGGAATGTGGTTCCTCCACTGGAGCCCACATGCAGTCCGAGCCGCCTATGCTCTGTCCACCAGCTCAGGCTGGGTAGGCAGAGACGGGTTGGAGAGCAGCATCTCCCATTGCTCTTGTTGGGTAGTTAACGGAGGGCGCTTAGAGGAGGAGGCTGCTCAGGGCTAAAGTTCCACACCCCGATAAGGCGGCGGAGTGTTCCTACTTAGCAAAATTTACATTCGGCGTCGTAGCGATTGGGGTGCATTCAGGGAAAACGCGTCGGTTGTGGGAAGGAGCCACATTGTATGAGTCGTAGGGTAGTTTGTTCTCTGGAAAGGTCAACGTAAAACCAGGGTACGGTCTGTCTCTGAAGGCGATAAAGCTAGGTTACGTCCCTAAACGTGAGAATCGGGTGGAGGTCCTCGTGCAGCTCCATAGCACGGGAGGTAAAAGCACAGGCTTGTTGGTGGGCGTAGTCGTTGCCCTCCATGGAAGAGTGAGCGGGCGTCCAGATGAGCTGAATGGAACAGGTTGGGGAGTGGTGTTTTAGCCCATGAAGTGCAGCTCGGGACACGCAGCCCCAGTAAGAATTCTGGTAGGCTTGTTGGGAATCCGTGACTACTTCACGAAACCCTATTTGAGTGAAAGCCAAGGCGACGGCTGCCTCTTCTTCTGCCGTCATGTTTTCGGTCTTGAGTGAGGTCAGTTCTGCGTTAATTGAAGGACGTTAATTCTGGAGGTAACCACGATGATAAAGTATTGCTGCACTCCGTGTTGGTAGGCGTCTGTATAGATAACTGCATGATCCCCACCGAGGGTGGTGTTAACCGCTTTCGTCCGTGCTTGTCGGCAACCCTCGTTGTTTGAAGGCTTCATATTTCTGAGCAAAGGGAGCCTCTTTAGTTCTTGTCGCAAAGAGCCCGCGAGTACATCACCCGGTGTGACATTCTGTGCTGCCCAGCCAACCTGGTGAAGGATGCGGCGGCCCACTGCAGGTCCGCTCAATCGGTGATTGTCGAGAGGACAAAAGCTTGAATAACTGAAAGGTATCGGTTTCCTTAAGGTCTCGCTTCTTGGTGGCAACTCGCCGGATCATGTGTAGGATTTTATTGATGCTGTGTTTGAGACGTTGCAAGGATACGTCACTCCTGGTGTTGGCCAGGAGATGTAGGCCCAGGGTCTTGATGCTGGGACTTTGAATGATGGCCTGGTCATCAAGGAGTATTTCAGTATACCTTGATGCGCAGTTCGGCATGATGGCGAAGGATCTCTGATTTTTGTGGTGAACACTGGAAACCACAGGCTTTAGCAAAATGGCATACTATGTTTGGCGCTCTTTGCCCCTAGTCAGCCTTGAGCCATTAAACTCCAAACATCATCATCGAAATGGCATACTAGAAGTGAGATTCCATGCGTTGGTGTGAGCTTCCTTTAATTTTTGTAACCCTTTGCTCATGCGCAAGGCGTGCACACAGCCGCTACACGTGCCCTGGGCAGAGCGCACAGCGGCGTGAGCGGTCGCGTGACGCTATCTCGTGGCATTAAGCGAGAATGTAGAGGATAAACCCGCAGACGTGCTTGGCGAGTGCACCACCTGTCTTCCCTGTCTCCCCGTTTGTTCGTAGCTCAATCGGCAAGACAGCGTGCTCTCGCTTTATTAGTCTATTAGTTCCAGGTTCAATTCCTGGCTGTGCAAGTAACTTCTTTTATTTTTTTGCGGGAGTTTTCTGTTGTCACGAATGTTTGCGAAAGCACCCTTGGGGGGGGGGGGGTAGAGAAAAAAGCTTTGCTTTAAAAGGCATGCTCCCGATTATGACAAATCTTTCAATTAGGCGACCTCGGGCATCTGTGCAGGAAGAGCCCCAGGGTGAACTATATGCATTAAGGTCTGCTAATACTATGTACGGTTCAGGCAGTTGGTCTCTCAGGGCCTCAAATGAAGTACTCGATAGTTGCTAATCAGTAGGGATGTAGAGAAAGGATCCGTTATTAACCTCATTTAAATTATTTTAGAATCGCGAGAGCTTCCAGCATGATGTTTAGGTGGGTAGTGTGACAATTTTACTGCCGTTTCTGGCCACTATGTCCACACCGCTTGAAAAATAAGTCCAACCGTGCCTCTTTTTTCGAGAGAGAGAGAGAAAACATTTTATTGAGCTCAAATGTGAGAGTGGAACCCTAGTCCGGGAATCCATGCGTTGCCCTCGCCGTCTTGGCCCGTGTCACCAGGAGAGTCTGGTCCTCCGGTTGACAGCTGGTCAGCAGTGTCTCCCACAGCTCGGGAAAGGAACAGGTGGAGAGGGGTGGTAGGACTGGGTTGTGAGCGCATTCCACAATTATATGCTGGAGGGTACCTAGCTGTGGACAAAACTTGCATAGCGCGGTGTACTGTGTGGGAAACAATAAATTCATTCGAACCGGGTGAACGTACGTGCCTGCTTGTAATTGTCGGAGTGTTATTTCCTGAGTTTTGCTGAGGGATGGGTGAGGGCACGGGAATTTTTGTCTGGTGGTCCGGTAAAATTGAGTAATTTCCTGATAGGTGAGAAGTGGCGTCGGAGCTGCGGTGACCTCTGGGGCTCGGTGGGCCAGTTCGCGAGCCTGTTGGTGGGCGAAGTTGTTGCCCGTTACAGAGGCATAGGTGTCCGAACGATCGCCACTCGGAGAGATGGACGGTATCGCTGAAGTGACCGCAGGGTCGTTGGTGCAACCCTCCCTGAAAGGAAACTGCGGCAGGCTGCTTGAGAGTCAGTGGTGATGACTCTGCTGGAGCATTGGATGAGGGCTAAGGCAATGGCGAGTTCTTCGGCGTCTCGTGGGGATGTCGTACGGATGGATGCGCATGAAGTTAAATGGCTTCTGGTTGTTGTCACTGCAACCATGGTTTGGTTGTCAGCGTAGCTCGTCGCATCGGTGTAGGACACGTCAGAGCGATTGCCATATAAGCGTTCGTGGGCTTGGCTGCGGGCGGTCCTGCGCTCGGGATGGAGGTCGGGGTTCATATTCTTTGGTAGGGGTCGTACAGAGATATGTTTACGCCTCTCGTCTGACAAAGGGGTCAGGTGGGTTTGTTCTGCACAGGGCCAGTTGATGCATTGCAGAACAAAGCGGCCTGCTGGACTGTGTCAGACGGAGGCGCTGGCTTGCGAGATGACCTTCAATGAGTTCCTCAATAGTGTTGTGAAGGCCCATTTCAAGAAGCTTGGTTGTCGATGTACTCATAGGGAGCCCGAGTGCTTGTTTAAATGCCTTCCGAATGATCCTGTTTAGTGCTTCAATGTCGGATTTGGTTAGGGCCATGTATGGAGCGACATAAATGAGGCGAGAAATGACGAAAGCTTGAATTAGTCTCATTGTGTCCTTTTCTTTCATTCCTCGATGCCGGTTAGTGACCCGCCTAATCATATGCACGACTTGAGCTGACATATTACGCAGTTTTGACAAGGCAAAGTCGTTTCGGGTATTGGCTTGGATGGTAAGGCCTAATATCTTGAGTGAGGGGCTAGGTTTGATCGAATGGCCGTCAAGAGATATTTCGATGGGCTCGACGTGGTGTCGTGGGGGGTGTTTCCGGATGATGACAAGTTCTGATTTTTTCGGTGAACAATGTAAGCCACAAGCTTGGGCGTAATTATTGACTTTTTCGGCTGCACGCTGCAATGTGTCCTGCAGCCCACCGAGAGAGTCTGTGTCAGTCCAGAGGGTGATGTCGTCTGCATACAATGCGTGGTGAAGATTCGGAATCTGCTCTAGCTGTTTTGGTAGACCCAGAAAAGCGATATTGAAGAGGAGTGGAGACAATACCGAGCCTTGCGGTGTACCCCGATTGCCAAGAGAGATTGGTTTGGATTTTACATCTCCAATTTTGAGCACAGCCTGGCGGCCTGTGAGGAAGTCCGAAATGTAGGAATAAATTCGGTTGCCACAGCCAGTATTATTAAGGCGGGAGAGAATCGCTGCGTGCGCAACGTTATCGAAGGCCCCTTTTAGGTCGAGGGCCAAAATGGCTCGAGGTGAGTGGCGAGTGGCAGCTGCAATGACCTCTTCTTTAAGTCGCAACATATCCTGGGTGCTTAAATGTTGTCGAAAGCCGAACATTGTTATGGGCATTTGGTTGGTGTCTTCAAGGTATGGCTGCAGCCTTTTGAGTATAATGCGTTCCAATAGCTTTCCCACGCAAGAGGTAAGTGAAATAGGCCGGAGATTGTCTATGTGTGGGGATTTGCCCGCTTTAGGAATGAAGCGGACTTCAGCGGTTTTTCATTGAATAGGTAGGCGGCCAGATGTCCAAAATTTATTCAGGTGTTTAAGCAGGATGGCAAGTTCATCATCACCTAAATTGGCCAGGAGCTTATAGGTTACTTGGTCAGGACCCGGGGTACTCCTTTTCTTGCATTCTGCCAGGGCTGCTTCCAGTTCAAAAAGTTGGATATCTCGGTCCAAATCTGCGTTGGGAGTACCAGAGTACGGTGGCGGCGGGGATAGTATCTCTGTTTGGAGGTATTTAGCCGTTAAGTCTTGAATGAGGTGTTCTGGAGTGCCGGGGTAAGCATGAAGAGTGCGGGCCATGTTTCGATTTGATTCCCCCTTGCTGTTTAGGGGGTCAATAAGGTACCTAAGTGGGTTCCAGGTTTTGCGGGAGGTCAGAGTGCCTTGGAGGCTGTCGCAAAGCTGCAGCAAATTTTCTTTGCTCAACGACTGTGCATACTCCGCCGCCTGTTGACTGAGAAGAGATATCCTCCTACGGAGCTTCCGATTGTGGCGCTGGCGTTTCCATCTACGGGCAAGGCTATGGCGTGCTTCTCAAAGGTGAAGCAACCTCGCATCCACACAAGGGGTCTGGTAAGTTGTGGTTACAGCTCGCGTATGAGAGTGAACTGTCTGAAGAATGTCGTCTATCCATGCAGTGTAGGACTGATCGGGATTTGGCGAATGGCTGCACAGCGCCTTCCGAAAATTATCCCAGTTCGTAATCCGAGTTTTTCCTAATCGTGCCTTGTAGTCCCGGTTACGCAACAGGAGGTGAATAATGTCGTGTTCTGAGCCTAAGTTAGTGTGGGTGGATGATCACGTGACATCGAGCTGGCCCGCCAACAAAGACAAGTCTGGGGTGGTGTCCCTGCAAGTACTGGTGCCAGTTCGGGTCGGTGTGTTTGGGTCGTTCAGGATGGTGAGATTAAGCTGCTCAATGGTCGAGGCAACTTGCCGACCTTTTTTCGTGCTGTACTTGTAGCCCCAAAGTTGATGGTGGGCATTGAAATCTCCTAGAATAAGTACCCGACGGGAGCCAGCTAGGGCGATAGCATCCTGTATCGTAGATTGAACGTCAGGTTTCTTGGTGGGGGGCCGGCAGTAGATGTTGAGGATGAAGAGATTGGATTTAAGTTTGGTCGATGGCGATAAAATTTCCAGTAGTGTGTGTTCGCACCCTTTTTGTGGCGTGGAATGCTGTACAGAGGCTATTGAATTTCGGATGAGTGTGGCTGTGGCTTGTTTAGACGGGTCTTCATAGGTAATATAGCCATGAAGCTTGGTGAGGCCGTTCGTTTCTTGGACAGCGATGATATCAGGTGGGGGATCGAGAGTATTTATATATTTTTATTTATTTATTTATTTCAAAATACTGCAACCCAGGGAGGGTTATAGCAGGAGTGGGTACAAAAGTTTTTGTACAATGCAGATGTGGGATCAGTGTAATGTATCTACACCGGGTTAGGAAAAATAAAACAAGAAAACCAAATAATACATATTAATTACATCGAAAGCAACACACATACAGTAGCAAAATTTAAACAGTTATATTTTACAGAGGCGCCATACACTATAATACAATGGGAAGACAGTGATGACGTGAACACTATTGCGATTATTGCGATTAGACCACTGTCAAAAATTGCTGCTGCGGCTGTGCACGAACAGAGCCAGGCAGGGCATTCCACCACTCTATGGTGCGGGGAAAGAAACTGTATTTGAAAATATCGGTTCGGGCAAATATTTATGTCAGGTTAAGATAGTGATGGCTTCGCGTTGATAATGGTCTCGAAAATGTGAAGTGAGTATCGCTATAAGGGGAGTGCACGGCAGAATGTAACAATTTTAACGACTCGATGCGCCTGCGTTCGGCAAGTAGGGTTAGATTAAGAGACAGCAAAGCAGAGGTGGGCGAAAAATGTCTGTCGTAACAGCGGCATATAAATCGAATGGCTTTTCTTTGAACTGATTCGATTTTATTAATTTCGAGCTGCTTGTGCGGGTTCCACACGGGTGAGGCGTATTCGATTATTGGGCGGATTAATGACTTGTACATAATGAGTTTAGTGTCTTTAGGAGCTTTAGCTAAAACACGACGTAAATATCCAAGTTTTTTTAAGGCTTTAGCAGTTATGTAGTCTATGTGTTTCGCCCATGATAATTTATTGTCGAAGATAACGCCAAGATACTTGTAATTATTTACCCTAGACAGCGTGCAGTTGTTAAACGAGTAGCAGAACTGGGAAGAGGATATGCTGGTAGTGAAGGTTAGTATAACAGTCTTATTAAAATTAATTTTCATCTGCCATTTACTGCACCAGGAACAGAAGTTAACAAATGATTCGTTGAGAACTTGGTGATCGTTTTGCGAGTTGATTACTTGATATAACACGCAATCATCTGCATAAAGTCGTATACTGGAATTTATGTTACTCGGAAGATCATTAATATACAAGAGAAATAACAGTGGTCCAAGGACTGAGCCTTGTGGAACTCCTGAAGAGACATCCATAGTAGAAGATTCAGCAGAATTAAAACAAACAGATTGTGTGCGCTCGGAAAGAAAGTTAGAAATCCATTGAACAAGAGAAGGGTTTTTTAGTATTGCGTTTAATTTACACAGTAATTTAGAATGAATGACGGTGTCAAAAGCTTTTGAAAGGTCTATGAATATGGCATCTAAAGAGCCTGATAAAAGAGCCTTGTTGTAAAGAGCCTGATTTGTTCTTGAAGCCTCGACAGTTCCACTGCAGGAGTGCAGTGGCGTGCTTGTTAAGCTGTTTCGTGGTTATCAAGGGATGAGTGGCAGGGTTTGGGTTCGACGGATCTGGCATAAGGGGTGGGTCGGCGGTGGGAGCGAGAGGCCGTGCTTTCAGGTCTATCTTGACGGATGGGGCCGGCATCAGGTCGGCTCTCTAGCTGGCCGGACAAGGCATCAGGGCGGGTCTCTAAATGACCGGAGAGGGCAGGAAGAGACATTACCTCTTGGCGGAAATTTAGGTGCTCGGTTCGTAGCGAGTTAATTTCTTGTTTAAGGAGGTTGTTGTCTTGCCTGAGGTTTTGAATTTCTTGATTTAAGGTGCCAAGTTGTGCATCAAGCTTGGTTAACATGGACTGGAACCATGAGGACTTCTCGGATTGGGGTTCGGCCTCTGCGGTCTGGGTTTCTTGTGGCGTGGGAGGGGGCGCGGAAGTCAAGGGAGGGGGCTCTGGTGTGGTAAGGGGCGCGGAAGTCAGGGGTGGGGGCTGTTGGTTGGGTTTCTTGCGTTTTTCGGTCACGGTACCCTTAGTGAGTTCTAATGCGTCAAGACGCGATTGAAGAGCTGACATAACTGATTTTTGTTGTTCAAGAAGCTGTAGTAGTTCTGTGCAACCCTGACATGGTGTGGCAGACTTATGATTTAAGTTGGAAGGAGGGGTTGAGGTCAGAGCTGTGGGAGACACCCGTTGTGCCCAGCTTACTTGTTTTGTGTCCACGTTTGAGCCAGTTTTCCCGGTCTTATCGGGTCGAGAACCTCTGTTGCTGGATTTGCTACGCAGTCTCGAACTCGGCGTGACAGACCGCTCCCGTCGTCGCCCTCGTGTCAAAGAGGAGTCTCGCGCTGGCTCCCGACTTCCCGCTCTGGCTTGTCGAAGCCTTCGTTGACGCAGAATATACGGTTCCGCGTAGCGCTTGGTGCAGCCAGAGGAGCCGGAGAGACGAAGCCCACCGCAGCGGCCACAGGTGGGAGAGCACGGGTGATCTGGAATAGTGTCCCGAAGACCGCACTGATGGCAAACTTGAGCTGTCGGTTGAGGGCAGGCTGTCGAACGGTGTCCAATCGCACGACATGTAGAACACACAGGAATTGTCTTTTTGTATATGGAGCAAGGGTATTCGGCCCCATAGAGTCGTACATGATAAGGTAACTTTGGTCCCGCGAAAGTAAGGATGACCGTTGTACTTTGGCCCAATGTGCGCACTGCGTAGATCTCGTCGTGGGTTTGGTCCAGGTTGTTCAGGATTTCCTGCTCTGTGAAACGAAGGGGTACCCCACTGATAATTCCCTTGATTGAGTCGCCTGGTGCTAAGCCGTAGAGCGAGACTTGGTGGATGGCAGTTCCGATAGTGAGTTGTTTAACTTGGCTTAGAGCACGAGCGGCCTCCGCAGGTGTGCTTACTGTAGCCGTATTCTGGGTCGTGTCAATACGTAGCTTCAGGTTCGCCTGTCGCCAAGTATTCCTTATGGCGTTGAGTAAGGCGATGGAGATTTCTGCGTATTGAACATCCCCGAGACGAAGGCCCCCTTGAGGTCGTAAGACAAGCTTGAAGTCGTCACGGGGTAGCGGTTGAGGACGAACGGATGTCTTACGTGTTGACGTAGAGGCTGTAGTGGCATTTGCTTGAGCTAGGGCTGGCTGCGCACTTCCTTTTGTAGATAAGCCACGTTGGCGTCGGCGTTGCGCTTTCGACACGACCTCGATGAAGCCATGGCTATTTCCTGCGGTGGACTCTGCGTGGCCATCTTCCATTACTTCTGGGTCCATGTCGGCATCCAGGGGAAGACTGGAGTCAGGTACTGAGACAGGCACGGTGCCGTCTCCAACGCTCGGTGTCCCTTGCATGAGAGGCACGGGCGCCGCGCCCAGCTCTCCGGGGTGGAGGGTTAGGCCTGACATGGCCATGACGCGGCCATCAAGAATAACAGCCCTAACTAAGGTAACACTGCACGCACAGGGTCAACCGTGGTGTCAAAATGATCGTCACAACTTGATACGCACAGTAATAACACTGGTTAAGACGGTCGATGAAATTACCGCAATAGATGAGGAAAAACTGTAGAGCCCTTGGAAGCACGACTGCGAGCTGCCTCTTCTTCATCTTCCTCGCCTCTTTTCGAAATGCGATGCAGCTATTAAGGAAGTTAACGTGTATAATATTTAGGTGTGTTTCCTGAAGACACATGAGACTTGACTTATGTGAATGACGAATCTCGTAGACATCGTCTATGTTGTTGATAAGGCCTCTACAGTTCCATAGAATGATGTTTTCTGTTTTCATTATTTTTATTTAGGAATAACTGGAGAGAGAGAGAGAGAGAGAGTGCGTGTGCGTGTGTGTGTGTGTGTGTGTGCAGGGGCTGTTATTCTGGGATTGGCCTTTTCGAGCTTGGACTTTGGAAGCCGCTCCTTGTGCTGCGTTGCAGGCAGGAACGGCAAGACATCAATCTCCTGGTCAGATGTCAGGGGGCTGCAGGACGGACCGGGCCCTTTCATGTACCGTTCGCTTGACTTGAGCAGCCACCGCCGAAGGCGTCGGGAGCGTCACAGGTGGCAAGGGCGGTGCGGCAGGGGTTGGAGCCGATGCAGGTGGGGGCGGTACCATCATCGGTCCCGACCGTGGCAGTTGGTACCACAACCCAGGCTACCTTGTGCAGCGCATTTTGCACAGGATGTTCGGCTACGGCATGAGTCTGTACTGTGCCCGAACCGCTGGGACTTGAAAGACCGCTGAGGGTTCGGGATGTTGGGACAAATGGAGCACCCGATAAAGCGTGCATTTTCACGTTGTGGGAGTGCTGAGCGGTAGAGACTCCAGATGATGTGTTTGGGAAGAATCTTCTTGTCTTCCCTGCAAATGCTGATGCGTCTCACAGAAGGGACGCCCTGATCCTTCAATCACGGAAGGAGATCCGCATCTGTTTTGTTCAGCAGAGCTGACTCGGAAAGTACACCCTGCAAGCTGTTGAGGCTCCGATGGGGTGTGACCCTGATGTACAGATGAGGCAGTCGAGTTTCAGCTAGAAGCTTTGTGGACTGCTGCTTTCATTTGCCTTGACGAGGACTCACACGCCCTTTCGCTTTTGGCCTTATACGATTTCCTAATTATGGCTTCACGATATTTTGCGATCAAGAAGACTGACTGCGATACAAGAGGGTGGGCTGGAGTAAGGGCTTCTATGACACAAAATCGAGAATAAGTTTAAGGATGGCCATGGGAGAAAATATATTTTGGTGTGGCCCCTTTTCAGGGACCGACCACGTTTGGGGGGTTAGACAATACCATACAGCATAGTGTAAAAGCAGGGAACGGGGGTACTTTCTTCGAGAGCGTTACCCCGATAGATGTAGAGGTTGCAGAGCTCCCTGCGTGGTAAATATAGAGAGCCCATCCGGCGGAGTTTGACCTAAGCTCCGACGGCCACCGTTTCTGGTTTCTACCCTTCACCGTAAAACTCCTAGCCATGGTAGAATACCGCCTGCGTATGGGGGCCCGGGGTCACCGGTGTCGCCAGTACCTTCACATTGCTCAATGTGCCCCGTGCGGAGATCTATGGGAACATACTACGCCGCCTAATGCCCTATATATAGCGTCGTTTTTGTGGCATGTGCTCATTGTGAACAAGGTACCCTTAGAGGGCCCTTAACCTCAAGCTGCCCTCTTGACTTGGTGAGTGACCTCCATTTCATCGTTACAACTATTACATAATGCTGGCATTCGACCATTGAAGCGATAATGACCCCTCCGCTGGCAGACTGTGTGCATCTTTTCCTGTATTTTCTCAATACCGTATAGTTACCTGGAGGCCCGTTACCTGGAGTTCCCTGGAGGCCCGTTTCTCTCGGTTGATTGGCATGCAACACCTCATATACAGCAAGATTTTTGAAAAGGCAATGGAAGTTTTGGGGGCCGTAGCTCCACGAGAGGGGCGCAAGGAATAGACTTCTATATGGCAAACATTAAAAAGAAAAGTAGGTACAGACAATGAACCGACCCTTAGGCCTGTTCCTCTGCAACCCTTACTACCATTCGAGTCCGTTGGGCCGCTTGGGGCACCGCTCTCAGTAGCTTCAACAGCCTTCCTGTTACGTTGAAGAGGATTGTAATTCAAAGCTTTTTAAATGACTTGTCCGCAACGCCAACTCGGGCGTGCTTCCACTCGTGTCAAATTGACCTTGCCATGGTTTCTTAGAAAAGCGGGTGCTTAGATCCGCATGCATTCAAAGTTTTTTCCCTGAAAGTTGGAGGGGGTGCTAAAAATTTGTGGGAACTGAGTATTGAGAAAATAAGGTATATAGGCCCGAGAAGTTCTCCTTCCCAAAAGAGTTGAATATAAGACAGAGCGAAATAAAGTAGATTTACAGAAACATCTCAACAAAACAACCGATCCAGAACATACATGTGGTCGAAGCAGCCAAATGTACAACAGCGAACATCTGGACGCCACCAAAAAACGAGAGGCCTAGAACAAGGCGTGGGGCGCATCTGACGTGGTGTATCCATCGATATGCCACGTCAGATAATTTTCTGCAAAAGCGCAAAGGCCGTTAAAAGGCGTGTGCGCCGTGAGACACAACAGCAAATTTCATACACAGACACACGCAATGTATACAAATATGAAAACTCAAAGGACAACAGAACACAGCCTGTCCCTGGTTAGAACCAAAGGGGACACACTAGAAGATCAAGCTAGCGCAGTTGCATGACACTTTCAACACGTTTCAAGTTTTATAAACTACAGAAACACTTTCACCAAATACAAAATGTCTTGCGGAAAAACGTCTCAACCCGGTAACACCAAATCAAGCGCTTCAACTTTTTGTTTTGTTTCATTGGCTCAGGGATGCTCTGAACAGATTGAGGCTTGAGCAACAGGTGCACGCATCATTACCTTCACTGTAATACAGCAGTTGCACGCAGACACACTTGAAACACTCCTCCATTTATGCAACAAACTTTGGTTTTGGGGCACCTAAGCACGCCTTGGAGTGAGGCCACACTACTGTATTTCCTGAAAGAGATAAAGGACCAGTTTTTGTGAAACACAAACCGTCTTCCGATAAGAAGTCCCTACGGGACAACACCAAATCAAGCTCTTCAACTCTGTTTTCAATTCATGAGCTGAGAGATGCAGATGAAGGCACACGGAAGGCAACAGCTTCAGGTACGGACAATATTACATACAGTATAGTACAACACTTACACGCTGACAAACGTGAAACACTCCTCCATTTAAACAGCAAAATATGGCTTTCCGGGCATATGGCTTTCCCCCTCATGTAACACCCCTTGACTGGGGCCCTTGAGGTATTATAAATAAATAAAAACATAGGTCTTGGAGGGAGGCTACAGAAGTGTATTTGCTGAAAAACTTGAAAGGACCCTTCTCCCCCCTCAAGTCGTCGTCTCACCACCCTGGCAAACTGCCTGTGCACGCTTCTCGAGAATATGATGAATATGACACTCGTGTGCTTATTTGAGAGTACAATGGTCTTCTCGCGAGCTGCCAGGCCGGCTTCATGACGAGGCCATCCATGTACGACCTACTTGGGGCCCTGGAGTCGCACATTACGGATGCCTTTATTCATAACCAGTTTTGCATAGCGGTATTTTTATTTAAAGAAGGTCTAAGCCATCGCTCTGCGTTACGGCACGTTCCGCGACATCAAGTTATTTGCTTCAGAGAGCAATATGTTGAACACTCTTGCAAGCTGCATATCTGAGGATCCTTTCGTCTAATGGTTGGTACTGCCCTTTGCAGTCTTCAGAAAAACGGAGCCCCGCTGCTCATAGTTAAGCTGTACTCTCCTTGGAAGTGATTAGTACCTGCAAGTTCTTATTACATGTACGCACACAACTTGCAAATATATTTTTTTTTCATGTATATTTTAATCTGTAAAGGTCAGTCCACCTTGGCATCAGCAAACTTGCCGGATGGGCCGAAAGAATTGCATTAAACACAGTCCAGATAAAAGCATTTCTGTTGTGTTTTGCAAGGAAGAGTGCGATCCGAAGCATAATACGCGATAACCGGCTGACGGTCATTCCACAATAAAAGTCCTATCCTCAGATCCCTGTGGTGCGGACAATCAACTCCTTCTGCGTCTTTATACTGCATTGGTAGGATCTCGCACGGACCACGGCCGTATCTTGTATGGGTCGGCAACCAAAACATCTCTAACAATCCTCGACCCAGTGCTGCACATGGCAAACACACTGGAGGGAGCAGACAGACAATGAACTACACCTAATAAAACCGTTTTTGAGACAATACACAACTGAATAGCCGAACAGACACTCAGAGATGGCCCTAGCTAGGCTAGGGATAGGGCCCACACAGGTGACACTCACATCTGCTCACTGGATCCTCAAGACACCCGTGTAGCAGGTGCGAAGACGACCCGTCTGTGGTTACTATCCCAATTACATGTAAGGCAATCGACACAGCAAGGTGCAGACATTTCCCTCATCTCAACAGGAAACATAATGCAGTGCACCCATCACACTACTGAGATGATCCAACGGTTTCAGTTAAATGAGTTTTCATAATTTTCTTATACAGGCCACCCTTTTGCAGTTGCATTCAAACTACCCGTAATTACCCTGCCATCATACACCCGTCATTTTATTCGTTAACCAGTTAAATTTTTATTTCCTGATTTGTGTAGTTATGGCTAAGGCAAATCTAATTTATTACTTTTCGTTGTAATTCTCTTCTCTCCTCGCTGGCTTTGCGCAAAACACCTGAAGTCATCTTCAGTTTGGAAAACCTTTTTGGGGCAGCGGCATTTAGCAAAAGCCTTTGGTACGGAGATCACTAAGCTAGACGATTCAGCCTGTATTCTGTAAAAAATGTTTTTTGTTTTCTTTTGTTACCTAAAAAATAGTTTCTTTTATTAAAGTTATCAGGATCCGTTTTATCCTAGCGAAAGTAAATGATGGTGGCTACGCGAGGTTAATTAGGGAGCCGCGTTTCAGGCATAACACAACTCTATTAAAACTTTTCTTCCAGTACACATCGTTTGTCTGAAACAATAATCCTTCCTCACATAAGTCAAGTGCAGCCCAGAAAAGCGTTTATTTACGTGTAAAAGATGAAGCGTGGACACCCTTGTTCATGCGTGACACAACGTGAGCAGTTACGCTATAGGCAGAGTGCTGAAATCTGTTAATAGCGTGGTTCGTGCACATTATCATTTGTATGATATGGACGTTCAGCAGTCAGTGTTGCGCCTTGACGGTGGGTTCGGCCAGCCGCTGACAATCGCGAATAAGTTTCTCAGACATTCTAAGGGCACGGTAATGAAGCGGCTTCTCTGTCTTTACAGCTGCAATGCTTTTCTAGAATACAGATATTGGTTGTAAGTTGCTGTTAAAATTTCCAGCATTGTCATCAAATCAATGCGATATTTTTAATGAACCGCGCTTTTGCTTTAACTTCACGGCACCCATGAATCCTTCACACTGCTGTAAACACGACAGTCTATTCCTTAATTGATCAATTTGCAATTTCCGCAATTTACAGGAAATTATAACGTATTTCCCTCCATCTCTCCCACAGATTTGCTCAATGGCAGAAAAATACAAAGGAATGAAATTCGGAATTGCTGTTTACGACATAGACGCTGATTTTGGAGACAAACCCTGTGACAAGGTTAAATACCGAGGCCGAAACAAGAGACTGGAGCTATTGAAGAAGCTCAACGCATTCCTAGAGGTGTTTACAACGGAAAAAGAGTGCTTGGATGTAAAATAGTGCATAATTTCTTGAAGGACGTGACTGTGCAATAAAAATAACTTCGGCACATCGTCTCCATGTATTCTGGAACTTTCAGAAACATCGAAGAATTTGTGACACCGCGCGTCGCTTATTTGTACGAGACATTCTAGCCCTCATTCTACTTTCCGTTAACGAAAGAAAGCTGCACTTTTAATGCACAGTCATCTCTCGTTAAAACGAAGTCAGACAGACGGCGAAAAATTTCGATATAAATGGTTTTTCGATATAAGCGACCACTCGAGAACAGCTAAAGTAGTTAGAATTCCCTGTGCCACAAGTCTGAAGAATCAAAACAAAATGTATTCAGTGAAGCAAAACTATATTCAGGTGCAAAAAGGGCAGTGAGATTTGGCTGTTTCATGTTCTTGCCGGGCACAAGCAACCTCTTCTCAAATGTACCAAGCAGTGACTGGCGTCCGAACGCCTCGCACAGTGCAGAGTGGCAGTGACCACTTTTAAAGAAGGGAGGCAAGGGTTGCTGCGGGCGTCATGCTTGAGTTTTGCGCACGGAAGTGTCGCAAATTTCGTGGTTGGAATCTGAGGTTGTTTTTGTTGAGCTCAACAAACAATTAACCGCTCATTGCGGGTACACAGCGCAATCATGAAAGCTGACCGGTTTTGCCCTAGGGTTTTTACATGATCACTGGACATTTTTTCTCTAGGTGTGCAGCCGTGAAGTTTACAAATTAAGAGCTTTTCGGTGCCCCGCTGTCGACGACGCTGCTAATTCGACGCTTCCAGTGTCAGTGTTTGCGCAGCGTCGCGTCCACGTCATTGACCACTGTCTAAAAACGAAATTCAATTACCTTACCTTGCATTTTCACCGTTTGTTTAAAGTCGGATGGCACAAATCGAGCTTGACCGGCCCGAGAAAATCGCCGGCAAAACACCTTGTTAAGCCGTCATGTTGACCGCCTGACCCACCGGTGGTTAACCGGCGCTGGCGACGCCTCCACTCGCCACTTCGCTTTAAGCGGGTCCAGCTCTTCGTGCGCTTCAAGTAATGCGGCCAAAAGGCATGAATTTAGGTTGGGACCAGAGGAAATTTCGAAAAAAAGCGATATTTCCAGTAAAACGATTTCGTTATAACGAGAGATTACTGTATTTTGATTGCATTTATACTTGTGATTTTTGTACTTATATCGCAAATTTTGTCCAGAGCCTTACGCATTGTAACGACGTAGAGATGTTTGCCAGAAATATTGCGTGAATACATTACGACTGTAGCCGGAATATATACAAAATGTGTTGTAAATTCATTGCAAATACACAAAAATACAATTTCAAATACGTGTCAAGTATGCTAGTAATGCATTTTAAACTTACAGAAAATACTGTTTAAAATTTATTCAAAATATATTACTAAACTTTAAAAAGTACAACCCTAGTTACATTGACCAAATACTATTCCAACGTGTCTTTGAGGAGATTCACTAGCTCTCAAGCTAGGGAATTTTGTTTTGTGGTCTTAGATATTGTAGTGGGCTCTAGCCTAACAATATTCTTGATTGTGTAATCAAGCCGCATGCTGAATGGGGCTAGCAAACGACTGCAAAGAACAACACTTATGTACACGGATTTGCATTTCTAAATTTACTATAAACCTCAGTCGAGTGGCCAATTTCGCTATTTCAGTCAGCAGCATGGAATGTTTTTGAGCCACTTCTGTGTTCAGGATGTGTCCTCAGATGTGTTACAGATGTGTCTTCCGCGCACTCTTCCAGGGGGGTAATCTGGTATGTATGTTAATAAAAAACACTGCTTTTTAAATGCCAAATACATGATAAATCAGTCATCCCGTTTCTCTAGCTGTAGCAACATTCTTCAAGCGTAATTATTCGCTATACTTGAGAACAAGTTAACAACGGCAATAGCTCATGCACGGTACCACCACGCCTAAATGACGGACCCGGATGTCAACAGGCGCGCACTTTTTGAAAGAATATTGCTATGGGTGCGTGATATCTTCTCCCTTTTCTCATGTAATTTATCGTCGCTGCAGTAGTTTCTAAGCATAATAATTAAAACAATCGTGAAAACTCCTCGTGTCATGTTCAAAATATTCCCAGTAACGCACTACTTACTCTGGGCGGAGTAAAATCAGGCTTCTTTGATGAGGTACAGCCGACGCTCTGATAAATGGAGAGAAAAAATAAAAGCTCAAATGTCGTCAGAGATGTACAGGGCCGAAAAATTGCACATAAGAAAGGAAATTTTCTACGGTATGTCCCAGGGCAGTGCTTTGCGTTTTGAGGCTAGAGCCGGTTGCTGGCGAAGTAAGAGCTTTGTGGCGAAGTATTCACAAAATGATGCGGTGTGCGTGGCCTGCTGAAAAGAAACAAACTATGCGGCACATAGTGTTAGAATGGCAGTGTATTCATTTACTCTACATGAGGGAAATATTCGGCTTCCAGAAGCCCTAGGATTGAAGGGTAGCACAGAGGATGTTTACTTCTAAGCTGACGAGCGACGAAAAGATTAGACCGCTGGTGGACCAAAAGGACAGAGGCTAGTATTGCCTAGGACAGTTACCACCTGCATCAGGAAAAAAGTATTTTGTGCCAAATAAGTTTTTTGTGTCTGCCCTACCAAGAGTACAAAACGTAGGTATATTAGTCATTTTTGGTAAGATGGCAACTCATCACCCCGCTACAAAGAAGAAACCAGTAGCAATCATCATCGCGCGCAGTCAACCTGTGCGGACGTGCTTTTTTGTGCTACAGTGAAGGACAGCGGAATCGAGACAACGGAGGACAGCTCAAGCTGGGTATTTACCTGCAGGGTTCTTTCTTGTTGTGTCGGGTGTTCAGCCGAGATGAACACGCGTAGAAAGCTGGTAGTGTGATATCTTCCCGGGGCAGGTAGATGAAGAGGAGGTTCAGCGGGAGAGCGGCGACACAGATGAAGGGGCAGGTACGTGTCGTTTATGCTTTGTGGTGTCTCGGCTAGAACGCGTAATACCGGTAACTCGGGGTTAGCTAAGCGGGTTGCAGAACTGGAGGCAGCGCTAAGTAACTAACCCGGCGAATGGAGGACCGTTGAGAGATAGTTAAACCTAGCTGAGCGAACGCAAGGACGGATCGTCTTTTCGCCAAAAAACGATGACACCTCATATCGTGCAGCGGAGGGAGGCTCGCAGGCACCGAGGAGACACAAGGGGCGGAAGATACGAAAGGCAACAGCTATTCCCTCGTGCTGCAAGATAGGCCAGCAGAAGCAGTCAATAAGCAGGGTACTCGTAAACAGCAGCACGTGGCAGAAGGCTTGGTAATAATTGCCAGAGATTGTAATATGAAGAGGAGCAGCGCTGACATAATGGAAATTGTAGGAAGGGATACGCGTGTGAAGGTAGGGTGTTTGCAAGGTCAAACTATGCACATGGTGATGACACATGCCAAGGGGCAGCAGGCCTTGCCTAGTAACGCTAGAAACATTGTGGCGGTTGCCGCGGGGCTTAACGATGCTCATGAGGGGGAGGAGGGAAAACCTGCGGGCGACGGCACCAAATGTGCTCATTGCAGGCTGCACCGTGCCGGAGGTGACAAAGCAGAACGTGCACACCGAACGGGGAGTACTCCCTGGTAACAGCGATATAGTGAGGTGCGGCAGGGAACTTGGGCTTGCAGTGATACACGTGAACAAGGTATGGGCAGCATAGGACATAGGCAAGCTTTTCGGTGGGACGGGATTGACTTCCGCACCAGGCTATGAAACCAGGTTGGGTGGCGCTTAGGGGGGAGAGCGGTAGCTTTTTTTAGAGGACGCCGCGCAACTAAGGCAAACTAGAATACAAATGGGAAGCTATGGACGCATGCGCATTCAACGCTGGGATTTTGCCAGGCCTAGAGCTTACCGAAGAACTTTGAGGCGATTTGGGTAGAAACAATAGAGCGAACAATTTTGAAAAAGACGAAAATAGACCCCGTAAGTGGAAGGGAAAAGGGAAAAAACCAATGCAATAAATATTGAATCAGCTACATAATATGCAGGGAAGCAGAAAACCTGATATGTAGGTTAAAAATTAAAAATTCCGCCAATCTATCTTATGAATGTGGTTGGAAAGCAAAGCTGTAAAGGGCACCTACTACGATTGCCCATGCGAAGTCACTGAAATTTTCTCACGTCGCCCTACAAATCGTGAAAGCAGAGAGGAGGGAAAGGTACTTAGCCACACCATTTATCACTTCAAAGAGATATTGTTGGTCAGGTAAATCAATGCATGATTAATGAACGGTCGTTCGTTGAGTTTTACTGGTGTACCACATGAGTGGAAAGGAAGCTAAAACCCGGTGTTAGACGATCTTACTTTTCGTCTCTGGCAGTCGCCTCGTATGGGGGATGTACCGGGTTCGATTCCGTGTACCGCCCGGCACCCACCGGTCTTTAATGGGTACAGGCGTCCCCGGTCGAGTGCGGACCCTTGGAAGGGGAATTCGCGTCTGGAAAGCTGCCTTTACTATTGCGAAGGGTAAAGGCAGCTTTCCAGCTTTCCAGCAGACGGAGGCCACGAGATCGGCGGCAGAGATGGAGGAGGAGCAGGAAGGAGAGGGGGCGCAAGGAGGCTGAAGAGGAAGAAATACTTGTATTGAGATTTTCGAACAGGCCAGAGTGCGGCCCAGGAAACTGGTTGTTTCGTCACTGGAGCCCATATGCAGTCCGCGCCGCCTGTGTTCTGTCAACCAGATGAAGCTGGGTAGGCAGAGAGGGGCTGGAGAGCAGCATCTCCCATTGCTCTTGTTGGGTTGGTAACGGAGGGCGCTTAGAGAAGGGGGCTGCTCAGGGCTAAAGTCGCACACCCCGATTAGGGGGCGGAGTATTCCTACTTCTGAGCGATATTTACATTCAGCGTCGTAGCGATTCGGGTAAAGTAAGTGAAGACGCGTCGGGTGTTCGAGGGAGCCGGATGTTATGAGCCGTAGGGTAGTTTGTTGTTTTCTGGAAAGGTCAGGGTAAGGCGAAGGTAGGGTCTGTCTCTTAAGGCGATAATGCTGGGTTATCTCTCTGAACGGGACAAGCGGGTGGCGGTCCTCGTGCAGCTCCATAGCACGGGAGGTAAAAGCGCAGGCTTGTTGGTGGGCGTATTGGTTGCCCTCCATGGAGGCGGAGCGTGTCCAGATCACCTGAATGGAAGCATTTCGGGAGTGGTTTTTTAGCACACGGAGTGCAAGTCGGAACACCCGACCGACTGGTAATTCTGGTAGGCTTGTTGGGAATCGCTGACTACCTTCCGAACTCCTGGCCAAGACGATGGCTGCTTCTTCTGCTGCCGTCATGTCTTGGGTCTCGAGTGAGATACACGGAAGCAGGTTGATTCTAGAGGTAGCCACGATGATGGCGTATTGCTGCCCTCGATGTTGGGAGGCGTCTGTGTAGATAACTGCATGCTCCCCGCCGAGGGTGGTGTTGAGCGCTAGAGCCCGTGCCTATCGGCGACCCTTGTCGTGTTAGGGGTTCATATTTTTAAGCAAAGGGAGCATCTTTATTTCTTGCCGCCAAGAGTCCGACCGTACATCTAGCGTGGTGACATTCTGTGCTGCTCAGCGAATATGGTGAAAGATGCGCCGACCCGCCGCAGTTCAGCCCAGTCGGAGCTTCTGGACAGAAAGAAGGCCATCAGCTTTTCCACCGTGTTGTGGAGCACCATGCTGACCAGCCTCTCTGTGGACGTACTCAAGGGAAGACCACTGGCTTGCTCAACCGCCTTTCTAATCATTATATAAAGCATCTTTATGTCCTCCTTGCCAAGAAGACACGGGGTTCACATAAGTGATTCTCTAGGGGAAAAAGCTAGAACTAATCGAAAGGTGTTATATTCCTTGAGGACTCTCTCCATAGTGGCAACTCGCCTGATCATGTGTATGATTTGATTGATACGGTGTTTGAGGTGCCGCAAGGATTGGTGTTGGTATAGGTGTTTGGCATAGAGATGTATCCCAAGAATCTTGATGCTGGGGCTTGGAGTGATGGCTTGGCCATCAAGGAGTATTTGAATGTGTTTCTTGAGGTGTCGTTTGCCGTGAGGGTGGACGACAAGGAGCTGAGGGTTTTTACGTGAGCACTGGAAGCCACAGGCTTTACCACATTGCCGTACTAGAAGTGGGATGCCACGGGTATGTGTGAGCTTCTTTGATTTGCTATCGCGTGGCATTCAGCGAGAATGCAGGGGTTAAACCCGTAGTTGCGCTTGGTGAGTGCACCACTTGTCTTCCCTATTGTCGCGTTGGCTCGTTGTTAAATCGATAAGACAATGGGCCCTGTCTTTGGTAGTCTAAGAATTAGTACCAGGTTCGATTTCTGGCTGTGACAGTAAATTCTTTTATTTCTTCGCTGGAGTTTTCTGTTGACACCAACGGTTGCGAAAGAACCCTTGGGAGTACAGGTAAAAAGCTTTTCTTTTAAACTTGAACAGGAAGAAATAAACGTGCACGCTTTAACCGAGGCTCACCTCCTGACCTAGAGAAGCACCACCTGTCATAAACAATTGTCTGGTAAGTATGCAATAGGAGCACAGGAATGAAGAGAGAGGCAGGTGTTGGCATGCATAATAAACAAGGGAAATGAGAAACTCTGGCTTAGACACCATGGCAGGCAAACAAAATTACCATCTTCCGGTAGCAGAACTCTTGAGTAGTATGTGAAGCAGCCATGGGGCCGACTCAAGTCGACTGCGTTTATGTTTTAAGCCGACATCATGCTCACCTCGTCTATGGTCACGCATTTCACGTGGTGGAAGGCCACGCGGAATGTGTTCAGCTCGCTGGCGCTGAGGCCTCCGTCCTTGATGGTCTTCCGAGAGAGCTTGAAAGCCGTGTGGACCGTGGTGCCTCCAACTACCAGAGCCACCTTTACGGTGCTCGTGCAGATGACGAACACGTTGTAGGCGGTGTTGCTGTACCGGTTGTAGAGGTCCGTGACAAGCCGGAGGACGAACGTCTTGCCGCAACCGGTCGGTCCGCGAAGAAGACCCGTAATGGAGGTGCTGACTGCGTCGTCTACTGGTGGATGATCTTGCGCAGTAGGTCATGTTGTTCCGCGTTTGTCATCCTCATTCAGTTGTATTCGTCCCGGTCCATGATGTCCTCGCGCTTGCGCATGGCTCGCACGGACTCGCGTGTTTGATCAGGCGCACCTGTCTTGGCTCGGGATGAGGTCGGCGTCTTCATTTTCTGGATGGACAATCACGGCAGGAGGAGGTGCTGCTCCTCCTCCTTCTTGTTGTGCCCTCTTCTTCGCGCCATTGTACGAGGCGTTGAAACTGGCGTTGACGCTGGCGTTGCAAGGTGGCGTTACCGGCGGCGTTGCCCGTTGCACTCATGCGGGTGTTGCGGGAGCAGGTTCCCATACGGGAAGATGATGACGGTGGTTTAACGAGACGCTATCTCGTGATGAATTCTTTATTTGGCCAATTCCCAGGAGCATCCTGCCATGATCATCATCTTGTTGCCTGCCAAGGTATGCGGAGTCGGGGTGTGCACACCGCACAACAGGCGCCACCATAAGCTGCTTCGCAGTGTTTATCTGTGGACCGGCAGCACAGCAAGGGACGAAAATGAGGAAATGCTAAACTGTTTGAGAAGCGATGTAAACGAATTCAAAGATACGATTGAAATAATCTTAGTTGGAGGTATGAATGCCCACATAGGTTTCGATGGATACACGGACCATATTTGTTCTCTTGTGAGATCTATTTCAGGAAAACTGGCTTGTAATAGTAATCACGGAAAACAAGTGTCACGGACAAACAACGTGAGAAACCGGTAAGAGGCAGTCCAGCATAGACTATTGTATACTTTCCGAGACAGTATACGAAAGGTTGCGGGAAATGAGGATAAATGAAAATGTAACAGACAGCATTGGAAGCGACTACAAGCGGATTACCTTGTACTTTGGAGGAGCAACGCTGATAACTTTAGAAATCGGTACAACCGGAGGAACTATAACTATGAACAGTTAAAGTTCATCGCTGATATGGCCACGTCGTCTAACGTCCATCGGACACCCATCGCGAAGCATCGGATCTTCACAGATATGTCAGGCCAGTGCACCAGCAATCTTACATGGTGGGGCCAAGGGGAAAGGGAAATCATCAAGAGCCAGGTGAAGCAGATGTGTCGATTATGTTGTTCAATAGTCTAAAAGCGCGTGGGCCTCTCCCGTAGTTCTAGTAAAGAAAAAGGATAATACGCTTTGGGTTTGCATTGACTACCGCAAAGTGAACTGCGCGACAAAACGAGATGTTTACCTAGATGCCCCACCTTAGGAAATAAGAGGCTATTGATCAGCGAAAAAAAAACATCGAGAGAACATAGCCAGACAAAAAGAACACGTGTGGAACCAGATGTAGTGAAGGAAATATCTACCGAGGAAAGAAACTACGAGTGCAGAGCATCGGGCAAGCAAAGATAAGGCAGAAAAGCGACAAGTGGATGGCAGAAATACCGAAGAAAGTGCAAGGCGCATTCCGGAAGTTTTGAAATCACTTAAAATTACTAAGCTCAAAAAACGATATCTAAAAACGTTCTGCGCTGATGGGGAAGGGAACCAGTTAAAAGGACAGCATTTGTTGACGTATATTCTTCGAGTAATTAGTGCAATGTTGTACCTAGGGGGGCGCTGCGAGCGGCCGAGGTGATCGGACGCACTCTACATCGGCTCCCAGTTCGATGTCCAGTTTGAGGAGGAAAATTCGATCGGTGCTTGATTTACAGTATTGAAGATTGTTCAGCAAGTGTTTCGGCATCCCTGGACACCAGATTTGTGAAGATCGACCCAGGATTTTGAATTCTACGGGACTGTGAGTTTCACCACCACGCCTAGGCCTAGCGGGGCCGTTCGGCCTACGCGATGGACGGCCTCCCGGCCTCGGCGGCTCGTTCGGTGAGCCAAATGGAGGCGGACATGGAAGCGGAGACCGGCATGAGTGCCCAACAACACGGACTAAGAGACATTGACGGAAAATCGTGTGTATTTGTGACCGGTGAGGACTTGGCGCCCGACGACACGGCGGGGTGGGTCCTGCCGAGCGGCAAGCGTGCTCGGAATAACATCAAGAACTTCGGAAGCGGTGAGTCCCCCCAACCGGCGACACAATCCAGGCCTCGTGAACGAGAAAGTTTTGCCAAAAGAGTAGCGAGAGCGGCCACAACGGCGGCACGCATGCCGCGAGTCATGCCGCGGGAAGATATCAAGATTGTCATTAGGCCTAGAGGTGGGCTGAACGTTGCGAGGACGGAAGTGCCGACGCTGATGGCGGCAATTCTGGCAGCTACTGGCGTCAAAAGAGAGGAGGCTATGGGGGATATATTCTGCCCAAACCCCGTGCAGAATATCATAGTCGTGAGCACGCCGGACGAGAGACGAGCGAGGCAATACTCGAGGATAAAGTGTCTGACAATAGGAGGCACTGGCCACGAAGTCTGGGCATACCAAGCGGCAATGGAAGGCACAGTGAAGGGAGTGATCAAGGGAATATCGGTCACGGACACCCAGGAAGACATCAACGCGAACATCGTGAACATGTACAACCCCCAGGCGCTACAAGCGCACAGGATTGGGACGTCGACCGCCGTAATCATCCTTTTCGAGGGCACGAAAGTGCCGAACTACGTCAAGTACGGAGCAGTCCTCGTACGCTGCGGACTTTACAAAAAACACTTCGACGTATGCAAGACGTGCGGGCAAGTCGGACACAGGGGCGACGTCTGCCCCAACCCGAACGCAAACGTATGCTTCGCCTGCGGAACCGTCAACCCGGGCCTCGAACACGTCACCGGAGACAGAGAATGCGGGAATAAATTCAAGACACCTTACGTCGTCAGGCAACGACAGTGGGAGCGGAAACACCGGCAAGAACGACGGGACCTGAGGGACGAGGACTTTCCACCACTCCGGAGGGAGAAAAGCGTCAGCCGTGGACCTCAAGCCAGGGGAGGAAGCAGCACGCACCGAGGGCGCTCTCTTTCGAGGCAACCGGTCCCGGGCAACCAGTGCTGGAAAACAGCCGGGAGAATGGCATCGTCGGCGCGGAGCATCTCGAGACGTCGGGGCGACGCGGAGCCGACCGTGGAGCGCGGACGTTCGAGATCGCGGGGAGAGCCAGGAGGAGGCCAGCGTGGAGTCGCCGATAACAAGGTGGGCTGGGCCGGCGGGTCTCCCAAAGCTCGATCCCCCGATTCCCCACCCTCTAACCCCGGTAACAACATGAACGGTGATAACACCATAGTGAACGAGCTAAAGAAAATCATAGAGAAGCAGAATGAACAGATTCGCGAACTAATGAGGAAATTAGAGAAAGCAACGAATAACAACAGCGCGCAGCACACACCGATACACGAAGAAACACTAGCTAACCCGGTAGGAGAGGGACCGCGCAAGCTGCCGAGGAGAAGGTCGCCACCCGCGGTACCCGCCGGAGCAACGCAGAACTCGGAAGTGCAAGCGATGGAGGACGAGGAGCTTCCACCGCAACAAGAGCAAAAGAAGGAAGAACAGGTAAAGCTAACTCCTGGCGAGTCTGTCATCTTGGCGGCTCTGAGCAGGCTTGAAGAAAGGGTAGCTACGATTGAGGCCAAGCACGATCGCCTGGCGGCTAGGCTCAACGCCCTAGAAATCAAGCAGAAATACGGAACATTAAAGAAGGAACGAGCAGAACGACTGAAGGAAACAATTGCCAAGAGAAGGGGACGATTAGACACCAACCAGAAAGATGAAGCCGAAACAACGCAACAAATCTAATCGGACACGGGTCGTCGATGAGGTGACCGCTATATATCAGTGGAACTGCCGAAGCATAAAAGCCAAGGAGAGGGAGCTTATCCTTCACATAGGGAGCCAGGACGCCCACCGACAACCCCTAGTTATAGCGCTATAAGAGACAAAAGTTAAGCCTTGCATGCCGGGGTACATTACATATACCGACCCGACCGAAAGGAGCACCGCCGTACTCGTACGTAATACGGTCGCTGCGACGCAACACATCACGGCGCAGCACGGCTGCGACCACACGCTGGTCGAGCTGCACGCAAGAGACATTGGGCACAGTAAGAACGTATTTATACTGAACGTTTACTGTAGACCAGGAGCCAAGCACCAATACGATTTCGATGCCATACTGAAGGACGCGATGGGTCTAGCAAAAAGCCGCACGCTCCTGGTCATGGGCGACTTTAACGCGCCTCATCCAATGTGGGGCTATAAAATTGCGTCCAAGAGAGACAAGGCTCTCGTCCAAGCCATGGGAAAGCACGAGCTGTACCTCATCAACGAGCCGGGAATCCCGACCCGAACGGGTAACAGCGTGACCAACGACACGACCCCCGATCTCACGTGGTCCTCGGGGCCGCTGGAGACGAGGTGGAAGTGCGACGACGCCGACCTCGGCTCGGATCACAAAATCATCAAGATCGATGTCCTCGGGCCTCAGTATAAGGCGGTGTACGGCAAGGCGAGGATAACGGATTGGGATAAGATGAGAAAGCACACGAGTGAGAGGAAGCAAGAAGAAGATGCCGAACCGTCTGCGGAATCCTACGAAGACTGGGCCAGACGACAGCAGGCCACGCTGCAAAAGTACACGCAAGAGATCACCACGACGGTGGACACGCCTTTCGTGGACGCCAGGCTCTCCAACCTGTGGGCGTTGCGCCACTCGCTCACTCGCAGGTGGAAGCGCCAGCGGCGTAACAGGAAGCTGGCTAGACGCATCGGCCTACTGAACAAAGAGATAGCGGTGTATGCAGCCAAACTGTGCCGGGAAAACTGGCATAAAATGTGCGAAGGCTTACAAGGGCAATTGTCGGCGGGCAAGACCTGGAAATTGTTGCGTCACCTCATTGATCCCGCACAAAGCAAGTCGACCATGAATCGGAACCTGACCAAAGTCATCAATAATTACGACGGGGATAGCGCCGAATTGCTCATGGACCTCCAAAAGCGTTACCTCCAGACCGAAAAGGGGCGGTATCTGCCACCACAAGTGTACGAGGGGACCCCTAACGAGGAGCTGGACAGACTCTTCACAATCTCAGAGCTATGGGCCGCCATCGACAAAAGCAACAGGAAAAGCGCGCCCGGGGCGGACAACATCACCTATAAGCTGCTTTTCAACATGTGCAGCATAACGGCCAACGAGCTACTGCAACACATCAACGAGGCGTGGGAAACGTCGCGACTACCGCAAGAATGGAAGACGGCTAAAGTCCGCTTCATCCCGAAGCCAGGGAAACCACCGTCGATCGAGAACCTGCGACCCATATCGTTGACGTCCTGCGTGGGCAAAGTCATGGAGAGGATGGTGTTGCACAGGCTGCAGAGACACCTCGAGGAAACAGGACAGATGCCGGCGACCATGTTCGGTTTCCGCAAACATCTCGGTACGCAGGACGTCATGGTTCAGTTGCACGAACTCGTCATCAAACAAGCAACCAGATCGAGCCCTAGAGCCATCCTGGCCTTCGACCTCAAGGGGGCGTTCGACAACGTCACCCACGCCAGCATCCTGCGCAACCTGAACGGGACCGGCTGTGGCACCAGAACTTTCCACTACGTCCGCAACTTCCTCGAGGACAGAGCGGCCATTCTGACGATAGGCAACGCGAAGACGGACCCGATAACGCTAGGAGAACGCGGAACACCCCAGGGATCCGTAATATCGCCCCTGCTGTTCAACCTGGCACTGCTACACCTGCCTAAACTGCTGGGACGCATTGAAGGGTTAGACCACGCTTTCTACGCCGACGATATCACGGTCTGGACGAATAGGGCCGGATCGGAGGGGTGGATGGAAGAAACACTGCAGCGCGCAGCGACGACGGTCCACGAGTACGCCAAGTCGTGTGGCCTGAGCTGCGCCCCCCAAAAGTCCGAGCTCTTAGTAGTCCAGCCGGGCGTCGGCAAGAGGAGCAGATGCGGCCTGAAGATCGAGATCGACGGCATCCAGGTCGAACCCACTCAACAGTGTCGGATCCTGGGGCTGTTGCTTCGCAGCGACGGCAAGGCGGACGCGGCCGTGGACAAGATATGCCTAACGTCGGAGCAGGTCCTCGGCATGCTCCGCCGCGTAGCAAAAAAGAATCGGGGCATCAAGGAGAACGACGCGCTGCGCTTGGTTCAGGCCTTCGTGGTTACCAGAACCACCTACTCGGCTCCATACCTTAACCTAACCGGAACACAGAAGGCAAAACTAGACGTCATCTTGAGAAAAGCCACGAAGCAAGCCCTTGGACTACCCGCGTACACGTCGACCAAACGGCTGTACGAGATGGGGGTCCACAACACAGTGGACGAGCTCGTGGAGGCGCACCTCTCCAATCAGAGGATGCGTCTCAGCGGGTCCGAACACCGGAGGAGGATACTGGAAAAGATCGGATGGAGGCCTGAACCGGTGCAAACGTCCGGCCGCGTCCCCGAACATTGGAGAGACAAGATCAACACAAAACCCCTCCCACGCAACATGGCGCCGGGGGAGGATGACGGCAGGAGAAAAGCGCGCGCCAAGGCTTTGGAAACGCGCTTGGAAGGCAACCCCGATGTCATGTACGTCGACGCCGCCCTGGTCAAGGGAAGCGACAAGGCCGCTGTGGCAGTAACAACAAGAGACAGGCTCGTCGCCGTGGCGTCCACGAGGACAAGAAACGCAACAAACGCTGAAGAGATGGCGATCGCATTGGCACTAATCCAACCCGGGGCGACGCACGTCGTGACAGACAGCAAGAAAGCCTACGCGAACTACCGCGGGGGGTTGATCTCCTCCGAGGCGGCACGCGTCCTCAAACGGCACAAAACACCAGACAACGAGGTCGAACTGATTTGGACCCCCGCGCACTCCTCCCTGGTCGGCAACAACATCGCCGACTATTACGCCCGAGACATGTCCCGCCGGGAAATGGAGGAGACGGGGGTCGACTCATTGACACCAATCACTGCGTATAAAGATATCATTACAATGTACAGGGAAAATAGACAAACGCTACCTGAACCTCATCACTCCCTCACCCGCAGGGACCAGACGATAATACGCGGAATACAGGCAGGGTCTCTGGCCCACCCAACACTACTACATAAGATGTATCCGCACCAATACTCCGAGCTGTGCCCGTTCTGCAACACTAGCAAAGGAACGTTAAAACATGTCATCCTAGAGTGCACCGCACTAAAGGCACCAATACCCGACACACCCTCCCCTTCCCCCCTTCCCCTTAATGAGCGATGGGAGATCCTTCGGTTCAGCCCCTCCGCAAACGTCCACGCGAGCCTAGCGGCCCGTGGGCGGGAGTTGCTAGCCCGGTACGGGGCCTGGGAATGAGGCTCCGCTCCCATCGACGGGTCCCACCCCACCGGAGGGGGCTCACTCTTTCGCATAATAAAGTTTGATCAATAATCAATCAAGTACCTATAAACCTCCCTGTTACGCCGTAGGGCAATCTATCGCATTCAAAAAATTAGTGAGTAGTTCAGGACAATAACGGTACGGAAGCCTGCTCCAAAAGCATCAACGTCACAGAAGACTGCGGAAATGGTGATGACGGTGAAACAACGTTTACTTAGCCCAAATGATTTGGTGGTGCCCACAGGTACGAGATGGGGTGGTTCTCTATTCACGGGACCCAAATGTCGCCAACAACGCCTGGCCCCTGGACACCACGGCTAGCTGAGTCGGCAGGGCTGCGCTGTACAGCAAGGTCTCCCGTCGCTCAAGGAGTGGGGATAGGGAAGTGGAGGTAAGATAGGGGGCGTAGAGGAGGGAGGGGGGGGAAGTCGACTCTTCAGGAAAGTGCATTCTGCCATGACGTGCGACAGGGTGACTTCGGTCTACTTGCAGAAAGGACAGGTGGTGTCCTGTAAATCGGGATACATGCGATGGAGCAGTGCAGGGTGCGCGAGCGACCCCGCCTGCACTCTGCGCAGGATCGTTTGCTGTTGCCTCGTTAGAGTGCGGTGCGGTTTGAGTAAGGTGCGCCGTTCTTCTCTGTACGCTCGAGTAATCTCTCTACAGCTTGTCATTGGGCTCGGGGTGTCCGCATCATCGCGCGACTCGGTGGCTTCCCGGAGCGTCATTTCGCTCTCGTGGTAGTCGGCGATGGTGTTGCCTGCTACCCCCGAGTGAGCTGGGACCCACACGAGTTAAACGGCTCGTCCTGCTGTCACCTCCTAGTTCCGAATCGCAAATAGTTCCGGAGGAAACGCGTCCCCTTCAGTAGTTGCCGTACGCAGTCTTTGCGTCCGTGAGCACAGCCTCGACGCCCGGTTGAACGAGCCCCAGAGCCACAACCACCTCTTCTGCCTTCACGGGATCTCTCGTCCTCGTCGACGCTGTGACGATCAGTCGGTCGTGTGTCGTAACGACTGCCGCCGCCCGGTCGCTGCCTTTCATAAGCGAGGCGTCTGCCGATAAAACCTGGGGATTCTCCTCCAGCTGTCAGGTCAGGGCCTTGGCCCGCGGATCGTGCCTCCCGTCATCGTTACCCGGGGTCATTCTGCGGGGTAGGGGCTTGGTTTCGAATGCCTCCTTACCCCTCTAGGGGACATACGTTTCAGCAACCTTGATTTAAAAAAAGCGGAGCAAAAGGTTTCCCCATAAACAGCTGCAGGCCTGGACAGAATGCCAATGCAACTGATAAACCTGCTTTGACCTAAGAGTAAGGCATCGTTTATGAGAGCAATAGATAAGGTGATACAACCCAAATACCGGATGACGGGCTACAAAGTAGGATGAATTTAATATATAAAGGCAGAGGCAACAAAGCCAGTATTGATTCATACAGACCACTAACAGTAATGTCAGTTCTGTATACATTCGTATTGCAGGCGTAAAATCAAATTCAAGCATGAATAGAAGAACATGAAATCCTTAGAACTGCAGAATGTACTTAGACAAGACAGGCGATTGGACGATAATTTGTTTGTGATAACACAATGCATTGAAATTTTGAAAGTGCAGAATAGATCAATATAGATAGCGTTCTTGTGCATTAAAGGGGCATTGATAACGTAAGGAGAACTGGTGTGGTGAATGCTGAAACTCCAGAGATTAGATGACGAGTTAATACAGTTCCTTATCGCAATCTATAGGAATAAGAAATCACCTGACATGGGAAGTACAGAAATGCGCCCGTAAGTCCACCCGCCATCGGAGACTGAAACAGGGATGCCTTTTGAAACCCTAAATGCCTTTTCGGGAGGGTATTACATCGGGTAAAGGGGGAGGTTAGACTGGCGTCACAAAAACTACAAAACTAGCAACATAAACACAAGAACTAAAAAGGCAAAAATTATTTAAATCACTAGAGTGAAAATAGTTATGAAAAATTTAGTAGAAACAATTACAACAGCTATTGGTACGGTAACTAAAATGAACTACGCAGAGTATTACTACACGGAATATTACCACAGCTCATTTGACATCACAAGAACTGAGTGAAAGGATGCAGTGAAATGATACCTATTGCATATTGGTATTTTTGCTCGAGGTATTTAAACTTTCATGGTGTTCAGTTCAGTAACAATGTTTGATGGTAGCTTATTCTAGTCTATTGTGAAACCAGGAACAAATGTTTCTGCAAAAGCGAGGGTACGACATGTAACGCGTTTGATTTTGCATCAATGATCTCGCCGCAGAAAAATGGCTGTGGTTCACAGATAAATTCATTACGAAAGGACATATGGTAGTGTAGTTTATAAAATAATGTCAAAGGAGATTTGCTGTGACGATAAGATAAGGCTCCGAGTTCAGCACGATTTTTAATGCTGGCACGCTGCTTCAGGGTGATCAATCAGATGAGATTTAGCAAACAGCCCGATTTTTCAATGCTTCTAAGTCATTCATTAGATATGCTTGACAACGCGCGGGACATGTCTGAGGTTACGATTCATAAAACCAAGACAATGTTTAGCAGAGGCGAGCATATGGTTGATGAGAATATTCCATGTCAAGTACTGGTTAGATGAACACCAAGGTCTTTATAGGTGGCTTGATTAGTAAAGGACACTACTTTTGTTTTCCAAGGTTTAGAGGCATTGACCAGGTAGAGTACCACGTGCTTATAGCGTTTTGGTCAGCATGAAGAATGCTGTGGTTATGGTTGCATTGAACTTTACGGTATATTACGCAGTGCTCCGCCAAAACTCTGTGATAGATTTAACGCAGTCTGGTAGATCGTTATTATAAACTACAAAAAGCAAGGGCCCCAGTACATTTCCCTGACGGACACGAGATGTTACGTCGACCAGAGATGAGTTGTGATAGTTAACTGATGTAAATTGCATCCTGTAAAGAAGTCTCTTATGGACGAGACAACAGTAGGGTCGGTGTTAAGTAGCGTAAGCTGGTGAATAAATTGATGGTGAGGGTCATGATCGAATGCTTTTAAGAAGTCTAGGAAAATTGCGTCGACTTTAATTCCAGCGTCTATAGATGCATGTAATTCATGAATGAAACCAGGTAGTTGGGTGCCACATAAAAAGCCTTTACGGAAACCATGCTGCCAAAAAATAAGGTTGTTTTTTTTTCGAGTTAACTAATGATCTGAGAGTGTATAATATGCTCTATGAGTTTGCATATGGTACCGGGCGATAGTTCAGGGGTGAGGTACAATCAACAGATTTGAAAAACGGAACAACCTTCGCCATCTTCAGTCATAGAGTATAACGCCGGATGACAGAGATTTTTGGAATAGGGCGAAATATTTTGGGAAGAATCTTTCTGCTATATTTTTAGAATATTTTTTAAACCAGTGTTGTCAGCGGAAGAAGCAATTTGGAGATTAGTCAGAAGAGAATATATGCGAGCCTCGGTTATTGGTATTTCTGGCATAAACGCATCAGTGCGACTGCGTATGGTTGCCTGTGGGTGTAAAGATTCGAGTGTAAATACCACGGAAAATGTTTGGTCCAGTAGTTCGGAACAGTCTCTACCAGTTATAATTACGCCGTTCTGATCAGTAAAGACGATGTCAGGATTATGCTTGGGATTGATTACACGCCAGAAACGCCGAGGGTTGTTTCTTAGCATCGATGGTAAGTCACGTTGGAAAAACTAAGTGCGTGGTTTCGGGCAATTTTTGATATTCTCTGTTACATGCCTTAAACCGATGCCAGGAAACAGATAATTTACTTTTGTCTTTTCTTTTTGTTTTATAGGCAGCGAACTTTCTGTGCAAACCAAGAGGAAGTATTATCGAATTTTATAAAGATGACCAGGATGTGTTTATCTATTATATCAGTCAGGGCGTTTTGCAGTAGTAACCACTTTTTATCGACGGTCCGCATCACGTTATCTGTTAGAAAGTCAATGGCAAAAAGTGATAGTTCGTGGTTAATACGATCGAAGTTAGCTTTCTTGTAACATCGAATGAGTTTGCCGAATATTTGCCTTTTGATAAAAGGAGGAACTATGCGATCGGTTAACACGTCGTGATCAGATAAACCATTGGGAAGTGTTATATCAGAGCATATAGCTGTGTTGTTAGTCAGGACCAAGTCAAGATAATTAAAACAGTGATTTGGACATCGTGTTGGACGTGGAGGGAAGAGCTGGCCAAGGCGCTCTCCAAAGCTCATAAGTGTGGAAGGGATTGGGTGGGTAAAGTGGGCTTTGTGTACAGCCGCCGACTATATCTAAAAGTGTTCCAAATTCCCCTCATAAGCGGCACAAACCGGGATACAGGGTGGGGCTATGTAGTGGTTTTTGCTAGGGTGGGGGCAAGTATTAGTTTGCAGGGCCCTAAGTATTCTATCGTGGCCCTTGGGTAGTTGTTTGTGCGGTGGGGCGTACGGTTGCCTTTGTAGCCGATATTGCGCGGTAATCTCATGAAACGAGACTAGAAGAAGCGGACGCAGATCTTCTTCTTCAGGTGCTCGGCCGGTCAATTCTCGGGCTGTGAGATGGGACCGGCGTTTGTGACCTGCCCCATTTTTTGGAGGCGCTATGGCGGGGTCCTGTTGTAGGAACTCCTTTGTCACGGTTCCTTCTCCCGGCGTCTTCTTGTTCCTCAGCTTGGCATAGTTCCTAGCGCTCCCGGCGGACGACGCCGGGAGTCTTGAAGCGGGCTTTGCAGGCCTTGTCCGCGGTCATGTGTTTGCCTCCGCACAGGCCACACTTCGGGACACTCGCGTGGTCGTCGCCGGGGTTGGAGATTCCACACCCTCCGCAGATATTGTTCGACGGATCCTGGCACACGTCTATTTTGCGGCGCACTCTTCCGCATGGATAGCACACGTCGATTTCTTTGTGCAACGTGAACTCCGTGAACAGGTTGCCGTATCTCACGTAATTGGGTGCTTTGTGCCCTTCGAAAGCAATGATGACCGATCGGGTCTTACCGATTCGGTTGGCCAGCAGGGCCGTTGGGTTATGCGTGTGCACAACATTATCCTAAATCTCGTGGGCCGTATCCTCGAGCAGGATGCCCCTTACGACACCCTTAACGGTACCGTGAGGAGCCGCTTCGTAGACACTTTCTGTGCCGCGCCGCGTATGTCGATCCCTCCCACGGCAGCGTATCAGTCGACGTGCTCTCTCTTGGAGGTGCTCACCACGACGATGCTCTGCTGGAGGCTAAGGCACACGACGTCTTCACTTGCTTCGTTTGTGGGGATCTACTCCGCCGCCGCCGCCATTGCACTTAGTTCAACGCGGGTCACATGCTCACACGGGCCCCGCCTCATGGTCGCAACACGAAACTTTATGTCGCCGCGCGGCAAGTCTAACATGTGCGTGCCCTTTAACAATGTGCCCTTGAGAGAGAGAGAGAGAGAGAGAGAGAGAGAGAGAGAGAGAGAGAGATATACTTTTTATGACAGAGAAAGCAGAGAGGTTTGCCAGCATGAATTCGCTCAAATGCTACTCTGCGGGGTTACACATTTCGCCCTTGAGGGACGTGTATCGGTGTCGGTGGCGCCACCGCCGAGATTGTTGCTCCGACTGTTGACGTCAGCCATGGCCTTGGTGCCATCTTGGCCTGCTGAAAGTACCGGCTTTAGGCTTAGCTCGCCCAAGCCTTTTTGCCTGACTTTCTCGCCGGCAGTTTTCCAGCCTAGCTACCTTGTGCACTGTTCCAGCTAAATTTTGATGCCGTCCATCTCTACACCCACAGCGGTAGCCATTTTAGGTCAATGATCCCTAATAGCCAATCACCGATGGTTCGATTTTCCGCTGGCGGCTCCACTCGCCTCATCGCATAAACGCCATCACCAGAAATGGCAACCTACTCAGGGATTAGCGTCGCCTTCAGGACAATTTTGGACAATGCAGCCTCCTTGACGTTGCCCTTTGGCGCAAATATTTGCACCCGCTTTCCTGAAAAATGAACACGATGAATCAGACCCCTGGATTTAACTTATCCATGCAAAGATGTAGTAACTTACAATTTAAGTAGTCAAACTGATACATCGCGCAGTATACCGATTGCATTGGCAGCGTACAAGCCTGTCATATATCTTGTTCCCGCCTGTAAAAAGCTAGAACCCGACCGCGGGGCCGTGCTCGGCAATCTAGTCTCCAGAACTCTCTTCTCCCAGCCCTCCGAGGTCAACGAATGCTTAGATGAAACCTACGTCATTATTATTTACCAGGCTAAGGAACAACACTGATGGCAGTATTCATTGAATGTACCGCAGAAACACTATGCGTTATTTTTCTCATTGGTGTGATAAAATGTATGAAAAGAGCTCACCGGGTGATTTCACTTCGATGTTATCCGAAAGTCACATCTTGCAAATACGATATGCCGATGTAAGCTGAAGTCGTCCATTGGTTCTGTATTTTCACGCAAGCGTCAACGGTACTTCGTTTGAGTCCGAAGCCGCTCTTGAAATGCTGAATTAATTTCCTTATGCAGCTACGGCAAGGTAGAACCAAGATCCGGTGACGCAGCAAATGTTCCTGCTGCCGCGGATTTCGCATGCGCACTCGATCAGCGAACAGTCATTTGAATACGTCATATTCTTAGTGGACGTTCTCCTGGCCGCTTCGAAGTACGCTCGGACCGCGGCCAATTGCTTCGAGGGGAACCCCTTGATTTTTTAGATGCGGAGCGTCTTATGCTCGGGGGTATGTCCCGCGGAGTCGGCGGTGGTCCGGCGTCCATACACCACCGTTTTTTGGCCAATCACCCACGTCTTAAACTCGGGGGTATGTACCTCGGCGTCGGCGGTGGTCCGGCGTCCGCACACCACCGTTTCTTTGCCAATCCCCCACGTGGGTACGTGCCATAGAAGAGGAACAACAACAACAACAACAACTCCAGTTGTGCTTGCGCTTGAATCCGTGATTCTTCAGATGAAGTAGGATGGAAGCAACAGCCCCATCAGTGAGGGTTCTGACGCAATTAAGTGAGAGCATCAGCGTACACACTAACAGCAATTACACCCAACTACAAACCACGGAATGTGTATCGATCTCGTCTTTACCAACTGCAACGGCGACGAGTGCATACTACCGCTTCTACTAGATCCACTGACTGTGCACTTCAGCGACTATAAGGCCGTCATACTCAAAGTAGGAAGACGTGCAAACCTAAATAAAGACCTTTAGATACCACTTCAATCTCGTCTCACTCGCGTATATACGCATACAATAAGACAAATTACACCCATCTCCCCGAAGGGAACCATGAGTAGGATATATGAGCATTACGGGGTTCACTAGATTTTCACCAAATTTGGCTAACAAACATAACGGTAACGCCAACGGAACCCCCATGACGCTCCGCATCCTACTCATGGTTCCCTTCGGGCAGATGGGTGTAATATTTTTATAACTGTTTCCCGGTAGCTGCTCATTCTGCACCTTCATGTGGCTTACCCTTATTTATGCTTTCTGAGTTTCACCCCTTCTTTTCAGGTCCCTCCAAACGCCAACTTGGCTCCTACCATTTTTGGGTGTCTTTGAGAACGTTTGCTAAGTAATACCTTTCACTGATACTGGCAGTGAATGCGACTCGCTTGACCATCTTTTACTGTGAGAGAACACTTCTTGAAAAACACTGCCTCTTGAACGATAAGCATTTGCCCGCGACTGGGTGTAGCCCTGCAGCAAGACATAATGTAATTTTGTTCACATTGGTGATGCGTTCTTCAGCCTCTTCTGGTTTGGCGACCTCTTTTTGTTGCGACGTTTAACCGTTCGGGTATACGGTAGCAACTCCCCTTTCTTCCTGCCTTGAACGTGCTAATTCAACTTATACAATTGTCTAGAAAACTCCTCTGCTTTCCTGTCCAGAAGCACCAGACTCAGACATTTAGGCACTCGGATTGATAGTTGTGGGACCAGGACCGGGGAATTTTTATCTTGCCGAAGGATACCCGTGGCCTTCAGACTACCCAATCTTTTTCACATTGCACGTCATACGTTGATTCCGCAGGGTTGTCCTTTTCGAAGACCACCCATTTTTTTGTTGAGCTTCAGGCACTTCTTGGTCGTACAGGTTGCTCTCCTTTCTGTTCCAATAGAAGTTACATCTACTTGTATCTCGAGAACGAGAGAGAAAAAACGTTTTTATTGAGCTTTATGTGGCTCAGGGGGTGGTTGTGGCCGCTGGCTTGTGCCGGGCGGCGACATCGGCCGTTCTGGTGACCAAGGAGGTTTGTACTTCTACGTCTGAGCTCTGTAGCGCCTCCTCCCACTGCTCATCACAAGGAATTAGGGGAAAGGATCTTTCGGGCACCCCCAGAAGATGTGGGGAAGGGTGGCCAGAGCGCCACATGCAAGGCAATCTGGGGAAGGGTACTGTGAAGGGTGCATTCGGTGAAGCATAGCGGGATTAGGAAACGTGTTCGTCTGAAGGAGACACCGCGTATGTGCTTCCGAATTGGTAAGGTGGCCGTGAGCCGGGGGGTACTTACGGCGTTCGAGGCGGTAATGAGCGGTTATTTATTTGTTCGTAAGGAGTCTATCTCTGTCAGATCTGGCCTCGTGATAGGGTTCAAGGCTGGCCCCGGCTCGGATTGTGAGCCTTCGAGCCGTTTTGAGGGCAGCCTCATTACCAGCGAGGCCAGCGTGCGCCGGAGTCCAGACAATGTCTACAGGGGGTCGGGTGGGTGCATCGGAGAATTTTGGAGGCCTGCGGCGAAACAGGGCCGTTGGCAAAATTTTCAATGGCCGCTTTGTAATCGGAAATTATTATCACGGGGGTCGTCCTTTAAAAGAGGGCTAAAGCTTTGCCGCCTCTTCTACCGTGGCGTGATGGGAAGTATTTAAGGTTAGGGAGACGAGAGGGAGATTATCAAGGTCGTTTATAACTGCCATGGCGAATGCGGCGCGGTGACTGTATTCTGCAGCATCCACATTACCACGTCGCCTCGAGCGGGGAGTCAATTTTGGAGAGTACGTGCTCTCTGTTCCCTGCGGTTCGCGTGGTATATGGGATGCATGTTGCGGGGTAGTGGTGTAATGATAAGCTTTGCATGGGTTTCAGAAGGAAGGGGAATGGTAGCCTTAGGGCAGTCAATATGACCTATACCTAGCCGCTTGAGAATATGGGTTCCAGTGGGAGTTTTAGACAAACGGTCGACCTGATTTGAAAGGTGGGCTTCGATACGCTCCTCTGCAGTATTGTGCACACCAAGGCCTTCAAATCTGGCAGTGAACATGTTAAGGGGGAGGTGGAGGGCAGATTTGTATGCCTCTCGGATTAGCCGATTAACCTTATCTAATTCAGTGGCAGTGGGGTTCAGGTAGGGCAGGGAGTACGTGATCCTGCTGATAATAAAAGCTTGGATCAGCTGGATCCTCTCCTCTTCCTTGAGACCCCTGCGGTGGTTGGAGATTCGTCTGATGAGTCCCATAGTCTGAGTAACATGTTGCTCTAATTTTCTGAGGAATTGTGTGTCAGACCGATTATTTCGGATAAGCATCCCCAAGAGTTTAAGGGTAGAAACCTCTGGAATCGGCTTGTTTTCTATATGAACTCTAATGTCGGGTGGTACCTTTGATCTCCTCTTTGGCCGTACCAGAAGGAGCTCAGACTTACTAGGGAGCAAGTGAGCCCCGCGTTGGCGGCTTCGTTTACTAATACCTGAACGCCCTCCTGTAGGGTCTCCTCTATGTGGGTGTCACTTCCGCCATTGACCCACACTGTGATGTCGTCGGCGTAGAGGCTGATTTTAAGACTAGGGATTTTCTCAAGGCGGCGAGGGATGTTGAGTATGGCCAAATAAACAACAAGGGGGATAGTACCGCTCCCTTGAGGTGTGCCTTTGGAGGGGAGATCGACCGTATCGGAGGTAATCCCACCGATCTGGAGGACGGCACTTCGGTTGGACAAGAAATTACGTCTGTAATTGTATGTACAAAGCCCCGGATTTGTGGATTCCAGTCCAGCCACTATGGCGTCGTGGGACACGCTATCGAAGGCCTTGGTCAAATGTGAGGCAAGAATAGCCGCCGTGTGCAAATTGTTTTGGGGGACTAATACTTCGCGGCAGATTTGGAGGAGGATTTCCTGTGTGGACAGGCCCGAACGGAAACCGATCATGGAGTGGGGGAGGGGGTAGAAATTTTGAATGTGGTAAATCAAGCGGGCATGAATGACATGCTCAAATAGCTTTCCCAGGAACGAGGTGAGGGAAATGGGACGGAGGTGTTCCAAAGCAAGGGGTTTTCCCGGTTTGGGAATAAATGTGATTTTAGCATGTTTCCGGGATTGTGGCAGCGTGCCCTGTTGCCAATAATGGTTGAAGTAAAATGTAATGGTAGTGATGGAGTGATCATCGAGATTCTTGAGCATTTTTTAGTTACCTGATCAGGGCCCGGGGCTGAGCCCGATCGCAGCTTCAGTAAGGCTCCTCGTACTTCTGATTCAGTGATTTCCCTGTCCATATACGGATTTGGTAGGCCGGTGTACGGGGGTAGAGGGTTACTAGTGCCTTTGGGAAACTACATGTCCTTGTTCTTATTAACTAGGTCTGCATCCGTGCCTGGGAATCTCTGGATGATGCCAGTGAGACGATGGGTTTATCTGTTTTCGACTGGTTCGGGTTCAGGAGGTGTTTGAGAAGGTGCCATATCCGTTTAATCCTCACATTGCCACGCATGTGGTCACAGATTTCGCCCCATTGATCCTGAGAGATTCGTAGTGTGTATTTTTGAACGTTCGCTTCCAATTCCGCGAGCTTACGCCGCAACCTGCGGTTACGTTTATTTCGTCTCCAACGTTTTTGAATGCTTCTGTACGCGTGCCACATGTGTTGCAGATGGGGATCTATGGTCTCCGAAGTTATTTCTGGGTCGACAGCTTTGGTTACGGCTCGCCTGTTTGTAATCAGTTGCTTTACCCAGTTTTAGAGATCTAATGGGTGATATGCTACCGATGTCTCTTTGTGAGCTTCTGGACAACTCCTGAACTCGTCCCAGTTTGTGAGGTGCTGCTGTCGGGGGAGAGTTCGAATGGTGTGGGCAAGGCTAAGATCATTTTGGATGATGAAATGACTACTTCCAACGGTGCTATCAGTGATGCTGCATCTGGCGTTTTTCACATAGAGTGTAAAGGTGAGATCTGGAGTGGACTCTTTTTGAGCACTGTTGCCAATCCGGGTTGGAGCATTGGGGTATGATTCTAATGTAAAATGGTGGATCTGCGCCTGGTCCCAAAGGTCTGTTACGTTTTTTTTTCATTTGGAATAACCCCACGCCGTATGTGGTGCATTTAAGTAACCCAGAACAATTACGGCATTGGGGCCGGCTTCTCTCCTGGCCAGGGAAAACAGAAGATTTAATCTGTGATTCTGCGCCCGTGGGTTACTATTGTCACGTTGGCAAAGACGACGCAGTTGTGTTCAAGAAACACAAGTTTATTGGAGAGAACTTGTGCTACCCTAACAACTCAAATATTACTCAGGCGGCGAAGTAGCAGTCAGCAATGTGACGTACACAAGCGAGCATCGGAGATTACATACCACGGCTTCTGCTCTGCAGGCTTTTATCTTTCAGCGCAAGTGTTTCTGGAACCCTCGATTCACATCAAGAACATCGTAGATCACAGAAGATTATTCTGGCCTAGTGACGTTAGGGCGAAACAGTCTGCTTATCTGAATTCGATAGCCCGTGCGGCATAAAAGTAAAGAATGGAAGACGCGCTTTGCTTGGAACGCAGATAACACACCCGCGCGTGGCCCGGCAGTAAAAACAAACAATAAATAAACAAACTCATACCTGGTTCGCGGCACTATATACGTTCAGTAAGAAACGTGTATAACCTCCCCTTTTTTATGGGAAGTACCGTGATCAGATCGTGGGGGATTTCTACAACCGACTGGTTGTGTAACTGCAAGTTGCTTGTTTTTCTACTAAAGCCCCTACAGTTCCATTGCCAGACTCGGGGGCTGGTTCATATTGGGTGCCAATTTGGGGAAAGTGCCCAGACAGGTTGTTGACGCTTTTGAGATCCTCTCCAACGCACGCGAGCTGTTCAGCACGCAGGTTACCTACGCTACCTTGGAAATTGAATTGAATAGTTAACCTATTAGCCTGCAGTGTTTGGTAGTGTCGCTGAAGCTCAATGAATTTGTTTTTCTGCTCGTGTAAGAGCTTCCTGGTTGCTGTGACGCTTGCTTCAAGGGCAGTGATTCTCTTATGCTGCTCGTCATGCGTGGCGTTCTCAGCTGTGGCTTGGGAGGTCTTACCCACTGCTCTGCGTTTGTTTGCGGGGGAGGTTTGTGTTCGGTTCTTCTATAGTGCGGGTTTTGATTTGCGATTTCAGGGCTTTGTTTTTCTGACATAAAGTGAAGTTCTCCTGTCTGAGCAGGTTAATCTCCGCTCTGATGCTAGCGAGCTCTCTTATTAGGTCCGGGGAGAGAGGAGAGGAGGGGGGTTGGTGCAGGGAGGATGAGCATGTGAGAGGTAGCACTAGAGCCGCCCACCTTTTTGTCGCCGCTCGGCTGCCTGTCTTGGAATGGTTGTATGAGCGGTTTCTTGGGGACTTGAGGTCCTCCAGGTGATTTCTTTTGGCTGGAAGGGGGTTGGTGACCGGTGGCAAGGCGTTTCCCTCCTCTGGGTTCTTTGGGTTGTTCTTGCTTGGAGGTTGGGCGTCCTGCTGGTTTTTCTCGGGGTTGCAAGCGTGAGCGTAGGTTTGGGGGCGTCTGCGGTGTTGGAAGCGGCGAGGACAGTCCGTGGCACCGGTGATGTGTGCGCCTTCACAAACGATGCATTTGGCGAGACACGGGTGGTTGTCGTCGGGGTTAGGAGTTCCACACTTGAGCACCTTGAGTGTGGCTTTGCATTGGGGCATACGTCTTGGCGGTGCCCCGACTGCCAGCACGCAGTGCAGGCCTCCGTCTATCGGCGGAAGGGCTTGCAGTGGTACATCGCGGCTCTGTAACGGATCCAGAAGGGTACCGACGTCCCATTAAAGAGGAACTGAGTGTTATTGGAGGTCCCGAGCCGTTTCGAAGCGAGGATCTGCACATCGGCATTGTAGTCGCTCACGCTTCGGAAAACCTCTTCGGGTGTGTCGTCTTCGGGGATATTGAAAATTACTCGAGTTGCCGTGTTAGCGGGAGCGGAAACATATGCAACGACTTTGTACTGCTGTCCTTGGAATGGGAAAATTTGGATGGCACAGTATTTTTGTGCGCGTTCTTCCGAGGGGGTACTTATCAACAGGTAGTTGGTAACGTGTTGGAACCGTATTTGGTCTACCAAGTTCACGGGATGTTGGCTTTTTGAAAAATGGCATCTGCAAGAGAGGCTTGAGCCACTGACCTCAGATTCAGTCCCCCTCTCGGTCGGAGAACGATCTTGATGTCAGTTTCGGGAAGTGGCGATGCCGGCGGGTTGCGCCGCGCAGAGCAGTTGCGAGAGTCGCGGTGTACTTGCTGGTTGTTTGAGGTCGGGGCTTGAAAGGAACCGTTCGTGGCGTCGAGGTGGGTTCGTTGTCGGCGGCGAATGTCCGTCCAGCCGACGACTTCCATAGCCGCGGTGGTTCTGGGGAGCTAGGCCTAGCGGCTAAGCCTAGCCGCTACGCCTAGCTCCGACGTGACGAACAAACGAGGTGGGTTTCAAAAGAAAATTGCAAGAATGTCCGAAAAAACGTTTTCAGATCGTTCCTTACACCTTCCGGCGTCCGCTTGCACTGGCCTTCGGGCTCCAAGACGAGGATTTCGGCTCAACACTCGAAAAATTGCGTAGCTCATGCGGGGCACGTCTGGTCAATTCGAGGGACAAGAGCCCCCCCCCCCTCCCCCCCCCTCTTGTATCTCGAGGCATTGGGCAAAACAGTAGGGACAAAATTTTTAGTAAGCAATGGTCGCTCTCGTTCCATCTCCACGAGCTCACCGGGCACTGTTGTTTGGAATTTTCGCTTAAGAAACTGCGGTTCAAAGTGCCTCTCACAGACAGTTCTGCCTGCATCTGGTGGCCTGTCAGCGCTTTTTATATTCCTGGGCCACAATTCACGGAGGTCGGGCACCACAGGCTCTTTACTCTTTACATGATTGTAGTCCGCTGTTGCAGCCTTGCACAAAGCAACAGCTTTCCCTCTTATTCAGACGCCTTCCGCCATTAGCTGCAGAAATCACATTCCTGTTACTTTTACCCCGCGCTCTGCTGAATGTTGAACGATTAAACGGTGCGCGAAACGGCTGTTCGTTTCTTTGCGTCAGAACGGCAGGGAATTTACGCTAGCACCGCAAGCAGAGGTAACAGTTCAGTTCGACGGGTGTCATCTCTTACATCGTCTGCGACCATTATAGGGTCCAAACCCCTTTGTCCGTCGGGGTGTCCGCGTCTTTTTCCGTCGTCGTTTCATGTAGACTTGGTACTAAAAGACCTGGACAACTTGTTTTCCAATGCCTCGCGCTAAAACCTAACGCGTACTAGAACAAAAGCGTCTACTGAATGAAACCGGTTCAAAATAAACTAACATGCCTTAAAGATTTTGCGTACCCTCCCTATCAGCTTCAGCAATCGGCAAGCACCAGCAGAAGCTGTTTGCCGACGGGTAGTAATGTGTGTTACACTCAAATACGCAAGGCCTGATTCGGGTCGGGTGGTCGGTCGAAGAAAGAAGAGGCATGCGTATACCTGGGGCCGGGGCCTCGTTGATCGCCAAGGACGAACCCCCAGGTTGAGGCATGGGCATTGTACTGCACTCGCGTTCACCCCTGCCCCTATCCAAACTGGGGCAGGCGGGGCTTGCAAATCGCTGAAATCCGCTTTAAAGCAAGAGACGTTCACCAGCACTTTAACACTCCCACCAGCACTCCAACGGTGTCAAACCAGCGTGCGTCGTATGGGGAGAGATAGACAATATTTTAATACACTTACGCTGCATATTTTGCCCCTGCGAAGAATTTACGTTAGCGGAAATGGTCCAAGAGTTTTCATTCATTTATAACCTTAAATGATCTCATTTTCTTTTTTATTGCTACTTGTTATATAAAAGCAATATACATACCCGGAAAGAGCACCCTTCTGCACAATGAAAGTGAAAGTGGGCTTGGCAGCTGTGACACAATTCAGTTCGCTTACCCGTTCATCCCAACAATGCAGGTGTTCCTTGTAACCGTAGTTCGACTGCTGCTGCCTGGCCTGGCAGCCACTCCGTTGGACCCATCGTCGGAATGCACCTTCCTGCCTAGCAATGGCGAAGCAGGCACTGGCCCTCCCCCCTCTGCTACCGCTCCGACACTGTTTCCAAGGCCGTGGGCGGACGGCTCCTCCCCCACTTCACCTTGGACAGCCCCATCGAAGTCAACATCACCACTCCGAGCACCTATATATCGCGAATGGTCACCGGCGCCAGATTGTAGGGTTGGCAGCTGTGACACAATGCAGTTCGCTTACTTGTTCATCCCAACAATGCAAGTTAGTAAGCACAGCAGTCCCTACGCGAAACAATGAAGTGATTACTTTTTAGTGCAGCTTCCAGGCCCACAGTGTCTTGTCACTATCATTGCCGATTGTTTGCATGCTGTTTACGCTGTACTATTCTTGTTAACCGGCGACATTGAAACTAACCCTGGTCCAGCAATGAACGAAATCCTCACAGAACTTGGAAAAATTAGCGCTAGACAAAACACACCAATATCCGATTTTGAAGAAGTAAAGAAGCAGCTCCTAACAACCGACAAAACATTGTCGGATCTGGGGAAGCGCATGACCGAACTAGAACGCCATTACCAGAATATTTTGCCCATACAACGTGACATCGCCGCAATTCAAGCCGACACTACTGCAACCACACACTTAGTTTCCGAACATGAAAAACGGCTGGATGACACCGAAAACCGATCACGCCGCAATAACTTAATATTATATAACCTTTCAGATACTAATGCCAAAGAAACAAATATTGAAACAGACGAACGTATTATTAACCACTGTCTTGAACACTTGGAAATAAAAACTGACCCGAAAGAAATAGACCGAGCGCATCGCCTCGGCCGCCACACCAATGATCGTTGCCGCCCGATAATTGTCAGGTTCACATTCTACAAAACCAAAGTTAACACCCTCTCAAATGCCAAAAAGTTGAAAGGAACAGATTTCAGCACTGGCGAAGATTATTCCTTCTCGGTTCTAACTGCCCGTCGTCATCTCGTTGCTTTCGCCAAGCAGAAATCAGAAACATTTCAGATACGCTTCAAAACTTTGCACATGGGCTCCAAACGGTATATTTTTGACCACGCATCACAATCGGTCATTGAAGTCGCATAGCGATCACCGCGCCCACAGATTAAACCGTACCACCGCAAAATCCAATCAGGAAATGAACTTCCTTTTTCTGTTATCTTTACTAATATTCGTAGTCTCAAGCCGAAGGGCCAACTCGTGTCTAACGTTGTGGCGTCTTCCAACAGAACTATTCTGGTACTAAGAGAAACGTGGCTAACCGATAAAGTTACTGACGCCGAAGAGCTCTCGGATTTACCAGATTTTCAGTTATTCCGCACCGACCCAAACGCGAACGGGGAGGTGGTGTGCTAATCGCTGTTGGCCCAGAAATACCTTGTTCTGCTGTGGACATAAAATCTGACCTTGACATTTTGTGGCTGATTTGCCACGCTTCCCCTCAAACATTTCTGCTCAGGGTTTGCTACAGGCCACCGAACACCGATACAGGTTTTTCCCCTGATTTAAACAGTATAATGACCACGCTCACAACCACCTACCCGAACGCTCACATCTTACTTGTTGGTGACTTTAATTTTCCGAAAATTGATTGGCATAACCCCGCACCCTCGTCGGCATACGATGTCGAAACGAAAGATTTTATAGACGTTTGTTTGAATTTTAACTTATCCCAAGTAGTATCAGAGCCCACGCGCATAGCCGGCGGCTGTGCTAACATCCTAGATTTAATACTAACAGACCGTCCGGATTCCTCATCGTCAATTTCATACCTACCCGAAATTAGTGACCACAAAGTAATACATGCAGAGTTTTTCTTCACTCTTGAGCGGCGCGACAAACTCAAGAAAACAATTACCTTATACGATAAAGGTAATTATGAAGCCATAAACAACGAGCTCGAAAACTACTTTCCAGTCTTCGAACATAGCTTTCATTCCCGATCTATTAGTGATAACTGAGAGATTAAAAAAAATAGATGAATGAATTAACTGGCAAATTTATCCCCACAGTATCATTCCGTAGCACGCCACCGAAACCGTGGTTTACAAACAAACTGATGAGACTAGCGAGCAAAAGAAACGCAAAGGAAACCCCTGACGCTTGGGCGAAATACAACACAGCCGAAAAAGAATACACCACCGCTATTAGTCAAGCGAAATACACGTTTTTGAACCAGGATTTAATAGGCATGCTAACCGATAACACACAAAAATTCTGGCAAATCGTGAACCCTCAGTCTACCAGTACCATCCACCTCGCTAATGACTCCGGTGACGTGCTTTCAGATATTCAATGTGCTGATGTTTTTAACACCGCGTTTTCATCTATATATACTAACGAATCTAGCGTACCTTCCACTCCTACCCCGGTGCTGTTGACATACTGTATGTATTGAATTGATTTTTGCGCAGATGGTATTTCATGTGTTATTCAAAACATCAAACTGCCCTCATCAGGTGGCGTCGATGATATTAACTCCAAAGTGTTAAAAACCATCCATGACACCATCGCCCCATTTCTGTGCTTGATGTATGCGCACTCACTCCCCACAGGCATTCTTCCAGATGATTGGAACACGGGCAGGGTCGTTCCCATCTACAAATCAGGTAATAAGAACTGCCGATTGAACTACCGTCCCATTTCTTTAACAAGCGTCCCATGCAAAATCATGAAACATGTCATCTACTCTCAGATTGTAAGCTTTCTAGATTCTAACAACTTTTTTCACCTTAGCCAGCATGGTTTTAGGAAAGACTTTTCCTGCGAAACACAACTAGCAATATTTCTTCACGATCTGCATGCTAACCGTGACAACTACTTACAAACTGACGCAATCTTTCTAGAATACGCAAAGGCATTCGACACAGTACCCAACCAAAGACTAAAGCTAAAACTATCCCAAATAAACTTATACCCAAGTGTACAAAATTAGATCAAAGCGTTTCTATCTAACCGTTCTCAGTTTGTGCATGTCAATAATAAATCTTCCGCGTATCTCAAAGTAACATCAGGCCTACCTGAAGGTTCCGTTCTTGGCCACCTCCTGTTTCTAATATATATTAACGACTTGCCCCTCAGCGTATCCTGCAAAATCCGCATGTTTGCAGATGACTGTGTAATCTATCGGACAGTAACTAACACTCACGACCAAACGCTTCTCCAAAAAGACCTTAACCACATCCAAGAAAGGTGCGATAATTGGCTTCTGTCTCTTAACTATCACAAATGCAAACTTGTTACGTTTTCCCGCCGCAGAAGTCCCTTCATTTTTTCATATCATATCGCCAACGTCCCTGTACAGTCACAACCATCCTTCAAGTATCTAGGTGCCACATTGCATTGCGATCTTACTTGGAATGCGCATATTACTACCGTCATTTCATCGGCGAATAAAACTCTGGGCTTCTTGAAGCGTCACCTACGTCATGCACCGAAACATGTGAAGTTGCTGGCATATCAGTCCCTCATAAGATCGAAACTCGAATATGCCTCCACCATATGGAACCCGCCAAAAACATACCTCATTAACGACGTCGAATCTGTGCAAAATCGCGCCCTTCGATTCATTCACTCCCAGTACTCGTACAACATCAGCGTTGCACCCTTACAAGCACAATCCGGTTTATCACCCCTTTCTGTTCGCCGCCGTATCGCCACCCTTTCCCTCTTTCATAATGTTTTTCAATCTTCTCTCAATGCAGCTCCCTACATCCTCCGCCCGGCATATATTTCACACCGCACAAGCCATCCACATCAAGTGTCCCGTTATCGCAACACAACTGCAATTTTTCCGCTTCTTTTTTTCTCCGCGCCGTCTCGGATCGGAACGACCTTCCCTGCTCCAGTGTTTCAACCACCTGCCCATCATCCTTCATTTCAAATGTTACAAATCACCTGTGCTGCCAGAATTAATGTGTTCAAATGTTTTCTTTTCCTGTGTATCCACCCCTTATGTAATACCCCCCAGTGGGGTCCTTAAGGAAATAAAAATGAAAAAAAATTACATGAAAAAGGAGTCTGCGTGTGACCTGCTACCCACCCGAGGAGCAAGCGGGCAGGACAAGCGGCACTGCGCCGGTAGGCCGTCGCCTGGGAAGTTTGTTGCAGCCAGCGCCACCTAATTTTTTTTATCGCGAAAGGGACCCTCGCCCTAAATCGGTTTTCTCCATATGGTCTTATACTCTTATGTACTAGAGGGCAAATCTGGCGCCACTCTCTAGGCGACCCGCGCTTCAGCGAACGTTCCGTCATGTAGCGGGCAGGCACGGTTCACTGGTTTTGAAAGACGATAGTCTTTCTTGGGCTACTAAAACTCAGAAATTTAGGTCTTTCTGCCTGTCCGTCTGTCTGTGACTCGATGCAGCCACCTAGCCAACGTGAAGTAAAATCGGCGTAGTAGTCTCATATACTGCCAAATCTAAATGTCCAAGTCCGGCATCACTGTTCGCACTAGTTAACATTGTTGAACAATAACAAGACATTACACAGATATACAGCATAAAATCAATACATAAGTGATATTTGCGGTGTTCCTTTATCAAAAACTTCGTGGATGTTTGGATTCTGAGATTGGAAATGTAATGCTACGTGAACGGCAGATAACCGTCGCCTGCTGTTTCCAGCGCTACCTACCTGCGAAATTTAGGAAATCGAACGGCAATAGCAACCAAAGGTTCCCCTAAACGGAATACACGTTCCGCTTGGAACGCTCGTGCAGTAGGGCATCGTGGTTCTATAATTGTTGTAGTAGGGTGCCTCAATTCACGCGCGTCTCTGCCGTACGGCAGCGCTCGCATCGAGGCACCTGACTTGGAGCAGTAGAACGTGGTGAAGTTAAATTTAGAGTTTCTAGGGAGCATATACAGGAACTCTAGCTAAATTTACTTCAGCAAACCCCTAGCGTGTTATCTTCGGAGGACGGAGGTGGGAAAGGAAGAGCACGAGAGGTGACCGGGAACGAGAAGGGAGGCATTTACTTGGAAGGGGCGCCAGCTGACTATCGTCTTTTGGCGACATTTGCTACGAAAGGAGCAGATACGCCGCCATTTTTTTGCGTGCTTTATTTACAGGCTGGAAAGTTGTCTCAGGCTGCAAACTACAATTTTATTGCAAAGGTTATCAAAATGTGGTGAATTATTATAAAAATAAGTTTCGACAAGATTCATTAGTCAGGAATTAAGAACTTTATTGACAACAAACAAGAACAAAAATGCTACATTTGTGGCTCCTGTTTGCTTCAAGAGCGAAAAAAGCCATATGGTAGCCACGTCAAGTAGGCGAGGAACCTTGTCGCGGCTATGGCGGCACCAACGGCGGAACGCGACTGCAGCGTTTTTTTTTTCGTGTAGTATGCAGCTGTATGGGATAGCTTCATGGACGACACACCTCTACATTCTAGTACACCATTTCTGCAGTTTGCCGGCCCTTTCCGTTTGTAGAAGGCCATGGCAGCATTTTCCCGCCATTGTTGCCAACTGCGAGGAGAAACGTTGACCTCGCCTTTGTCGATAAACGAGTGCCTGGGATTAGGGTGCATCGAAAGTGGATGGCGGAATTTCTGACAATGAGCAGGCACAGTCGGTAATAAATGAAGCTAAAGCCGTATTTTTAATCGTCTGAAGGACTATTGCATGCCCAGAACTTTCGTAACTGGCAGCCAGATGAAGCCGCATGTAATGGAGGCTGGCCGCTTCTCAGTTCGTATTTCTGTTTTGTATCCCCTTCTAAACACGTAATTATTTTTTGTCGTGTGCCAACTGTAGTGACTTCTGCTTTGCGGTGACGCAATGAAGCTGGGAAGGAATGTAGTTTCATCCTGGTGTAAAAGCATGAGACGTTACGCTTCCCTTCAGTAGAATCCCACGTGCCGACAGGAAACGGGAATTGCACGACCTTTAATGCTCTGCTGTGAACGACATAAATTTCTACAGCTTTGCAGCACAAATACATTCACGCAGTATGTGAATTGATTAGTGTGTTCTGCGAAATCAATTGGTGTGAAAGTAATTATCGCCATATTTCTCCACGGAACAAATCAGACCCATTTATCAACATAATACATTCTGTATAAACGACTGCGCCTTCCTTAAACGGCCCTGAAGATAAAACACATGTTTGGTTCATTGGAAAGATTGCCTCGTGAGAATCAAACTCATACCACATTTCACGGGCAGTGAGATCAAATAGGCTTAAATCAAATAATTAAGCCAAAAGGTAATGGACATGCGACCCACTAGCTCATTTTCCGCAACAGTACCTATGACGTCACATGCCCAGCTGTGTGATTGGCTGATCCCCTGAGTGTGTATGCGCCTTGAACAAGCGAAACACAACGACCAGATAGCGCAGTCTATGCAAAATATGCAGCCACTCCGGTGGATGACTCTGAGCCGCATAAGCGCTCCGCACAAACCCTGCCTGTTCGCAAAAATGCACCTAATAAAACTAGTGGGTTGCGAATGTCGGGCAATTATGCGGTACCTGCACAAGCTAAACAATCCTAGCACAACAAATAAGTTATCGGGCGCCCAATAAACATGCTGAATAGGAAAAAAAATAAATTTTTATACGGAGTAATGTTATTGTCTTTTATTTCCAGTTTGTTGCAAAACGCACCAGAAAAAAAACCGCGTCACAATGATGAATACCCTCAGGTTGATTGCATAAGCGGTTATTGTCTTAACAAGGCATCGATATCTTTTTCTCGCGCAGACATGGTTTAACTGTAAACGTTTGCGCATTGAAGCTTAAAAACGTTTTTGCATTCGGTGGCACACACATACGATTGACGCTATCTAAACCACTGTTCTTATGGTATCGCAAGTATGTCTGGCGTTAAACAGGCACTGGGAACAGATGATGAAATAATCTGTTCATCGTAGCCTTCCTTGAAAGCCTAAAGATCGGTACTCCAGAAAGATACTCCAGAGAGAAATATTCGCGTCAATCGACTCTGAAAATGGTTGGAAAGCGAAGCTGTGAACGACACCTACAACGATTACCCATGCGACGTCAGTTCAGTTCCCACACGTGGCTCTACAAAGAGTAAAACCAGAGACATGTGAAATGCACTTAGCCACACCCATTAATACCCCAGAGAAATATTCTTTGCTAAGGTTAAATCAGTGCATGATTCATGAACAGTAGTTGGTTGGTTGGGTTGCATTGGTGAAGAAAATGCGGGGAAACTGTTTTTTTTTAAAGTTAACTGAAGCTCAAAACCGTTGTTAGACGATCTCACTTCTCTTGCGTCTCTGCCGCCGCCAGCGGAGGCAAAGAGATCGGCGGCAGAAACAAAGGAAAAGTTACATGCCATTCGTTGGTGGGAGCTTCTTTAATTTTTACAACTCCTAGAGCTTCCGTAAGCCGCGCACACGGCCGCTACATGTGCCATGCGCGGAGCGCACAGCGGCGCGAGGGGTCGCCTGACGTTATCACGTGGAATTTATCGAGAACGCAGAGGGTAAACCACAGATGTGCTCGGTGAGTGCACCGTCTGTCTCGCCCGTTTCCGCATGGGCTCGTAGCTGAATTGGTTGGACTACGGGCTGTCACACTGTTTTCAATTCCTAGCAGTGCCAGTAACTTATTTACTTGTTCGCGGGAATTTTCTTTGGACACCAGCGGTCATGACATAATTCTTGTTGCGTAGATGCAACAAGCTTCGCTTTGAAAACCGCAGCAAGGAAACGAAAAAGTGTCCGAAACTTCGTTTAGAAACCCCGTGGCGGCCACCTGTTAACCTTTCCTGCAGAAACAAACAAGGAAAAATGGTAAAAGGTAAATTGCACCATTTTGAGGTAAAGTAAGTAACAGTGAATTATATACTGCTGAGCACAAGGACGCGGGCTTGATTCCTGGCCGCGGCGGGTGCTTTTCTGATGGAGGCGAATAGCAAATCCGCTCGTGTGTACCAGATTTCCGGGGGTATTTTTATTTCCGGAAGTATTTTTCACTTGCTCACGAAATAATTTAGTCATCCAGGTATGTCTAAATAAAACATATTTTTACGTTAAACATACATGAATGCCTAAATAGAAGAACAATGCAAACGTAGTTTATGCATTGATGTCTTGCCTAAAATATGCTTAACTCTTTTTTTTGCTCAACAATGTAGGCAAGTTTAAACACTGCTACCCAATTTAGTAGTTGATTTGATTTGATTTGATTCGTTCTTTATTTTTGCGCGAAAAAACAACAAACAAATCCCTTTCGCGCGAAGGGAGCCGGAAAAAAAGCCGTAATAACAGCTTGACGAGGCCCAGCCCTCCGGTGCAGACAGGCGGCAAACGGCATTGGCTAATACTAGCAAAAAATCACACAAACAAAAAACGCAACGTATATACAATATATGCAGTGACTATTAACACCACTCAAAATACATACTGAGGAAGGTTTCGAAATGTAGTAAGCTTACGAAATACAATACAAAGAAAGAGAAACATGTTTATTCTAATAACAACATCATGAGTTGAGTGTAAAGATGCTGCGTAGATGGTTAAAAGGAATGGTAGAAATGTCTGGACAATTATTAAGCAAAGACGGCAATCTGTGTCGCAACATTTGTTCCCCGTGATTTGTTCGGCATTTTTTTACTTTCCAGGTTTCAGGATTGCGAGTAGAGTATATCGGAGAGAGCTTTTCTAGACTGGCTAGATTAATTAGTGAGCCGTTATTTATTACAGCTTGTTTGTAACATCGGGAAAGTTTATAGCTGTAAATAGAATCCATGCGAATAACATTGTACTTTTTAAATGATTCTCGTGTAGGAGAAAGATACGGAACCTTGCTGACTAGGCGAATAGTTCGTTTTTGTAAGACTTATTTTACCTATATTTTCCCGTGTTCGGGAACGCTTCCCCGGTATTAGCGTCTCGTTTAAGAATTTGTTCAGCCTTTCGCCAAGCGGCTGGATTGACGGAAAAAGGGACAGACAAACAGAGAGACCGGCCAAAATTTTCGCACTCAAATATCCCAAAGGAGTACTGTTTTTGTTATACTTGTGGAAGCAGTGGAGGAGCTGTTTGTTAGCTGAGAAAGTTTCTCTTGGTTTTGCTTCTCTTTAAGGCCATTGTAAAACGGTTCATCGTGTGGAAGGGAGCTATCGTATCCGCGTGTGCAACGGTAGCGCGAGAAACATGCATATGGGCAGTGGTTATTTTGTGCCACTGCCACTTGCCTCATCCGTTCCTCCTTCTCCGCCGTGAAGCCGGAACGCCACGCTTCATGCGCCACATTGTCTTCTAAGAAAGATTCAAATATGTTACCTTCCACAACTGACTTCATATTTGTAAAAATAAATTCGGCGGTGAGATTACCTTCTCAGAGGGGATTACGCCCCATGCTGTCAGTGCGTTGCTTCTAGATTTCCTCCCGTGTTTTTAAGATGTCCTGCATAAGCATTGCCCGTCAGAGACTTCGCTTTAATTTACTTTATCTACACCCGCTTCAGCGTGACGAAGGATTACAATATAAATCATTTGATTAATCAATTATTCTATTACCTAACCTATTCATTTATTACCTAAAGGAGCCAAGAAGATAAGACAAAGGACAAGGCAAGACAAAGACAGTCTGGAACAACTAGACCTTGGTGAATCCCTCAGCTGCATTGCAGCTACGAAAGACGGTTCGTACCTGGAAAAGAAAAGAAAACAAAAAAATATTGACAAATATTAAAAATGTAGCCCTGGAGTAAGTGATTACGGTCTGGACCTAAGCGATATAGCCAGCACTAAAATCGTAGCTCTCAGTGCATGAACTGCATGTTGCCATTCAAGTAGTACAATGAAACGTAACTGCAATTATCCGGAATTGATTTCCGGCAGTGGCTACGTCGATCACAAATCGATCACAAAAACAAATTCGACCATCGATCACAAAAATAAATTCCTGTGACGTTATTCCGAAGTCGCTGTAAAGTGGCGGAGGAGTCGGCCATCGTATGTTGGAAGTGCCCGATTTGTTGGAAGTTTCCATTATCTGTACGAAGCATTCCTTTTAACAGCGAAGCTTCCGTTGCTGGCCACAATGTTTGGGGTGCCCTAATAAATCCTAATAAATGTCATAGTTACTCCTGCCTGCTTACCACGTACGTGAGTACGAGCTTTACGATGAGCGCCCGGCGTCGTTGTTCTTGTTGTTGTTCCTGGTTACCTGGCACATACCCACGTGGTGGATTGGCCAAGAATGAGGCGTGAGGAGGGCTAATACGCCCGCCTAAAGCACCGTAAAATTATAAACCTAGGTATTTATACGCAGAAAGAGATAAAATAGAATTGCTTGAAAGTAGAAAGCAGAAATTCGGATAGAACAAATGAGCTTTTCGGACCGGAAAAAATACATGCAAGAATCAAAACTAACAGGGCAGGCGCCTGGTCTCGGAAACGTATGGATAAACGGCTGCAGCCACCTCTCGGTGACAATATCCCAGTGATCTGGCCCCAAAACGGGCATGTTAATAGCAGACCAATTCGTCGCAATGGCGTGCAAGATGACATTCCTAAGATCATTGAAAAACCGCGGCAATGCGAAAGGAAGTGCTTTAAAATCTCCTGATCGCCGCAGACAGCACATCGGGAGGAATCAGCGTCCAAAGGTCCAACGAGACGAAAGGTCCAACAGTGGATATTCCGTCCCGTTGGATCTTTCGTCTCGTTGGACATTCAGGCTGAATCGGACCTTCAGACTGAGTGGATCTTTCGTCGCGTTTGACATTCAGGCTCGATTGGACCTTCCGTCTCGGTGGATCATTCGTCTCGGACATTCAGGCTCTTACTATTAAATGAATTTTCGGAGCACTCTAAAGTTACCTTGAACTCCCTCTACCGCAATATGGTTGTGGGATCTTCTGCATTTTCACATTTTACCCGATAACTTTACGTGATGTGTACACCCAGCACCTCTGATTTCCGTCGAAAAATTTGACTCTGCTTGCAGCGCTATTAACGAAAGCAAGCTTGGTCGCGAGTACGTTGCTGAGTGCCAATGGTGGAATTCAGTTTTTCCGTTCGGACGTGTTTTATCATTTGTGCAAACTGTAGGGGTTTTTCTTGTTTTTTTGGTGTGGGATAATATCAACGAAAAAATAATGTTCCCGAACTTCATGCCCATGGCAGGCAAGTGAGCTCTAAGCAAACAAGCAAACAGTCACGTGCTCTTACTTCCTAAAAATGAGGGCGCTACGACAGTCGCCTGATAGTCCCCTCACACTCACGGCGTACGTGCGTGAGTGTCCGTCCACTGCCCGCAGCCCGTAAGAAGCGGTCGCTGCGGATGAGGGTTGTATATTCTCAGTTCGATCTCACCAATGCTTCAGTTTGATGCGTCATTTTTCACCAAGGATTTCACGTATTAGTCAGTTATTGATGTAAAACATCCAACTTGAATATCTTCTCTTCTGGTACTTCGCTTATATTTCACGTCCACTATACAAACGATGTTACTGCGCTTGACGCTCTCACAAGAGCATTGCCAAATACCAACTTAAAGCCTTGGAATCATCATAGTATTCAATTTTAAGATCTGGAAACTTTCCAAAAACCGTTTTATTTTCATCGATTCCTTTTCCTCATCCATGCGCAACAGGCTAGTTGCGCAACAGGCTAGCCTTCTGTCCGATGCCCTCAGCAGCATAGACTTATTACCAGGACATACATGGTGTTACATCGGTAAATGGACACTTTAGAAAAAATCCTGAGCGTATCGCTACTCCGTTCGCGCTCAAACTTCGCACGAAAGTCGTATTTTGTGGTCTGTTTTGTTTGGCACTGGGAACAACGACACCTTCCATCACCTGGTATCCAATAAGCTACATGTGCTGGAGTTTCACAAGGAGGGTTCCATCGTATTTATGCCGGAAGGTCTTTTGGGTCAGAAGGCCTTAACCGCGGTCGAGAAAAACTTTAGAAAACTGATGTTGACTTGCTTGAAAGCAAAAAGGAAGCTGCTCTCTGTTGACTGATATGAATTTGAATAAATTGGCTCAGGCAGTCAAGGGGGCCAGCAAGCTTGACCGTGGTGTTTTCTTCACCGCTGAAACGCACAATCCTAGCATTCCTTTTCGTGTCATTATTACAGAGCGAGACGCGTGGCAATATTGTGTTTCTGGTTTTCTTTACAAGTGTTTATCTGTGTTCCACGTGGAAGATCCTTTTCTTGTCCCCAATTTACTCGCTCTAGTGGAATATTTTAATACGCATACCCCTTCAGATACCACTGCCATTAGCATTAATGTAGAAGATTAGTTTTACTCGCTTCCTCGTGTTCACCTTTTTCCAGCTATTAACGAGTGGATTAATTTAGAGAGTGATGAAACGGCTTTCAAGGATGCGAGCGGCATTATCATCCCGTGTTTACTGAAGCTGTTGTGTTTTCTTTAAATTATTTGGTAATATATCACGATGGTGAGGTGCTTGCTTAGACGTCCAGTGTGTGTATTGGTTCGCGAGTGGCCCCAATTCTAAACAATATCTTTCTTGCAAAAGTTGACAGCTTCATTGAGAAGAATTTAAGTGGTATGCTGAAGAAAGTTTTCCGTTATGTCGTCGATTAGTTGGTTATTTTCGGCACAGCTTCCAGCCTCAGGTCTACGGTAGACGTTTTAAAGGTTGTGTTGCTAAGCGCTGTTTAGGATGGACAGGTAATAACTAGCCCAGCTGACGATTCTCGTGGGCTTTTCTCGCGCATATTAGTTCGCTTTTGGTACATTTTGCTTCGGTAGCGGTGTTTTTGGTTTTCTTGCTTTTTGCTTTTTATTTGTTTGTGTTATGGTTCCTTAGCATATATATTTCCTTTCTGTCTAATAAAACTAAGTTGTTAGACAAGCGGCCGTCCTGTGTGTTTAATCTCTCCGTATCCGTGCCTTCTACGCTGGTACCGCTCAAGACAGTAGATACTTGTTTATTCTGCAAATAAATAGCAAAGATTTTCGACTATGGCAAAATGGCGGCCATTATGAACGGGAAAGCTGATCTTGGATCGGTGGTGCCACCTAGGATACGCAAAACGAAACGAGCAATGACGATTCACGGTAGGAAGGAGCCGAATAGGGTAGCAGACGATCGTAAAACCTATTTTGTCGATAGCTTAGGATGGCCACAAATAATTACGTAGCAGCTAGTACAAAGCATAATACAGTATTCCTGCGGACAATTGTTGTCAATACCAGTCATCTGGTTTCAGATCAGCTGTCGTCTGCTGTGCCAGGTTACCCCGCTTTTCGAAACAAGTCTTACTTTTTTTTGTTCACTTTTGTTGCTATGTTGTTTCTTTGTTCTTTTTCTTTCTTCTATTATTATTCTGTGCGTGTGTGTCTATTCTTGTGACATGGCGTCTGGAGTTCAGTCACCGCATACGAAAAGGCATATCCTGTTCACCTGCAGTGAATGATATAATGGTGTCATGTCACAAGCACAGAACGTTTGCCCTTCGGCTGGCTTGAGAGACAGGTAAGGTGTGCCGTACATAACGTGCCTTATGAAAAAAGCTTAAGTGGGATGCCGTCTGGTTCCTTCACTTCCGGTCGTTTGTGCTTGATGCGGTGAACGAATTTGGTTAGCTGAGTCATGGTGCGTGGACGTTTTTGCACTTCATGGAAGCCTGATCCGTCCTGTGTGATTGTAGGTCCGAATAGCCTCAAAAGACAACTGCACTCAAAATTTCAACCTCCTGAAAACGTTACTTCCGCATAGTGGGCCACAAAAACTGCATGCCGGAATAAAATTCGTCTTCTGGGTGACTACTCGACTTTGCCCCAATCATTACACCCTTTAGGGACTTAAATATGAGTGGATGAACGGTTATCCTGAATCATTACACCCGTTAGGGAGCAAATGTGAGTGGACGAACGGTGAGTCCACCATCCGATTCGTCAGTTCCGATACTCTCCAAAGGACGAACTGGTAAAAGGGAGTCGCATAATAAAAAAAAGAGAAAGGAAACTAGCACCTGCAGGGATCGGAATTCCGATTCCCGCAACAGTAGCCAAGGAGCAGAATACGCTCACGCCGCGACGGAATTGTCAGTGAGAAAATGTGTATTGAAGTGTACACCGGGCAGTAGTGTGCACAGCGCGACAGATTCCTTGCAATCCGTTCATCCGTGGTTCTCTACTTAAAACAGCAAGGAACAAGATCTCCACATCAAAAGCGTTTTTTTAGTTCTGGTGAACAGCAGTTGTGTAGTGGAAATATGTTATATTGAAGGACTACTGCTGAAACATGGTGGGACATATCTTCATATACAAGGATAGCCTTTTACGTAGTTACCTCATCTTTGAAATTTCGTGTCAGTACTCCAGTTCTTCGCCTAACACAAATAGCCCTGACTTGCAGTTATTTTCTCGTTATTATAAAAAGAATGTCACCTACAAAAATGTAATATTGCCCTAAGACTCTTCTCACCTGAATATTTATCAACTGGAACCCTAAACTTCTGACCACGTGGACGCGCAATATTTCGTATGTCACGTTAGAGTTCCGGAGGCTTTGAGGGCGCTTCAGCAACGCTGTTCATCGGTTTCAGTATTGCTTACTGTGCCTACTAGCTGTTCTTATTGACAGAGTATATAACCATAGGCAAACAAATGAAATCATGCGAGCACCACAGGGAATTCGACCAGCGAAACTGACCTAGAGGCGTCATTGTTCAGCGGGTCTAATGGAGCATGACACAAATCAGGCAAGAGCAAGACCGAGAACAGAGATAGCCGCACTTTAGGCTTATCTTGTGCTTCCGCTGCGATTCTTTGAATTCTTTCTTGTTGACTTTCTCAGAAATAATATTTTTGACGATTGGTTCAAATGCAAACATCAAAACGTCTGCGTGACACTGATTTATAGTAAAACTTGGCACGATTTTTTTCCCACAATATGGGGTGTGCAACAGAAGTCAACAAGTAAAATCGCGTCACAAGTTTTTACATGGCTCCCTTTCTTACCGAGGCGCCCTCATGCCATCTCAGTAATGTGCGACATAACTTTTGGTTCATTGCACGTGTTAAGGCGCACCCTATAGCACTAACAACCCCTTTTTATTGAGTCAACTTAAAATAGAGTGTTCGCATGAGAACAACTTTTAAAACAATATTTAAACAAAACATATAAAAGACATAAGATATACTATCTAAGACTCCCATGGGCCTCAAAATGCTTTATGGTGTACACCAACAATCTACGTTTATGTTTCCAAGCGTTTCGCACTATACCTTAACCTGATACATATAACTAAAAAATGCGATGACCAGCGTTAGCCGTAAAATACATGCAACAGATATTTTACATGTAGTCTCGAATTTGTTCCCACTTTACACTTCTTACCACGCAGGGAGCTCGAAGGGCAAGTATTTTGACCATATGGTCTCAAAACGTCCTCAAGCCTTGAGTAAATATATATTTGGTGCTTTTGATTGTGAATAACGCACGTGTTGCACTAATGCCGGTAAATACTTTTCTGCAGTAATTCTATCTATATACACTTCTGCATAATCGAGAGGTGTGAGCTTTAGAACATAGAAAAAATAGTCTTTAAAGCTTTCTCTCCAAATTTAGCACTTACTCATCGGAAAGCAGAATTTTCAAAAGATCGGTGGATCTATCGTCTTGTTGGACACTCACGCTCGATTGGACCTTTCGTCTCGTTGGACATACAGGCTCGCTGATCACGTGACGATTTGCACCTTTCTACTCGTTCGATCTTTCGTCTCGTCGGACATTCAGGACACAAGTGCATCGTGAGGAGGAGGCGAGACCAGCCCGGTGCATATAAAGTTGAGTTGTGGGACTCGACATTAGATGCTAGTTAATATGACCTCGTATTGGCGACATTCACAAAAACGGGTAGTCCAGTTATGTTTTAAATAGACATAACCTTCAAAATTAGTGATTATTTCTTTCTTGCTCTCTTGTTAGGCGTTGATAGGTACGAAACCTAGGTACTGCTACAATAAAGGTAATCCGGATGGCCGGATTCATCCCGGTGGCCATCCAACCACGATCGCGCCAGGGAATCAGCCTGTTCATTAAGCTGTAAGTAGTTGTGACGTGGATCCAAAATGAGGTGGATGTCCCGCAAATGGGAAGGTACAACGAAGTTGAATGCACGAATAAGAGCGGAATTTTCGGATGAAGACAGAGCAGAAGAAACCGATAGGGAGTCAGTAATTATTGCTAGATTAAAGTGCTGTGGAAGTACTCCTTTTAAGGCCAGGATTATCGCTAGGAATTGGGCTTAAAATATCGGTGTGAAGTAAGGTAAACGCAGCGAGACTGACCAGTTAAGAGGTGGACTAGAAATTCCCACACCTGCTCGCTCCTCGCGCTTGGATGCATCTTTTGCCACTGTTGCATTATCCTTCAAACTTGCCAAATGGTCGTTCACTAGTCCTGTTAAATATCTTGATGTACGCCTTTTAGCATTACTGGGGAAAACATTATGGAAAGTTAAAGGCGCAGGTGTCGTCCGGGCTTGCGCGTGGAGCTCGCAAAAAATACCAAGAAAGCAGTTTACGTGCGTACGCGGATCCATGGGGGAGCTCTAGACAGCTGGCGCTACAGACGCCCAGTTCGTGAAGCCGGTTGCCGCCTTCTGTAGCGCGTGCTGACGCGGTTCATTTTGTTTTGAGAGAAATGTGAAAGCCTGCGGACAAAACGATCCGCGCCCTCCACTCATGCTTGAGGAAGACCATGATATAGATTCATATCGCGATGGCTTCTCGTACCACAGTGAGAAGTGGCGACGGAACATGTAAATAAACAATTTCAAACCTAATGCAACGCATGGTGGTGTGTCCCTCAGTGCTTACATAGAAAGAAATCCTCCAGGCTTGCTATGGTTGAAGCTGTCCGATAATTGAGTCCAACACCATGAAAACAGGAATAATTTGTTTATTTTAGATTTGACTCAATTCGAACGATTGCCTACTACAATGGCGTCCGCTGATCCTTGTTGTCTTCTTCTTTCAAGACGACCAAGCTTCTCCCGGCGACCCTTCGTCTTCCTCGAGATGCCTTTTCTTTTTCGATGCACCAAATGCAACATCATTTGCCCCCCCCCCTGATCCCCCCCCCCCCCCGCCAAAAAAAGTACTTAGTCAACAAGCTCCATTGGGTAGAGCAGCTGCACAGGTCTTCTAAGCGTTGCTCCGTTGGGTAACTTGACCATGCAGGCTCTGACCACATTGTCACGACCCGGGTACACCTCCAAGACTCTGCCCATCTTCCATATATGCCGGGGAGCCTTGTCTTCCTGTACAAGGACGACGTCTCCAGCGCGCACATGACTTGACTGACTGCTGTTCGAAGAGTGAGCGGAACGTAGAGATAAGAGGTTTTCTTTGCGCCACCTATTCCAAAAGTGGTCAAGCATCTTTTGCCTGTGCTTCCATCTACGTGTTACCCCATTAAGAGGTGACGTAGCCGAATGTGAGGAAGGCAGAGAAGTTAATCGTTTCCCAACAAGGAAATGCGCAAGCGTAAGTACATTCCATTCTTCTGGTGTTGTAGCCAGGTGGGTTAATGGTCGAGAGTTCACAACACTCCCGACTTAGTAGAGTTGATAAGGCCTCAAAGGAGAGTTTGGCTGTAGATAGTACTTTTCTCAGGCTCACTTTGACGGTTTTTATTATTCTCTCCCAAAATCCACCCCACCACGATGCTCTTTCAACTATAACTTTCTATTTGATTCGTCGGTTGGAGCAGTGTTCTTGAAACATCCTATCGAACAGTACGTTTTCCCAAACCCTAATTTCTTTCGCAGCCTTTCGGAACGTCTGAGCGTTGTCCGTGTAAATGACGGTCGGTATGCCACGTCGAGCGCTGAATCGTCGAAATCCTAATAAGAATATCTCTGTTGATAAACCTGAAACCAGCTCCAAATGCACAGCCCTGGTTACCGCACAAGTGAAGAGAGTCACATAGGCCTTAGCAAAAGACGTTTCCTGCTTCACAAATAACGGTCCCGCAAAATCTATTCCAACAATCTGAAACGGGTCAGAGCGACACACTCTGTCGGCAGGCAAAGGAGCAGTAGGAGCTGTGGCTGGTCGTAAACGAGCTCTCATACAAATTATGCATCTGTTGACCATTCCTTTGACGAGTTGTCTACCCCCAGGAATCCAGTATCTCTCTCTCAGCTCGGTGAGCGTGTCATTTGTACCACCATGCAAAGTCCACAGCTGCGCATCCGTGATTACCAGTTCTGTAAACGGATGTTGGGAAGGCAGCAAAATCGGGTGCTTCACGTCTGGTGTCTCTTCTGAAAATTGGAGCCTCCCTCCTACACGCAAACATCCGGTGGAATCCAGCATGGGGTAAAATTTTGATGTTTTTGACTGTTTGTCAACGTCTTGCCCCAGCCGCAATCGAGCAATTTCCTCGGCCGTAATTCTAGAAAAAGTCGTTGTGGTAGCTCCTTAAGTATAAATAGAAACACCCACGCCGTTACGCGTAAAACGCGCCCAAGTCGGCTGTGACGTGACAAATCCAGAATGGGTTTTAAGACCGTCACATGTAAAATTTTCAATTTTTTCTTACGTTCCAGGTCCTGCTCACTTGGGAACAAAACGGAGTTTTGTGTGTCAACTGGCCAGTCATGACTGTCTTTTACAAGCCATAATGGCCCCGACCACCACAAATTATCTGTTGACGGGTAGTTCATGGAGGTTCACCGTGTAAGACGATCAGCCGGGTTGTCATATCCAGGGCAATGCCTCCACTTTGTCTTGTCCGTGCAGCTCTGAACCTGTGCGACTCTATTTCGGACAAACTCGTTCCACTTTGTCGGATTTCCACGCAACCAATGGAGGGTAATTGAAGAGTCCGTCCAGTACACTATTTGGCTAACCTCAAGGAATCCAGAAAAACAGTCTTTTAGAAAGGTGGCAATCCTGGATCCAAGAAGTGCTGCCATAAGTTCCAGCCGTGGTAAAGTCATAGTCTTCAATGGTGCGACTCTTGACTTGGAGAACACCAAGGTGCCGTGAACGTGACCTTTTAGATCCTCAACTCTCAGGCACGCACAAGCCCTTAAGCGCGTTGGCTGGTGTCGCAAAAAACATGAAGCTGTACAGATTTGGAATGTTGGTCGGACACAACGCACCGGTCGACAGTTATATTCCAAGCTGAGGCAACTCATATCGCCAATTCTTCCACTGTTTCTCTAAATCACTTGGTAAATAATCGTCCCAACCCACGCCTCGTTGCCATAACTCTTGAAAAATAAATTTTTCTCAAACCGTGAAAGGCGCAAGCAAGCCTAGCGGGTGAAATATTCGGGCTATCACCTGAAGGACATACCTTTTGCAATAGCTTTTCATGTCGGAGAGGCCTTGTACAGCCTTCGTGGCGACTGTTATGGGGTCCTTTTCCGGATTGTACAGAAGACCAAGAATTTCGACAGTTTCCGAAGAGAGGCATCCTTCACACTCCACGAAAAGCTTACGTAAGTACTGCGAGTTGCAAGCCCACTTCCCCAACTTCATGCCAGCAGCTTCAATCATGTCGTTCGCTTCATAACACAACTTAACATCTTCTCTGGCCTTGGGTGCTCCAACCAGAAGGTCATCCACATAAAATGACTGTGACACTAGATCGGCTGTCCGAGCAAGTGGTCCTTCGACTGTCTTCAAACGATGTTGAAGCGTGGCATTGAGAAGGAATGGACTAGCCTTTGTACCGAATGGGACTCTGCTCATCCTATAATCTTCTATTTCAGGTTCGGGTTCGTCTTTTTTCGGTAGCCCTCTAAACCAGAGGAACGTGAGAGCAGCCCTGTCCTCTTCCCGGACACTGATCTGCAGAAAAGGTTTTCCAATGTCGGCTGTCATAGCTACTCGATACAAGCGGAAACGAATTAGATGCTTGACCAGGTCTGCAACAAGGTTCGGTCTCTTTTCAAATGATCGTTTAGGGACGTAGCCCCTGGCCGATGAGAAGAGGCATCGAGACCAACGCGCACCTTTGCTGTGGCAGAGTCCTACGTATTACACCATGATGCCGCATGTAGTAAACGTTGTGGGCGTTACTATCAAGTGGAATCTTTTCTGCATGACTCATGTTCATGTAATTTCTGATCGTAGTGTCATACTCCACTGCAAATTCTGGGTTACGGGACAGCCTTAACCCTAGAGATTTGAGTCTCTTGATTGCTTGTGAGCGGTTGTCTTCCAGTTGCTGAGTGCTCAATTTCCAAGGTAGAGCGACTTCATAGCGGCCATTCATGAAGGTCAGGTTTTGCTCGAATTGTGCCAATACAGTTTGCACCTCGTCAGCGGGTTCCTACTTGTGATCAGAAATGCCTATGCTTTCTAGACTCCAAAATCGTTCAAGCTCTTCGCCCACCGGTTTCGGCGTGGAGTTCACTCGAAGGACGCAGATATTAGATGTTACATGCACTGAGCTGACAAAGGACAGGGGCCCCTGAAACATCCAACCGAATATCGAGTTGAGGGCAACAAGGCGATTGTTTTTGGGATGACGGCGCACCTCTACCGTCATGACCTTCCAGAGATAGTCCGCTCGCAGTCTCAGGGAAATCCCAGGAACCACCGCCATGCCGGGCTGAAGAAGCTTGTCAGCAATAGGCTGCCAAGTAGCCCCGATGGATAGAACAAAGTCACTCTCAAGGGGCACTTGCACGATGCCCTTGCAAATAAAGGGAACTTCGGTGGGTTCCACAGAAAAAAGCTGGACACTGTACTGACTGCGGACGACCACTTCCACTAGACGACATTCTTTTATTGCTGACATATCCTGACCGAAGATGTTAAGTTGTAAGTTGGTCTTCGAAGCTCCTCTAAGCCAAGGGTACGGGAGACATCTTTTCGAATGAAAGAGCGCTGGCTTCCCCCATCCACGATTCCACGGACGTACGCACGTTGTTGGCTTCCATGATTCCAGAGCCTACACGTCTGCAGCAGTATTTCAGTATCTAGAATGGGCAGATTGCTGGAGTGAAGGCTACTAGTGTCCAACTTTCTTACGCTCTCTGTTCTGTGAGTTCTTGGCTCCGCCAGGTAGAATCACACACCGATGCAACATGTCGCCCGTTGCAGTTTGCGCATTTGACCGTGCGACGACACTCTTTGGAAAAATGCCCTTTCAACGTAAAGCGAAAGCGTCGTCTGTCAGCGGCCAACTTCTTCATTCGATCCTTGTGAGGGAGGTTGCCGTCGCATAGAGGCGTGGAATGCTGGTCGGAGTCGCAGAACAGGCACTTGGACTCGCCTAACGCGCTAGAATTCAGTACCGCAGCCATTGGTGGCATCCCCAAACCTTCCTTTCCATCGTGTGCTTTAGGCCGACCTTGTTCCCTTTTGCTTTCAACTCCACTCCGTTCTCGGCATTCCACTTCAATCATAAGGTGGGCTAAAAGAGCGTCAAGCTCACCGTCAAAGGACGCTGGTGGCGCAGCTGCTCCGCCGGCGGAGGACTCTCCCCCTCGAAGGCTTGATCTGTGCGGATTATGTGCTATGTGTCGGTGATAGGCAACGACGATGTCTGACGGCAAGGCTCGCAGTAGCACATCAGTCATCATCATCGAGTAAGTGGCCGAGGAAACCTTTAGAGCCGCGAGTCCACGAACATGACACTGCACGTGGTCTACGAGTCGTCGCAGTCCGCCGACATCATTCGAGGACACCACAGAAGGAAGCACTCGAAGCTGCACTAAATGCTCCTGCACAATGCGGCGGGTGTAACCGAAACGTTGCGAAATAATTTCCACGGCGTGTGGGTAACCATCTTCCGTCGGTTGCAGCCCGGCAATTATTAAGGCAGCTGACCCACCCAGCAGAGACCGAAGATAATGGAACTTCTCTCCATTGTTCAGGTTGGGGTTTTCGTGGACGGCTGCCTTGAACTGCGTCCAAAAGCTCAACCACTGGCACAACTCGCCGTTGAAGGTTTGCAGCTGCAGTGTCGGGAGCTTCACGGAGCCTACATGCCGATTACGCTCGTCACTGTGAGACTCCACCGCCGTAGCTGGGCCTGTCGATTCAGGCAGGCGTGTACCACTCCGAAGTGATTTCTCCTTGGCCTTCAGCTGGCCCAGCATGCCTTTGGCGGCGTCCTCATATCTTATCATTGATTCAAACTCAGCGGCGAACTCTTCGTCGGGTATCGCGTCTTCTAGCTCGTCATTCAACTTACTCCACTCGTCATTGTTCGACTGCAGCCGCTCGATGAGTGAGCCCAGTGTTTGCACATCCGCAGTATCCAGTACCGTCTTAGCTTCATTTATGATCCTGGTGTTTTGCTGCCTACGAGCCGTTCTCTTCTCCTTCAGCTTGTGCATACTGCGTTACTTGCCTCTACCTGGCAGACATAGTCACCGCTTTTAGTCCGCTTGGTTCTTGATCTGCCGATCTCGTAGCTCCGACTTGGTTCCCGGGTTTCGGCACCAAGAAAATCTCCGATAATTGAGTCCAACACCATGAAAACAGGAATAATTGGTGCATTTTATATTTGACATAATTCGAACTATTGGCTACTACAATGGCGTCCGCTGATCCTTGTTGTCTTCTTCTTTCAAGCCGACCAAGCTTCTCCCGGCGACCCTTCGTCGTCTTGCTCGAGATGCCTTTTCTTTTTCGATGCACCAAATGTAACAGAAGCCTCGTACGGCTTAGGACAAGCTTCACCAATGTTTTAATGAACTAAAGTTGTATTTTGTCTTCATGGCCCTTTTGAGGACTGTCTTGATAAAGGTTTCGGTGATGCCGAGTTTCGGATGCCTAAATCATGCCAAGGTAAGTTCGCATATCCGACTTCATCCTAAACATCGAGGTTGAGGCATATCTGACGCCCAAAAAGACACGAGTTTCTGGTGATGCCCCAGCTAGTGAGGTCATTTGTGCCCCTTTGGCCATGACGAATAGGTCTTCAATACCAGCCGTCTGCTACCTATTCCTCGCGGTATCCAATTAAGATTTATTGAAACGTCGTCTTGCAATTATACATGTATCACAAGGAACATACGCACTTTAATACATTAAATGTAGTGCACCAAACAGATGATGGACACGATCAAAGTGAAGTTACCAAAAATTCGAACTCGTGGTATGCAAAAGCACCGATGTATCGCTGACGCACTTGTCCCTTTTTTTCTTTATATAAAACGCTTTCAAGAGCGCCCTCGATACTGTACCGAGAATTCGAAGCTGTTCAAAGAATGGAAGGAATTTTTCCAAAGGACTGTCAGGCCTTCAATCTTCGCAATGCGCGGGTAAATGCGCGCGCGTAATAGTGTTAAGAGAAGAGCTGTGCTCGCGTGCCTGGTCATTCACACACCTGCCCGTCTGTCCTGTACAGGCCTCCCCGCATGAAAGCGGTATCTCGTATACTACCCCGACATCACCGGGCACAAAGCGCTTGGCATGCGTCTTTTCGCACTGTTTTTCTTAGGGCTTACCGGAAATTTGCGCACACTGGCGGCCAAGTTCTTTGCGGAGCTGAAAACACCACCGGCACTTTGTACCATTCTGCCACCTTTTTCCGGTCGTGCGTAACCCTATGTAAATAGGGTTACAATTCGTGTTCCTTGGTGGCGCCGGGTACCTACCGGTAAAATAGGTACAAGCGACTCCCCGGCCTGGCGCTCGGCCCTTGTGTGGGACTACAACGCTCGGGAAGTTCACCCGGCTTGCACGGGAAATCGCCCCTATGGAAAGGGGCGGCTGCAAAAACGCAGGACCTTTTTTTTTTGTGTGTACGTTCGACGACTCCACAATGTAATAAGAAAAGCACTGGAACCACCTCATTTACGGACAGTATTGAATGACTGTGTAGCAGTAAAAATTTTAACGAAACTCGTTGAGTTTATTTCAAAGGCACTGCCTGAAGTGTGACAGATATCCAGCAACCCGAGTCAAAATGTACTTTTCCGCGAGTGATGTGCTCAGTTTTTTTTTCTGTGTTAGTGTGACTGGCTTCTGTTCTTTGCAGTGTGCGGGGCTGCAATATCACATGAACAGCATTTTCTAGTATGATGTGTGCAGTGTGCGGGGCTGCAGAATTGTGCTGGCTGCCGTATCCTGATTCGCTGTGGGACTGGAGTTCTCTCGTGCAAGAGCAACATGCACTGAGTTTTGTCTGTCTTTTTCTTATGCAGTGTACAAAGATATAGCGTCATGCTGTTTCTCCCCGCTTTTGAAACTTTGCGAGATATGCTTTCACAAGCTAGTCATAGGTGCCACTTTTTGTTGACTGGTGTCAGCTATAAAGCGTTGTAGACCGCTTTTCGATACTGTGCAATGCCACATAATATGTGCACTGTTTACCTTTTTCTTTTCGCAGTGTGCGGGGCTGCCTTAGTGTGTATGTTTTATTTGTACTGATTCTAATTTTTTTTTGTCATTAGTGCTTAACCAGTTCGCTATTAGCTTGCTCCCTGTGATTTGGGTAAGCGTGGAGAGTTTGGTTTGGTGCTAAGTATCATTTTTTTTTTCTCATCTACAAATTGGTTTCTACAAAAAAAAATATTTTTGGGCTATCACTCCTTTTCATTTATTTTTTATTGGCTGTTAACCTGCCATAGCTTGGCTGGAGCGGGTTTCGTTCCCCGAATTTTTTTTGTTTTTTTTATTATGGGGAACACGGAATTAATAAAGGAATAAAGGGTAGAACAACCGGCTTTGATTTTTATTGTTCTGGCGGTTCGCATCTACTTCGTCTTTGGCTTTCCGCAGCAAGGCTTCGGCCACACCCACCAAGACATAGCTCGGCTACCGAACTGACACGAGTCTTTTCAGTGGCGAGTCAAAGCTCTCTTGAACAGCGTGTACACTGGGCTAATTCACTGGAGGACTCTACAACCAGAGACGCTATGACCCTCTTGACAGTCTTCGAATCAGATCATGAATATGGTAGAAGCCGTTTACGGGCACTACGGCGATAGACCTAACAACCATGGTCGGATGAAAACTTAAAAATAATGTATCAAACTGCAGGGTGCCATGACATGAAACCTCTTCTGTAAATGCGAGACTCTTCCCATGCCGGCTAAAATACCCTAAAATCCATTTTGCGGTTTCAGGGTAGTTAGGGGAACACTGCTTCTTTAAAACCACTAATAAACTGAGCCTTCACACGATCAGTTCAATGTTCATTGTGAACCGGTATGAATTTGCACATCACTTTAGGGACCGGAACCTGGAGTTTGCCGCGCCACACTAGCGCCAATTTTTTGCCGTAGCGGCGGAAAACAGAAGTTGTGGACGGAAGCCGTCTCGCCCACAACTGGCGGCATGTTTTTTTTTATTTGTTTGTTTTGGCGCGAGCGTGTTCAAGCGGGCAGTAGGGCCCCGAACGTTATTTAATTACCTAATAAGGGTTAATTAACCAATTATTGATTAGTCATAGATAGGGTTAGAAGTCAAAGTGATGCCAGTGGGGCTTGTGAGGTATCAAATTAAATGTCTCGATGAGGGAAGTCACGTGGAACATATTAACAATCGCTTCATAGTTATTTATATCATGAGATAGTTACGTGAGGCATAGATTGAGTTAAAAGTGAAATTGATGCCACTAGGGCTTGTGAGGTATCAAATTAAAGGTCTCGACGAGGGAAATCGCGAGGGACAAATTAAAAATCGCTTCCTAGTTATAGACATGAGATAGTCACGTGAGTCATGGATTCGGGTGAAGTCAAATTGATTTCACTAGGGCTTGTGAGGTATCACATTAAAGATGTCGATGAGGGGAATCACGTGGGATAAATTATGAATCGCTTCCTAGTTATACTCTTGAGATAGTCACGTGGGTCATACATTGGGTGAAAAGTCAAATTGATACCACTAGGCCTTGTGAGGTATCAAATTAAAGGTCTCGATAAGAGGAATCATGAACACATGTTAAAATTGCTTCTTGGTTATAGTCATGAGATAGTCACCTTAGTCCTGGATTCATTGAAAAGTCACATTGATGTCACGGGGGCTTGTGAATTATAAAATTTAACGTGTTGACGAAAATGATCCCGAGGGACAAATTAAAAATCGGTTTCTTGTTGTACTCATGAGATGGTCGCGTGAGTCAGATTGCTTTAAAAGTCAAGTTGATGTCACTAGGGCTTGGGAGGCATCACATTAAAGCTCTCGATGAGGGGAATCACGTGAGGCAAATTAAAAAAAACGTAAATCATTGGTTCGGTTATAACTCAATGTCATGCAACTAAGGCTTGTGGGGTATTCAATTAAAGGTCTTGATGAGGGGAATTCCGCACGACAAATTAAATATTGCTTCCTGGTTGTAGTCGTGAGATAGTCACGTGATTCACAAATTGGCTTAAAAGCCATGGTGATGCCAATACAGCTTCGTAGGTATCAAATTAATGGTCTCGTTGAGGGGAATCACTTTTGAGAAATTAAATATTGCTTCCTGGTTACAGTCATGAGATAGTGGCGTGTGTCATAGATTCGGTTAAAGTCAAAGTGATGCCGCTAGGGCTTGTGAGGTATCAAATAAAGGTTTCAATGAGGGGAATCACGTGGGACAAATCAAGAATTGCTTCCTTTTTATAGTAATAAGATAGTGACGCGAGTCATAGATTGGGATAAATGTCAGTGATGCCCCAGAGATTGTTATCGCCCACCCGAATGTGAAAAAAAGTTACACAAGGGAGAAAGGGGCTGATGGCGTGTGCAAAAATGGTGCTACGAGTGCATTCAAACGGACGTAGAAGGGAGCTACTTGGTGGTGCTTCGTGTTGAATTGCGCTACGTATACAGACGAAAGGAAACTAACAGGACAAGGACGAGGCGCAAACTTGCAACTGTTTATTTAAAAAGACAACAGAAACGGTGGACACCTAAATATACACACATTTGCGGCACTTTGCGCTTGCGCAGTAAAACCGATAAAACCAAAAACCAAACCAGGAAGGTTCAGAAACATATCTACTTAGCCGGCACTAATACGCGAGAACACTGGCAGGAAATCTGTGGACGTGACTGCTTGCTGTATCTTATCTTTCTTATCATGGTGGCTCTCTCTGAATGAATCTTCGCTACTCACCAGTGAGCAGTATTGACGGAGTACTAACGCTTCTTCTGTGATTATGTGATATGCTTCTATGATCTCCCGCGTAATCCTGTCTTAGCGCGTGCCAGAATGTACGTGTTCTGAAGCTGCGGTGTGCTCTCGCGCGGTTTGCAAGTTTTGCAATGGAGTGACAGGTTACTCGATGCCCGTGTTTGCTGACCTGCGAATCAGTGTACTCTGAGGCGTGCATTGACGCACCTTACGCTTTGTCTGATATAAGCTTTCCCACACGCCAGTGGTATCTTCTATACTACACGTGCCTGACAATAAACAAGTTTCTTCCTGTGTTTCACGCCGCATTCTTCCTTGCTTTCCTCTCTGCCCTTGACTTTTCCGCACATGCCTTTTATCTTTGAAGGCGCACAGAAAACCACTCTGACACCATTCTTTTCCGCCAGCTTTTTAACCTGTGTGATATTCCATGGTTATATGGCATAGGTACCGCAGTGTTTTTCTCTGTTTTATCCTTTTCTTTGTTCCTAGTTCCTCCTGTTATAGACTGTAACCGTTTTTCACTGACCGATGCCAGCAGGCTGTCTGGGTATCCCTGATTCCAGAGCCTAAAAGTTTGTAAGGCGTAGTGTTCTTCACGGAGGTGGGAGCAAGTTTTTCTGATCGCCTGTGTCAAGCAAGAGACTGCAGTGCCCATTTTAGCTATTTTTGAATGTGCCGAGTCATACCTCCAACCCCTTTTTCCGACCTAGTTTTCTACATCCAGTGAGTGTGAGTCATGCCTATTTTTTGGTAGGTAGAGAAACTGAATGCGAGAATTCTCAGGGACCTCGTAGGTGAATTCGAGCATGCCGAATGCATCTTTGAAAACGATTATCAATTGCTCGGGGTGTCTGCGGGTTCGAGCCTTGCGCCACGGCATATTAAGTAGTCATCTACATATCTGAAGCAGGCTACCACATACGTGTTGCTAAGCTCTACCCGATTCCTCGCTCCCCTGCAGACAGAAAAATATCTGATAACACGGGCGCCAAACACGAACCAATGGAAATGCCGTAATCTTGCACATACAAATCCCCCTCAAAATCGATGTAGAATGATTTCAAGTATAACTCGAGCAATCGTAAGAAACCCACACAGATTTTGTAACTTAGCAGCTCCTTATGTGTCAATCACTTTTTCGACGGCGTTGATTACTTCGTTGTGGGGTATGCTGTAAAACAGTTGCTTAATATCGATCGATACACAGGTCACAGGCGGACATGTCTTAAGGAATTCTACCACTTCTTCAGAGTTCCTTATCAGGAAGGGGTCGTCGACTGGAAGCAAGAAGAGCTTTGCCTGAGGGATGGTTGCGAGCGTGCGTAGCCATGTGCCTTTGTCCTCGACTATGACGCGGAAAGGGTTCTCAGCTTTGAAGGTTTTCTCCGAGAAGAAAGGTTTCAAAGTTCTGTGTTTGCAGTCTTTGATGGCGTTGGCTTACTTTTTGAGGCCCATACGCTCACAAATGACGTTGGCTCGAAATGACGTTGCTTTACGGTGATCTGTGTTTGCGCTGGTGTGTTCGCGCTGGTAGTGAAAGCGACGATCCATATCTACACAAAATCCCTACATCCCAAAATCCAAGGTTGGCCATGAGTCGTTCGGGGAAAACTCCTTTTTAAAGTTCGCCGCGAGCAGACTTGTTCAGTTTATGCTTCCTTCAAGCTCACCTATTATAAGGAAAGACTTTGTGCATCTTCTATTTTCCTAGGGACTTTACGGCCCGTATCTGAATGGGAACAGAATGAGCTCTGCGGGCCGAGTGGTCACCGCAGCTCCGGGGCTTCCGAATAGGACGTTATCTACGGCTGCCGGATCGCGAAAGGTAGTCAGTGCTGTGACCGCACCTCGGGCAGGGGTCGTTTGCTTAAACAAAAAAAGGCTGTTGGGGTGTATTTTCACAAGAAATAAACATCTTTTGCGAATTCACTGTCAAGAAAACTATAAAGGAATGCTCCCAACAAATTTTTTTAAAAGCTCTTCAGCAGCTCTTAAGCAGCCATGATATGTTCGGAATCGTGTTTTTTTTTTCAATTTTCGATATTTTTCGAAAAAACAAGGAAAGAGACTTTTTTCGCGCCCTTCACTATGTGATGGAAAGTTACAACTCTACGTAGGTGGCATCGCCTTGCCATTCGAATTAACTCTTGTGTTTTATATATAAATTAAATTGATTTAGTTGTTTTGCTTTTTATTGCTGCTTTGTTACCCTGGCTGATATGGCATGTGGAGCAACGAAGCACCAACACAATAATGTACAAGAAGGGTAAGCATATCTATGGTGCTTTACGTTTTACGGCAGTAAACAAGTATACACACGACGAACCAGAGTGCTTCGGAAGCACCTTTACATTCCCTATCAGTCTTGTGGCAGTAACGGTAAATACCACCCGCTGCACTGGCTCAGTTATGCTGCTGAGCCCAAGGATGCGGGTTTGATCCCGGCCGCTACGGCTGCTTTCCATATGGAGAAGAAAAATAAGACGATGGTATGTCAAGATTTGGTCACGCGTTAACGATCCCCAGGTGATCAAAAGTAATCCAGAGCCCTCAAGGCCAAAGTGCAGAGCCGCTGCGAGTTAAGCCCCCATATTTTGAATTTGAACTGAAATAATACAAAAAAGGCCCTGTAACTGCTTCGTTTGCTGCAGATGTGATCGAAAGACAGTAGTTTTCTGCCACCCGTGCCTGTAACACCATCTTTCCTCCCATCCCGCTGGTCCTCTCCGCTCGCCCTCCCCATCATGGATCCAGTCGTAGTTTGCTCAGCTCGATCCGATTTTCCGGCGTTCGCTCCATCTGTTCAGAACACTTTTTTCTGTGGCTTTTTGTCCTGAATTAACACCCAGAAAAAATCAATACACAGCGCCTCAAGAAAGCAAGCGGTGCTTCCTCCAAAGTAGTGCATAGGGAGCGTCGTGCTGCTAGGAGGAAAAGAAACTCGAGGCACCGTCGGGAAAAGAGAGTTCCAATCACAGAGCACAGGAATTTGAAAGGCAGGTGCTGTAAAAATGTAACCTTTTCCAGCAGTTCAATGACGGCACCTGATTGCAGCGCCAGAGTTTCCTGTAGTGAAATTCGGTATAAACGACTTCATGCTCTAGAGAGTATGTTGCAAGCCACCGACGGAACGAGTAACGCCTCAGTCACGTGATGCGCCATCTAGGATGACTGTCACCAAGAATACTCGTGGCGACGTCACCCACTTCTTGGGAAATGCGCGGCGCAAACGCGCCATAATGCGCCCTGCAAGACGTTTTGCAGGGTTACTATTTTAACGTAACAGCACTATACTTTTTTGTGCTCCTTACTAGTGCAATGAATGAGTGGACACACATGAATCCCAATACAGAGGTACCTGCTTATGTCGTCTCGGTACACCTATTCACAACTATCTGAATACGGGTGCCACCATTTGAAACTATTCCACAATAAAGATAAGGAAATTTTAGGAGAGGCTGTGACCACCTCTTTTGCGCGACCGGTAGCGCCATCTTAGGAGTGTTCACTCTTTATTCTATTTTGAGCCCATTCTCCCTTTCGTTCTCCTTAAGTCGCTTCTGGCTTCGTCTTCTCCAACTGTGCCTCTGAACCTGTGGACACTGGTTTGAATTGCTGTGACGTAGGTCTCCGATTGGTCGGTGCTTCGCCACACCACCCTGGCCACACCGCTAATACTACCGACGCCAGAAGGCGTGAGAAGAAACGCTAATACCTCCACAGTTCTAGAAATACGCCGGATGAATGGGAACTCTCCTAAGCGTTTCTCGATGATATTTAATAGCATATAGCCCATTCTGCATGGTGCGAATTTACTTGCGAATTCGCATTTGCGGCACTGCTTGAGCAGTAACGCGACCTATTTTATAGCTTCGGCAGCAACGAAAATCGACCACTTGGATTGTTTTAGCTAGTTCAGCAAAACGACATATTCCCGCACTAGCGACGCCAGAGGTGCAAATTCGATTGTAAATTCGCACAATGTAGAGCTGGCTTATGGTACCCTGCTTGCATTTATGTTGGAGCTCATTAATTATTGTCACATGCGCAGTTCCAGAACATAAATACTCATCTCCGCACTTACATTCTCCAAGGCCGTATCAATTCGAGGCGTCGACAAAGAAGTGGTCATGATTATCATTGTGACTATCGTTCCTCTGCAGCTCCGCTAGACATCTTTTATCCCATCAGATACCTTAGCTTTGGGGCTCAGAATTCATTCCACCGTTACAGTAAATATATCCAAACCCGACTAAGATTTTTGCGGTGCCTGAGAAAAATCAGCCTGTATTTAGAAAGAACCCCGTAGAAATATTTTTCGGGGTGGACTGAGAGCAACACATGTGAGGCTCTCACTGTGTTACCTGCTCGCGTTTGTGTTACTTTACGATCGCGCCCCACGTGGGACAACTATATTTTGCAAGATGCCAGCGCTAACGTTGTGCAAGCCATGTATTGGCACGGGCTGTTCTGCGAAGGCCGCATTACCTTGGGTACACCAGCGACTGCCCCAGAAATGCTTCACCTTATCATTATTTTTTATTTCCTTAGCAATAATAAGATATTACGATCAAAACCGCGTAGCAAATCTAGTACAACTCTCCGACAGCGGGTCAAATTGTAGAGAACGATCGACGTTTGTTTTAAACGTCAAAATTTCAGCGCTACACGACAACACCGAAGGACATTAGAGGCGAATGATATTTAGCGTCTAAGTGAGGTTCGGGAGCTCATTCAGCGCCGAATTCAGCGGCCTCGACTGCAGTGGTGCGTCAACAGTGAAGAAAGTTCACTAATACAAGAAAGAATACGGTTTCTAAAAACTGTCAGCAAACATATTTACTCCTCATGTTGCTTTTAAATTAAAGAAAGGCAAACAAGTACTTTCTAAAACGAAAATCTAGTCCACAATGTGCGCTCTACCCTAATGAGGATTTTTCGCGGACTTATCCTGTTTTGTCATGTCTACTGATGTCACCTAAAGCGGTCATCTTTCTAATCTTATTTAAAAATTTTCCGTTCCTATCTTATCAAAAATAGTTTGAATGAAAACGATCTAGATCGAGATCTTTAATTTGATCTCTCCCAAGCCCTAGTGGCACCACAATGACATTTAACCCAATCTATGACTAACGTCACTATCTCATGACTATAACGAGGAAGCAAATTTTTAATTTGTACCCCGTGATTCCCCTCATCGAGACCTTTATTTTGATACCTCACAAGCCCTAGTGGCATCAAGTTTACTTTTAACCCAATCTAAGACTCACGTGACTATCTGATGACTATAACTATGTAGCGATATTTATTTTTCCCAAGTGATTCCCCTCATCGAGACCTCTAATTCGGTACTTCACAAGCCCAAGTGGGATCACGTTGACTTTTAACCCAATCTATAACACATGTGAATCGATTTGTAATTTGCCTGCGTGATTCCCCTCATCGAGCCCTTTAATCTGATACCTCACAAGCTCCAGTGGCATCAATTTGATGTTTAACCGAACCCATGACTCACGTGACTACCTTGTTACTATAATCAGGAAGCAATTTTAATTTTACCCACGTTTTTCCCCTCATTGAGACCTTTAATTTGATACCTGACAAGCCCTAGTGGCATCAATTTGAGTTTTAAACCAATCTGACTCACGCGACGATATCATGACTACTACCAGTAAGCGATTTTTAGTTTTTCCCTCGGCATTCCCCTTGCGAGACCTTTAATTTTATACCTCACAAGCCCCAGTGAAATCAATGTGAATTTTAGGCTAATGTAGGATTCACGCGGCTATCTCTTGACTACAACTAGGATGCGATTTTTAATTTTACCCCGTGATTTCCCTCATCGAGACCTTTATTTGATACCTCACAAGGCCTAGTGGTATCAATTTGGTATCTATGACTCACGTGACTATCTCATGACTATAACTAGGAAGCGAGTTTCAATTTGTACTCCGTAATTCCCCTTATCGAGACCTTTAATTTGATCCCTCAGAAGCCCCAGTGACATCAATATAACTTTTCACTGAATCGACGACTAACGTGACTATCTCATGACCAGGGAGCAATTTTACTATGTACCGCGTGATTTCCCTCATTGAAACCTTTACTTTGATACCTCACAATGCCTAGTAGCATCAATTTGACTTTTAACTCGATTAATGACTCACGTGACTATCTCATGTCTATAAATAGGAAGCGATTTTTAATTTTTCCCTCGTGATTCCCCTAATTGAGACTTTTATTTGATACCTCAGATGTACCAGTAGCATCAATTTTACTTTAACCGAATCCATGACTCACGTGCCTATTTCGTGACTATAACTAGAAAGCCATTTTTAATTTGTGCCATGTGATTCCCCTCATCGAGACCTTTAGTTTGATACCTCACAAGCTCTTGTAGCATGAATGTGACTTCTAGTCCACTCTATGACTCGCGTGACTATCTCATGACTTTGGTTGGGAGGCGATTTTTATTTTGCTCGCGTGATTCCCCTCACCGAGACCTTTAATTTGATATGTCACAAGCCCCAGTGACAGCAATTTGATCTCTAATCTAATTCATGACACACGTGACTATCTCATCACTATAAATAGGAAGTGATTTTTAATTTGTCCGACGTGATTGCCCTCAGCGACAACTTTAATTTGACACCTAGCAAGCCCTAGTGCCATCAATTTTAATTTTTACCAAATCCATAACTCACGTTATTATCTCATGACTATAGCTAGGAGGCAATTTTTAATTTGTCCCTAGGGATTATTCTCGTCAAGACCTTTAATTTTATACTTCACAAGCCCCAGTGACATCAATGTGACTTTTCACTGAATCCATGACTTAGGTGACTATAACCAAGAAGCAATTTTCAATTGTCCCACATGATTCCCCTCTTCGAGACCTTTAATTTGATATCTCAGAAGCCCTACTGGCATCAAATGGAATTTTAACCGCTTCCAACTCACGTGACTATCCCATCTATAGCTAGGAGGCGAGTTTTAATTTGTACCTCGTGATTCCACTCATCGAGACCTTTAATTTGATACCTCACAAGCCCTAGTGGCATCAATTTGACATTTAACAGAATACATGACTCACGTGACTATCTCATGACTATAACTATGCAGCGACTTTAATTTGTCCCGCGTGACTTCCCTCATCGGTGCCTTTATTTGATACCTCACAAGCCCTAGTGGCATCAGTTTGACTTCTAGCCCAATCTATGACTCACGTGACTATCTCATGACTATAGCTAGGAGGCGATTTTTAATTTGTCTGGCGTGATTCCACTCACTGAGTCCTTTATTTGATATCTCACAAGGCCGAGTGGCATCACTTTGAGATTTAACCTAGTCGATGACTCACGAGACTGTATCATGGCTATACCAGGAAATAATTTTTAATTTGTGCCACGTTGTTGGCCTCATCGACACCTTTCATTTCATACCTCACAAACCCCCGTGACATCAATTTGACTTCTAACCCAATCAATGACTAATTAATAATTAACCTAAATTACGTAATAATAAAATAACGAGCGTCGCCCGCACCTGTTTTCTGACAAAAAAAATGTGCGTGTCATTTCAGGGTAATGAGCTGTTGCACGGAACCACACGTGCTCTACATGCACACGCCAGGGCAAGTCCAGACCATTTATGCAATTTTCTTCCGCGGGTGACGCTATTGAATGGCGCCAGCAGCGCCACCTGTCCCACGTTTGGGCCCCTACTGGACGGGCCAGAGCACTGCGTAATCCCGAATGAAACCACACGCGCTCGCAAACCATCTGAACGGAACCGAATGGGTTGCCAGCGAATCGTTTGGTGAACCCAAGGTCTGCTGCAGCGAATGAGTATGATTAGCGGGCTATCTTGTAGGTGTGCTTGGCAAGCGACAACCTCCTGGCGGTCCCTTTCGCAAATGTGCGACCACTGCGTCCCTGCTCCGTGGAGACGGCACAGGGTTCTGTTGCGACGAGCTCAACGGATGCCAACTGTCGGCGCTCATTAGCATCGTGATGCATTACTTCGCTTAACCTCTCTTAGACGGCAGCACCATCAAAATAAAGGCAGTTATAGGAACGATATATGGCGCGTTCATACGGCTGTCTGCGCTTCAGCTCGTAGCGGAGTCGATAAAGTGCGTGGCACCTCCCTTTCCGGCGATAGAGCACCCAGGTCGAATCCTCCCGCAGCCGCGTTTTTCTGGCGATGTCATTTACGTGACCGATATGACGTCGGCCAGATGTTGGTGGATACCGGTGTCACCGTTTCCTTAATTGGGTGCGCTGTGAGAAGATATGGGGAGTCGACTGAAGAGGGCAAACAACCCCACTGAGTCTACAGGGCACACGTGACGAAGAGGGTGTCCGTCTGATGTGCGACTCTCGCCGACCAGAGCGGAAAAAATGAGTCAGAGCCTTCAACGAATCAGGAGAAAGACATATTGGAACAGGCAAAACACTTCACAAGCACGAGGACATGTAACCTAAATGAGAGGTAACTTAGAATGAATACAAATGCGAGAAACAGTTCGAAATTAGACAAAATGATACAATCAGGAGCGTTAACAGAGTGATACTACGGAGTAGAGCAGTTAACAAAAAACGAACAGTTCAATGCATATGAGAGAGAGAGAGTCCCACAATATTCACCGACCGTGCCGGACGATGCACCGCTGTCGGAGGCGATTCGGCTAACTGTCAAACGTCGCTGCGTCGTAGGCCCCGCCGTCCGAGACCCCGGAGTACGTTGGAGTCCTCCAGAGTGCGGGTCACCGATGGTATAGTGCACAAACTGGCAGGTGCCGTTGTCACATCACGACGTCCAAACATAGCTCATTGGCTTCGGCGCGGATTCTCTTTTTATTACTGCGCCGGCGCAAAGAGAGAGGGCACAACACACAACGCGCCAGCCGCCGTCTGGCGCACAACTTCCCCCTTTCTCTCTTCTGGAATCATCGGAGCGCCTTACCACTGGCAAAGCTACGCTCGCCCCTTCGAAAGAACTCGAGGCTTCAGTGAAAGCTGAGCGGCGGAGCTTTTATTTTGATATTTTCTTGCCTGCGAGCCGGCGAGTGGTCTGAGTTACCGTCGCTTCGTTCGAGAGAGTTCTAGGGCTTTCCTGGGGCGAATAGAACCGAAACTGAATGAATCAGACGACTGTAACAAGAATTAGGCGCTGTACAATAATATCCAAAAAACTATTCAGTACTTTTAGACATCGTACGCTCCAGTTTGTGCCACTTCTTCTTATTAAAGATCCACGTATTAAAGATCCACTAACGACGCGCGCAATGTGCGTGGCTTCTTTGTGAGCACCTTGTATGTTTCTTATAGAGCCAGTAAATATGTTCGTATAGAGTATTGTGTATCTTGGTTATGGCATCCAGTTGTTTGGGCAAGTCGAGTAAGAACAGATTGAACAGAACGGGGGACAATGCGGAACCTTTCGGCGTGCAGCAATCATGAATGAATATAGGATCCGACGTGAGATCGCCAACTTTGGGGATACCCTGTCGTCGGGTAAGAAAATCTGACATGCAGGAGTAGACTCGTTGGCCGCAATCAGTCTCATTGTATCGTGAGCGAATAGCTGAATGTAAAAATATTATCGAAGGCGCCTTTTAGGTCAAGTGCTAGGACGGCCCTCGGAGAGTGACGGGTAGCCGGAGCCAAGACGTCTTCCTGCAAATGGAGAAGGATGTACTGGGAAGGTACTGAGGTGTTTTGGGAACCCATACATGGTATTGGGGAATATGCCTTTGTCCGCCATAAGTGGCTGAAGATATCTCCATATAAGCGTTGCTACCAGCTTACCCACACAAGATGTGAGGGATATCGGGCGGAAATTGTCTAGATGAGGTTTGGGCTTTGGTACGAGCGTATCTCTTCGGTTTTCTTTTGGGGAGTAAGACGATCAGAGGACCAGTGGGTATTAAAGTAGTGATGTAGATGATCTAGAGATTTGCTGTCCTGGTTTGCCAGAAGCCCGTTAATGTTTTGGCCTGGTCCGGGGCTAATCTTCTTCTTGCATTCTGATAGAGTGGATTCCAATTCGTAAATGTGAAAGCCCTTGCAGAGTAGGTGTTTCGCTAGGCCTGCCTGATTTCTTAATGCCGGGTTCCGGCTGCTGGCGGAACTGTCGTAATAACTTTGAAGAATTATGTCAATTCACGTCTCAGCCAACCGAACTGCGTGAGGTGCCATTTTTTACGTCTATTGATCACGATATTGCTTTTTCGTCGATAGTGTGAACACAGCCTAAGCCTTGTAGAAGGCCTTTTGGGCAACCATGACAGGATTGTGTGGTCCCAATCATGCTTCGTTGGGATTCACTCTTGGTGGATATGGGGTGAACATCCGTGCACGAATCAATATCGTTTTTATCCTTAACGTGTACTGCAGGCCTAAGAGGAAGCAGTCGAAATTAAGGAGTCTGATACAGCAAGCAGTACAGGTGGGTGATGCCTGTCCCTTGCTAGTGTTGGGTGATTTCAATGCGGCCCACCCCGTATGGGGATACCACTACTTAAATAAGTGAGGAAACGAACTAATAGCCTCCTCTGAAGAGCACGAGCTCACGCTCCTCGCCGACTGGACTGCACCTACCAGAATGGGAAATAGTGTTTCCAGAGACACGTGCCCGGATCTCACGTTTGGGCGAAACGACTCTCAAGCCACGTGGGAAAACACCGGGAAATACCTAGGTAGCGACCACGCAATTATCATCATCATCATCATCGCCGGCCTATCTACGCCCACTGCAGGGCAAAGGCCTCTCCCAGTCTTCTCCAATTACCTCGGTTACAGTGCCTAGAGTATATTCTAGGCACTGTACCTCGGTCCTGTGCCAACCGTGACCAATTTATCCCCGCAAACTTCTTGATCTCACCTGCCCATCTAACTTTCTGCCGCCCCCTGCAGCGCTTGCCTTCTCTGGGGATCCACTCTGTTACCCTTAATGACCAGCGGTTATTTTGCCTTCGCATTACATGCCCTGCCCACGTCCATTTCTTCTTCTTAATTTCTACTAATATGTCTTTAACACCAGTTTGCTCCCTGACCCACTCCGCTCTCTTCTTGTCCCTTAATGTTAGACCTAGCATTTTCCGCTCCATTGCCCGCTGAGTCGTTCTCAATTTAAGTTGAACCCTCTTAGTGAGCCTCCAAGTTTCTGCCCCGTAGGTGAGTACCGGTAATATGCAGCTGTCATACACTTTCTTCTTCAGCGGCAATGGTAGGCTGCTATTCATTATCTGGGAATGTCTGCCATATGCACCCCGCCCCATTCTGATTCTTCTAATTATCTCTGCCTCATGGTTGGGATCTGGGGTCACAACTTGGCCTAAGTAGATATATTCGCTTACCACTTCCACTGCCTCGCCACCCATCTCAAACTGCTGTGCTGTCCCGATGTTATTGATCATTACTTTAGTTTTCTGCATATTAATTTTCAGGCCCACGGTTCTACTCTGTTCGCCCAGTGCAGAAAGCATGCTGTGCAATTCGTCCCCCGAGTTACTTAGCAACGCAACGTCATCAGCAAATCTGAGGTTACTGAGGTATTCTCCATTAACCCTTACTCCCACCTGTTCCCAATCTAGCGTTCTGAATACTTCTTGTAAGCATGCTGTGAATAACATTGGAGAGATTGCGTCTCCTTGTCTGACACCCTTCCTTATAGGTATTTTACTGCTCTCCCTATGGAGGATGATGGTAGCTGTAGACCCATTGTAGATATCCTCTAGTATTCTTACGTATTGCTCATCTACCCCCTGGTTCCGTAATGCCTGAATGACTGCTAAGGTTTCGACCGAGTCAAATGCTTTCTCATAATCTATGAAGGCTAAATATAGGGGTTCATTATACTTACCGCACTTCTCTATCACCTGATTGATCGTGTGAATATGGTCCATTGTTGAGTAACCTTTACGGAACCCTGCTTGTTCTTTAGGTTGACTGAGATCTAAGGTTGCAGAGATTCGGTTAGCGATTACCTTGGTAAATACCTTGTAGACGACTGACAGTAAGCTGATCGGCCTGTAATTTTTCAAGTCCTTCATGTCGCCTTTCTTATGGATTAGGATGATGTTCGCGCTCTTCCAAGATTCCGGTACCATTGCGGTCATTATGCATTGCGTATACAGGTTTGCCAGTTTTTCAAGTACAATTTCTCCACCATCCTTCAAGAGGTCTGCTGTTATCTGATCCTCACCAGGTGCTTTGCCCCCTTTCATTTCTTTCAAAGCCTTCCTTACTTCTTCGGTGGTTACTGGTGGGATGTCTATCGCCTCTGAACTACTGTCTCGTTCGGCATTATTCTGTATGTCCCGGCTACTGTACAGATCTCTATATAACTCCTCGGCCACTGTGACTATTTTATCCCTATTTGTGATGACATTGCCTTGCTTATCCTTAAGTGCATACAGCTGATTTTTCCCCACGCCAAGACGTCTCTTCACTGCTTTCAGGCTACCTCCGTTTTTTACAACGTATTCGATCGTCTCCATATTATACTTCCGTATGTCAGCTGTCTTCCGCTCATTGATTAACTTCGAGAGCTCGGCTAGTTCTATTCTGTCAGCTGCGGTAGAGATTCTCATGGTTTGCCGTTTCCTGATTAGATCTTTCGTCTCCTGTGAAAGTTTACCAGTATCCTGTCTAGCCATAGTGCCCCCGACTTCTACTGCACTCTCCGTGATAATGTGTGTAAGGTTGTCGCTGGCTTCCTGTGTGGTAAGCTCGGCTTCCATGTTAAGGGCGGAATATCGGTTCTTCAGCGCGATCCTGAATTCTTCTACGTTATGTCTTACTGTTAGCTCATTTATTGGCTTCTTTTGTACTAGCTTGTTGCGCTCCCTCCTTAAATCTAGCCTAACTCGAGATCTTACCATACGGTGGTCACTACACCTTACCCTTCCGAGCACTTCCACATCCTGCACAACGCCAGGGTAATCGCATAATATGAAGTCTATTTCATTTTTGTGCTCCCCATTCGGGCTCCTCCAGGTCCACTTCCGACTCTCCCGTTTACAGAAGAAGGTATTCATTATGCGTAGGTTATTCCGTTCTGCAAACTCAACTAGTAGGTCCCCCCTGCTATTTCTACAGCCCAGACCATAGTTCCCAACTGCCTTGTCTCCAGCCTGATTCTTACCTACTTTAGCATTGAAGTCCCCGATAACTACGGTATACTGTGTTTTTACTTTAGCCATTGCCGATTCCACATCTTCATAGAAGCGTTCCACTACTTGGTCATCGTGGCTGGATGTGGGCGCGTAGCCCTGCACCACCTTGTGCTTGTACCTCTTATTGAGCCTAATTACAAGACCTGCGGCCCTTTCGTTAATGCTATAGTATTCGTCTATGTTGCCAGCTATGCTTTTATTGACTAGAAATCCCACTCCAAGTTCTCTTCTGTCCTCTAGACCACGGTAACACAGGACGTGTCCATTGTTCAGCACCGTAAAGGCTTCATCCGTCCTCCTAACCTCGCTAAGCCCTATTACATCCCATTTAATACCCTCTAATTCCTCAAACAACACCTCGAGACTTGCTTCGCTAGATAAGGTTCGCGCGTTAAACGTTGCCAGGTTCAGATTCCATTGGCGGCCTGTCCGGATCCAGGGATTCTTAGCACCCTCTGCTACGTCACAGGTCTGACCGCCGCCGTGGTCAGTTGCTTCGCAGCCGCTGGGGACTGAGGGCCGAGGGTTAATTGGCGTATTCATGGGAGGTTGTGGCCGTTACTACACCAGGGTGGCCAATCCTGCTCTGGTGATGGGGTGCGTTGCCGGCAATGGTCACTGGGATCAGGCCGCACCCCAAGCCCCAATGTGCAATTCCAAAATCCCGTAGATTTTTTTTTACGCGATTGGCTTATTCTGTTTTCGGAGCTGCCTTTTCACCGCTGGGCGTGGGTCACCGAGGTTCTGCATGCTTCGCAGTTAACATTTCGACACGGCGGGGTTATCCCTCTCGCTAAAGAAAATGAAAAATTAAATAGAAAGCAGCCCGACTAACATACCACAGCTCTTTGCATCCAATACGCAGCATCGGCAGGGGAAACTTCGAGAACGAGCTACCACTATCTTTGGGGAGGAGTACAGAGCACATAATGGTGTAGCCCGCATCGTGGACTGGGCTAAGTTCCGAGAGCAGCGAGAGATCCAATCCGCCTCAAAAATTAACGACATTAGTGACTGGGCTTGCTCGATACTAACAGACATTAAGTCGGCAACACAAGAAGTCAATACCACTGTTCAGAGTCCAAGTGTCGATCCCAAGCTGTTACACCTGCGGGAGGCTCGCCGCAGCCTCATCAGAAGGTGGAAGCGCCAGTGCCACAACAGAAACTCAAGAAGAGAATAGCCAAACTCTCTGAGCAGCCGCAAAATACGCAGCGGAGCTATGCAGTCAGAACTGGCTGCAGCTCTGCGACGGGCTCCGCGGTACCCTCAGCGCATCCAAAACATGGAAACTGCTCAGATACCTCATTGATCCGACATACTGCAAAAGAGCAGCCTGCAAGAAAATTAACACCATTATTCAAAAGTTTGAGATATCACAAGAGGATCTGCTCAGAAAACTGCAGCAGAAATACCTGCCCATGCACCCACCTTATGCGGCCCCTGACTACAAGGGAGATCCAAACCCGCAACTGGATACACCCATTACCACGGCTGAGGTGAAAGCTTCGCTTCAGAAGATCCGCCGAAATACCGCGCCAGGTCAGGACCAAATCACAAACAAAGCATTGGCCATCCTCGACGAACTCTCTATAGCATCCCTCACAGGCTACTAAAATGAGTGTTGGGAGAGAGGAGCCATCCCACTTGAATGGAAATCTGCTGAGGTGTGCCTAATACCTAAACCAAACAAACATCTCGGCATCGAAAACCTACGGCCAATATCCCTCACGTCGTGTATAGGGAAGCTGCTCGAACACGTCGTGCACAACCGCCTGCAGAACTTCCTCGAAGACACAAAGCAGTTCCCACCGACCATGTACGGGTTCCGACAGCACCTGTCGACGCAAGATGTGTTGCTGCAACTGAAGGAGGACATCATAGAACGGGCCAACACGCACACACCTAAGGCCATCCTGGCTCTAGATTTAAAAGGGGCCTTTGACAACATCAGCCATGAAGCCATACTCACTAATCTGAACGAGCTCGGGTGTGGCAGTCGCACATACACCTACGTCAGAGACTTTCTCTCCGGGCGCTAAGCTACCCTCAAGATTGGAGACATTCCGACACAACCGACTCGCACCGGCGGACGCGACACGCCACAAGGAGCGGTCCTGTGCCCCCTCCTATTCAACATTGCCCTCATCGGCCTGTCTAAACAACTGGCGTCGATTCCGGGCTTACACCACGGTCTTTATGCCGATGATATCACGGTGTGGACCGGTATGGGCTCGGTCGGGGAGATGCCGGACCATCTCCAAATGGCGGCTGATATGTGAACGAGTATGCTGAGAACTGTGGACTCTCGTGCGCCCCAGAAAAATCTGAGCTGCTTCTAGTGCGCAGAATGAGCGGTAGTCAAACAGATGCCCCTTCGATGAGATCATGCTAGACGGTGCTACCATCACCCCTTCTCCGCAAGTGAAGATTCTAGGTATGATAATTCAAGCAGATTGCGCAAACACCACGATGATAAGGGAATTGGAACACACGACTTGTCAGATTGCCCACATGCTCCGTCGGATCACGACCAAGGGAAGAGGCATGAAGGAGGCGGGTACGCTTCGCCTCGTCCAGGCGTTCGTCGTATCGAGAATATGCTATGTGACGCCCTATGCACTACTAAACAAGGCAGAGAAGGACAAGTTCGATACGCTCTTGCGAAAGGCGTATAAACAAGCCCTAGGTCTGCCCCCCTACACCTTCACGGATCGTCTCCTCAAGCTTGGGGTGCACCACACTGTGGACGAGCTGATTGAGGGCCACCTGCTCAGTCAGCGTTACCGGCTAGCAGGGACGGATGCAGGCAGGGCCCTTCTGCTAAACCTGGGAATAAACATGCCTGATCGCTCAATTGAAACCACAGTAGACATCCCTCGCGAACTACGCCGAAATATCACAGTGGCCCCGTTGCCCAGAAACATGCACCCGCAGTTCCACGAGGCTCGGAGAGAGGCGCGAGTTAGAGCCCTGGAGAAAAACTACGGCTCAAACGAAATGGTTTATTATACGGACGCCGCAGAATATGCAAGAGGAGGAGCCATGGTAGCGACTGTGACGAAGAAGGATAGCCACGCCACGAGCCTCACTCTCAACAAAGTCTCGACGCTACAGGCCGAAGAGGTACCTATTGCGCTGGCAGTAACGCAGACCCCAGCGTAAGTGATAATCACGGATTCACAGTCAGCGTGTAGGAGCTACCTCCAAGGCCGCATCTCGTGCATCGCTATGAAGATCCTCGGCCAGACCCCTCCGAAGAAAAGGGTGTCGATTGTCTGGACACCAGCTCACGCTTCCCTCTGCGGTAATGTCTTTGCTCGTGAGACTGCTCGAGGTCTAACCAGCCGAGCGCCGCGAGAAAGTTGGCTAGAGACAGCGATCCCTGTAACTTCATACCAGGAGGTGACCCAATTCTACAGACTCACCAGGCTTATGCTACCCGCTGGCCACCCCTCCCTCAGCAAGGCACAGGAGCGCTCCTGGCGTCTCCTCCAAACCAACACGTTCCCCCACCCGACCAAACTCCACTTATTCTGGCCAACAATATACTACTCACAATGCCGATTCTGCAACGCGCCCTGCACCTTGTATCACATGGTGTGGGAGTGCCAGCTTAACCCCTCACGTTCCCCGATATCTAATCCTTCGGTTGAGCAGTGGGAGGAAGTACTGGCCAGCTCTAGCCTCGAAGAGCAGCTTCGGCTGATCCACCGGGGCTGAGGCGGCTGGACGCTCCAACGGGGTCATCAACTGAGGAAACCACCCGCTTGACTCCTCTCATTAAATAAAGTTTATTCTCTCTATGGGGTGGATCAGATGTCTGAGTAAGCGCCAAGTTTTACGGCTGGTTAGGGTCCTTGGAGGCTATCGCATAGCTGAAACCAATTCTTTGTCCATAGTTTCTTGGCATGTTCAGTGGCGCTTTGACTTAATGCGGGCATTTCGTGGCAGAGTCGGCGATTGTGGCGTTCGCGTTTCCATCGCTTGGTGATGCCCCGACGGGCTTCCCAGATGTGAAGTAATTTGGTGTCGACGCTGGGTATGCTTTTGATGAGGTCGTCATAGGTTTGAGGAGAGGTTTGAGTGGTATCAATTGAGCGGGAGGATGTAGCCTTTCAGATCGTTTTCGAAATAGTGACACGGGCCGCACTTGTTCTGACATTGTGATGCCTATTCCGGATGGCAGTCAAACATGTCGTCATCAGAGCCCAATTTTTATGAGTTGAAGTTCAGATGACATTGATAGTCACGGCTAAAAGGGATAACTCGTGAGTGGTGTCCCTGCACTGCTTGTGATTGAGCAAGGTATGTTGGAAATCTAGTACGGCCTCGGCCAGCAGGGTGTCTCTTTGTTTTGTACGTGTAACCCCATTGCGGGTGGTCGGAGTTGAAGTCACCCGCTATGGTCAACAGTCAGCCATTCACAAGGAGATTTGCATCTCTTCTGGTGGTGGAGATATCAAATGTTTTTTGAGAAGGGCGACAAGAAACATTTAGGATGAAAGGCTAGCAATATTCGAAAGAGGAAGGAGCTATATAGGAACTTCATTTCATCACCGTTGCGGGGTGACGTTATTAATTTATGAGGTTATTTTATGCACAAGGGTAAGTGTAAGGAGCGTGTCGATGGATCCGTGAAGGACGTAGCTCGGTAGTTTGACAGATGTGTTAGCCTTCTGCAGTGCGACAACCAGAGGGTTTGGTTCAAGAGTTTTATTAAATTGAATTGATGCAGCTACTTTCTGTTTCAGACAGCGGCAGTTTCACCGAAGAATGGTTGTAATAGATTCCCGTGTCTGGAAGAGATGCAGGGATGAAGGTGTCTGAGTGCGTGTGTATGGCACGCTTCAGCAATGGGCTGGGTAGCGCCGTTTAGAAGAGCTCGCTTGACCTGTGATTCCAAGCTTGGAGTTGTGATCAACAGCCGTGATTGAATTGCTGGTCAGCCGAGTAGCTAATTCAGAAAACATGTATTGGATCATAAGGGGGGGGGGGGTTCGCCACAGGAGTAGAGGGAGGCGCCTCTGTTGCGTGCGGATTCGGTGTCTTGCGTGTTTCATTGGGTGTTTCCTGTGTTTGCTCAAGTATAACCAAGGGAGCCCGGACTAAGGGTAGTAATGGGCTTTTTATTCGAGTATTTGAGACAGATGTTTACATTTCACACAAGAAGTGGTGTTTGCGGTAAGATTTGAGGTGTTGGATGGGTCGTGTGGGAATGAGCTGTCGGCGAGACTGGTTGGGCCGAGCTTCCTTGTTTGGGCTGGTTCTGATCTTGTAAGTGGGTGGTCGACTTGCTTCGAGTGAGGCGCGAGTATGTTCGCCTGTCTTGATTCTCGTGCTTGACCTTGACAGTCGCCTCCTCCGGCTGCCTCGGCACCCCTGCTTGGCGTTGCCGACCAGTCCCTTTTTCCATGGCTATCGGTGTGGTCTCGAATGGGCTCTGCCCGCCGCTGTTGCTCCCGCCATCTCTTCCTGATGGCGTAAGATGTCAGGTATCGTTGTAGCCAGCCTATGGCACCTGCGACGTGATCTCTCCCGCACAGCGCGCCCTTGGACACGCAGCGGGGGTGTGGGACTCCGTCTCGTAAGCTGCACACGTGTGAAGCTCGTGTTGCCGGCTGTGGGCAGGCAGTGCTACGGTGACCCGCTTAGTCACATACCTCGCGGACGGCCACAGTTTTGTAGTGCGAGGTGGCCCGATAATCCGCTCCATACAGCCAGCCATTGTGCGGCAATTTGGTCCCTGAGGACGTTAAAAGGACTGTTGTCGAGTCTTTTCCGAATCTTATCGCCGTATTGGTTTCGAATCCGTCTTGAAGTATAGTCTACTTGATCTCTTGTACAGTTCCCCTACCTCCAAATGGGCTTAGAGCCTTCCCTAGTAATAGGAGTACTCTTCCTTCTTTTTTTTCGTTCTGAAAAACGAGGTGACCATTACGGACGAGTGGCTGCAGCACCTTGTTTTATGCCACACTACCTACGAATACGAAGCTTCTCCGTCCCAAAGCAGTCAATTATAAAACGTCGTCGATAAGGATATCTACTTACCTTCAAACAACGTGAAACGGTGCAGAATATCATTCACTGCATACAGTGTTATTTGCGTCGCCGCTTCACCGTGCTTTGAAAGTAGATGAAGAAGAGGTCATTTCGGGTAAGCGTTCAGAAGCAGGCTTATTCCTGTTTCTTGAATTTTGCTGATATTTTATTTTTTATTTCCTGAAAGAGAGCACTTTTCCCCCTGCGTACAGGTTGCATTGAACTACTATCAGCGAATACATTTTTCTGAAATTTGTGCAACCATTTTTAAATCAATGTTGTTAGCCTTGAACAGAAAGCTCACGATTCACTTCCCGCCGAACTCTATAACGAAATGCGGTGTGAGATCCAGGGGCAAAATAGTTTGCAAAAACTTTCAGGAGGAAAGCCAATGAGAACATGTCTATAGACAGAACAGCGCGATACACTGACTGACTGATTTATCAAGGCCAGGCCAAACTGCTTTACCTATACAGTTTGAATTTCTCCAGTACATTTCTGAAGTGAGGCAGGATTTTTGGAGAGTCCACCACTAACAGAAAAAAAAAGGGGAAATTTTGTTCCGATAACTTCATGTATAGCTCGCCCTTTGAGATATCTTAGTGCTTTTTGCTGACATATGTAGCCCTTTAAATATACAGAAAGTCATTTTACGGTTACCTCTTTGCCCTAAACCAGCTAATATGTATTGCAGAGTACGTTGGGCGTTCTTAAACGTTTCCCAATCTATGTTTCACTCACTGACAAGTGAAAGGCCTTCTGCTGATAAATGATACGAATAGATAAATTGTGGTAAGTGCGTCCGAATATTTATAATCAATTTTAAAGATGTTGGCCCAAGATACGCCAAGAAGGCGGAAATGATATTTTGAAATTACATCCCTTGCCAACAGAGAGGTCTAAATGGTTACAATAACGCCCAGCAAAACCTTCAGCCCTAGAGGCTTTAATGTCGGCAGCCCATTCCAATCACGATGTACGTAGTGACTATGCCAGCATTTATTTATTTATCGAATTGTGAGATGACTTTGTCCTTATACCTCAGGCACGCTCAGATATCGAACTGGTTTTTTATGCCTTAGGTAACAGATTCGAACGCCTACGAATTGCTTTAGTGGGTTCTCCCGAATCAATACCAGTAGTGCTTACTTGAATTTGGGGTAAGCTACATAGATTGCTCACTGCGTATTGAGCTCGTAGATATATCCAACTGGCGTTTGCTTACAAATCTGACCCACAGATGTTCAAATAAACCGATGTCCCAATTTTGTTCTAACAAAGGTGAGCTGTTTTATCTTTCTACTTACCATCCCCCTCGCCCTTCCCCCCCACCCCCCATGTGAAAATGCCTAAAATGGAGTATCAACACCCAGCACGAAATGCACGACCTACGGAATGAAATTTGGGGAACACATTGCTGTTATGGCAAAAAAGCTCACTCGAGGCTCATATTTTTTCCCCGCCTGAGACAACTGCCCCACTTTCACTCGTTTTCATTTAGAATACTTCCAATAGGCTGAGGTAAGGAAAAATGTCGTGCGCCTATACCGCAATGATTCGCGGTAATGTCTGTCCGTGGCATCAAAAGAATTGGCTCCATTGATGGACGAAGCCGCACAAATGATTTGACTAAGCAAGTGTCACCTGTGCTGTTACATAACACAATGAACAAGGCCTCACCTTTCGTCTAGTTTTCTAGCCATGGAATTTTTCGTGGGGTTCTTCCGGTCTTAGTCCTCGTGTTCCTTTGGGGTTATGTGCTTCCGCTGTTGTGCAAGGCTGGGACAGATAAAAAGTTATGACTGCGGCACATTTCTCATGCTGGCTGCATTCTCATAAAACCAAAAGCCATTTCCGAGCAGTAATTGAACACATAGGTATCGGTCAGGCTGGAAAGTTTTTGTCCTTCACCCCACATTAAAAAATCCACACGCAAGTAGCCAAGCACGACTCCCGACATTGCCGCACCAGAGTGCGAGGAGTTGCTGCCGGGCTGCGACCCCTCTAGCATATACACGGCGCATGTTGCGTGACTGGGCAGCCTGGGCGGGACACCTCCGAAACATCGTGCACTGAACACGTCTGCAACACGGCAGGGCGCCTACTGTTCGCTGTCGAGAACACTCGATCAATTTAAGCACACAAAGCCAATGATTCAGGCATAGCCCATAGGAAATTGGAGCGCAGGCAATGGAAACGCATGCTAGCAAGCACTCATTAAGGGCATACTTAAGCGGCTCATGATCTCAAAGTAGAACCTGTAACAACTTAATACGGTAAACTGTTTCGGTAAGCCTTCTCAACTAGTGACCCACACGCGCGCGCGCACAGCCACCGGCACCCGGTGCTGCGGCGATGGATACGGTTACATGGGACTAGAGGCAATCCCGAGTCAGCCCGATTACCGCTCCCTGTTACGAATGGTAGCTCGGCAAACAAATAAAAATAGAGGCGGTGTCACAAAGCACATTTCAAAGTTGCGCTGGCAGTTTCGTATGTGTTAGGAAATGGGGTGGGCAGGGGGAGGGGCATTGAGTTTTGGGCGTCAGTTCTACGTTTCAGTTCTGATCAGGCATTTTCAAATGCCCTTTGCGTGGCGCTGGGAAGGTTTACGCGAACAGCCATAAATACGTACGGTTATTCATCCCACAAGCCTGGCCGCACGAGCCCTGTTTGATTTACGCTGTGCGCGCCTCCTTCTGGCTGTGCTCTGCCGAACAAACCTTAGATGGGTGGTGAAGACAAATTGGAACCGCTTAGATGGGTGGTGAAGACAAAATGGAACGTTCTTCATTTCAGGGACCAGACTTGGGTAATGCACTGAGCTGAGGTCCAGTCACAAACCTACTCTTTTAACCGAAAACACGCAAGAAAAATTGAAAGCACCCTCAAATTGCGCGCTTCACTGACGAAATATGGACATCAGTGACGTAATAAAGGTCAGCACTAAAACCTAGTGCATTCAATGGAGGTTAGCATTCAAGGTGTATGATCGAATGCAACTATGGGCCCTTCATTATGCGTCCTGTCATGTTTCTCAGAGGGGGCTTCCCGAGGCAAGCGTCAATCGCACGCGTTTTTGTGACGTCACGGGGAAGCTTCCGGACAGTACTCAAGGAGTCGCCACTAGCCCTTTTGTTTTTCATGCCATGGCTACAATATTACAGCGAAGCTGAATATATATCTAACCCCCCCCCCCCCCCCCAAATCACCCAGTTCGCATTCTTGTGAGGCCCATTTACTCGGAACCGCTGCTTCCCTCTTCCTTGCCACCGCCGACAGCTCTTGGAATTGAATTTTATTCATCAAGCGCGAACATGAAACGTGAATGGGTACAGATGCACTGGGAGGTCCCAAGGTAAGAACCGCAGGCGGGACCTCCCATGATGATTGTAAAAACAAAAAGCAATCATCAAGCAACACTAGAATACAATGTCTGCAAATAAACACTCAGCATAAAACAGAGACAGGTGAATACAAAAGCCAAAGAAAACCAAAGAAAAAATATTACACTAAGAAGCAGGAACACTAAAAAACAAAGAACACAACTCCAATCTATTCAAAAATGGGGATATGAATACCACATCAACAACAAGACATGATACTAGAGTTACAATTCAATCAAACAGAAGGGCCTATCAAGAAAGTCTTTAATTTGGATTTAAAAACGCAAAGTGAATTAGAAGATTTAATATCAGAGGTTAGTGAATTCCAGATCGAAAGGGCGGAGAATTGAGTTATATACCTCTCGCCACCGCAAATGATGCTTTTACAAGTTACAGATTCAGCTGATAATGGCACTGGCACCATTATCGGCGGTTGCATATTAGGTCGCTGTAGGACAGACTTGCGTCGTTCCTGGGGGGAAGGAGAACTCTTCCTACTCCGAGTGAAGATGATTGAAGGAGTGTAGGCACCAAAAAAAGCAGGAATGGGCCCGAAAACCACAGAAAGACACTGCCGCAGGACGCCCAGCCGTCACCGTTCTGAAGTTCCTCCCCGTCGAGTAGCTACGAATCTTTTCCGGATGAAGAGAAACTTGCATGATTTGAACGGCAACTTGTGCCACTAATTTTTGTTCAACTCCAGCGGCTTCCGGAGCGTCATTGTCGCAAGCGTCTTTCACGTCTAAACATGCTCATATAAAGGGGGGCGGGCCACAGATATAACATGTGGCCCGCGAAGAGCACTGTTTTCACGTTCCGCGTGCCAGCGCCCTGCAGGTTGAGGTATTTAGCAGATTCAGTAAGGAGAGCTGCAATGCGCCTAAGCATTAAGTCCGAAAGCTTGGTTCCTACGAGATGTTTGGTGGTATTCTTTCGCAGAACGTCGGTCAAAATCATGTCGTACCCTCGTCAGCCGGGATTTGGCTTCGCTGGACAACCAGTAGGATCGCCGCCAACGCACGACGCTTCTGGGGCCGCCCTGTCAAGGCCTGGGTTTGGTTCCGCTCCTGCGCCGGGACTGTACCCTCTGAACCCCACAGCTCCGGGAGCACCGGCAGGGTACCAAAGTGCACGCAATCAGCTCTATGGTGGTTGGCACCTCCTGGATAGTGACAATTTCCCTGTATTGCCTTATTGAGAAGTGCTGCCCTCTGTCCGAGCCAAAGCAAGCCCTTATTTCGACGCCATGTTAAAGGGGAGCGCCGCTTGCTGATACGCGTGGTAACGTGCATTTCTTCGTGTCGTGCTGACTCGCTGCCCGCCTCGTGCTGTTTCATCGCACTTAATGTTTCGTGAATGGTGTGTGGACACGTCTGTGTGGCCGAGATTCTCATACCGCTTTGCGGAGACATATTATGCAACCCAAGTGCAATCGCACCGGGAATAAGTGCAGAACTACACATTTGCCACCGAATTCTAAGAAATCATCTTGGGGGAAGTGCTCTGAACAAACTCGGGCTGTGCTGACATTGAATGATGGGCCCTTTTAATGGCGATCAGCCATGCATTACGTGTCTGTTTATCATCAGGAATGGAGTGAAATGGCATCTAAAAGAGAAACCACTCCAAAGTCCAAACCACTTCAAAGACCAAAAACACTTGCCCCTTAAACGCGTTTTCCTTCCTGAAAACTTGTTCTAGATTGCAATCGCAAATAAGGTATGGTGGGTTCATTCATTGAGGTTTCTGATGAGGAATTTGCTCTTAAACTGAAATGGGGTACGTTAGCGGTCACAACACAGAACAACGTAGTCAAAGAAACAGTCACTCCCTTCTCTGCCTCCTTCTTTTTTGCTACCTCCTCATTTCCGCACGTAAAGCGTTGTGCACGACTAATTTCTTGCTCTTATCGCTACTCGCCATTCAAGGCAAGAACAATCAGAGATAAGCAATTGTTAGGGTTCGGCACAGAGGTCATTCACGCGACCGCAATAACTCTTTACTCGTACCATTTGATGCTACCACAGAGTGCTTATAACGCGTGAAAAACCTACTTGGGAAAATGCTCTTCGCCGTGAGTACGTTAAACGCCGATTCTTGCAAACAGTGCATACAAAACATCAGGCCCTGAATTGTAGCACCTACGTTTACCTTAATCGAGCTCACAAAGCATATATATGCCAACACAATGGTTGGAGCCTACCAGTTTACAAGCTAGTTAATATTGTTGCCTTCCGAAGTATGAAACAATTTCATACACCAAACGAGCACAAACGAACACCGACCTATCAATTTCAGGCACTATACGTAGCCGTTTCATTTAGTGTTCGCTTTAAATAGTTTTAGAACCTCGATCTCCTTCGCGTCGATCACCGCAGTAGCAGCCCGCAGGCGCCGAGCTGACAGATATGAGACAAGCAGGCAGTTTTTTGGTAACACCTTTTCGTTTTACAGGAAAATTATTTCTTGTCCTTGTTAGACAAGCGACGGTAAAGCAAGAACTATTTTCAGCGCACGCGATACGCATAATAGCGAAATTAGCAACGCCCGCGGTTGTTGCTAACCTGCGAGTTCCGCTACCGGCGATGACACAATTAAGAATACTTTGACTTCTAGAGGTCTTTCCTTTCCTCCTTGGCCACCCTCGTTCCAACTCTGCGCGCATCACGGCCCACTGCAGTATGTGGGCCCCCTGGACGACAGCACACGGCAGATCGCTCAGCACTCTGATGAGTTAGCTGCTCCGCTTTCCGGTTCAGCCGTCGAACATGGTGGCCATGCTAACGGCGGCCGCGAGAGGGCAGCACATTTCGCATCAGGCTTACGAAGGATTTCGTAGTTTGACGCCTTTGCAATTACAACGCTACGCCTAACGGGGGGACGTTGGCAGCCTAACTGCTGTGCGGGAAATAATAAAGGGGTGGTTCTTGGGAAGACATTTTTAGACTGGGGAAGGCAGGACAGAAGGGAAAAGGTTTGGGCGTGTTGGTCAATACTCAAACAGAAAACAAGCGCTATTTAAAAAACGCAGGACGACGCGTGGAAGGGACAAGCGCTGAACTTTCAACAAAAAAGTTTATTGCAGAACCAGCGCTTATAAACACGTCTGGCTAGCGTGAAGAGAGGAGGAAAGAAAGGGAAACATCTCGACGGTAGGCGAAACAAGAAAAACAGTGACGTACCGCCTACGACAAGAAATCCAATTCAAGTTTCGATAAGGCTCCACGCCTTATCTCCACACCTTTGTTTTCTCTGCCGCTTCCACAATTTCTCTTGTCAGGGCTGAGCGGTTAAAATACAGGACGGTTCCTGGCCCATTTGGGGACCAACGTCCATCCCGACGTTCCCAACGCCATCGAGTTGGCCATTGACAGTGCGCGAGGATTATCTGACCACGGCGGTCCCGGCGGATTCGCGGGGAGGGGGGACCCGGAGGTTCAGGGATCCCCTTCTAACATTTCACGAGGTCGTAAGTCACTATCTTTTCTCTACCCACACCCTCATTCAACGCTTACTCGGTTTGATTTGTAGGTCTTGAGAATGCTCGAGACGGGGTCCTTCCCTTCGCGGGGTAGGTTTAGTTATTTTGCGCCCAACATCGACCCGCACTGTCCTGAGTGCGGAGAGGGGTATTGTTCATTAGATCACACGCTCTGGCAATGCCCTGCAATACGCGACGCTATGTTTACGTACAAAGAGGATTGGGAGGAAGCCCTCAAACGCGGAGACCTCTCTGTCCAACTCCTGGCCGTCCAGAGGGCCTGCGAAAGGGCGGAGGCCGACGGCCTTCCTGTCCCTACGAGGGAGTGGCCCGCAACTACAGCACCAACGTAGTTCCTCAGGACCAAAAATAAAAGTTCTTTGTCTGTCTGCCTGTCCCGTCCACGCCTCGTCTTGTGTTTTTAAATAGCGCTTGTTTTCCGTGTGGAAGGCATGACGGGGTCTAAAATCAGCGATTGCCTCTTTTCAAAATATTCAATCTGAGAAAGTATGTTGCTAAGTTGTTAAAGGTATATCTTTCTTGTATGTTGTTAATGACATAATAGTATGACAACCCACTGGTGTTTAATTCGTCTTACGGTAAAAATTGCTCGACGTTAGGCTGGATTCTATGCTGGCCTGATGATTGTGTTCATTTGATCTTCAGTCTAAAATCCAGCTCATGATCAACGGCTGTTTCAACGTCTAAAATCCAGCTCATGATCAACGGCTCATTCCTGCTCTTCTCTTGGTTAGGCGTTTCATAAGGAGGGAAAGTGGTATAAAGGTTTTCTCTTTTTCAAATGTGAGATCGGCTCTGCCGCATGACTCTGGGAGGATACCCGTATCCATTTTTGGAGTAACTTTAGCTTTGCCCCGTGGCGCCATGCGTTGTTTGCCAAACACGGCTTGCGAAGGAAACGCCGCGGAAATATCGGAAAACATTTTTAAAATTCATCGATTCATTGATTGTAGCATTTAAGGCGCCGACGCAACGCAGGTGATGAGGCACGCCGTAGTGGATGGCTCCGGATTAATTTTGACCACCTGGGTATCTTTAACGTGCGCCGAAATCTCTTACACACGGGCGTTTTTGCTTATCGCTTCATCTGACAAGCGGCCGCCGTGGCCGGGAATCGAACCCGCTTCCTCGTGCTCAGCAGCACAGCTCCTGAGCCACCGGGGCGGGTAGTTTGAAAAGTCATGTAATGGACGCTATATATTTGTTCTTATTTCAGTTCGTACCCGCTTCTGATCCACGTCCTTCGCCGTTTTGAGAGGCTCGCGTTTATTTGAGAATTGGCGTTAGTTTGGTGACCCATGTCTGGTGCTAGCATCCGTTCCAGTGGAAAGCAAGCCGCGGTGGCTCAGTGGGAAAGGCATGACGGTACTGAGCCCAGGGACGGCGATTCGATTCCCGGCCGTGGTGGCAGTTTCCCTGATGGAAGGAGCAAAGAAAAGCGCGACTGTGTCGAGGTTCAAGCGCACATAGACATGTCCAGGTTCTCGAAATTAGTCCAGAAACCTCCACCACTGCGCGCCTGTATGCGCTTCGGCACGCGAATGGCTGAAAACAATTTTTTTTTATCTTCCCGTTCAGGTGTGCTTTGGTATGATGGCGTTCCGGATAGGCACGCCTGTTGACAGTGTTGGCCGAGTATGCTTCTACCGACAGTGCGTAGAACGATCTTCACTGCGCAGGCACAGCACCTGCTTAAAACGCGCGTCCTTTCTTTAGTCTCCCATCTCGTATCATTGTCCTCCTTGCCACTATTCACTTGGCGTTGTGCCCATATTCCGGGTTTAGGCAAACACTTGCACCCCGCTCTGTCAGTCGCAACTTCAGGATGGCAGCGATGACCTATTTTCACGGACGCGTGATGAGCAAGGCAGATAGCGGATGGCGATCAGCCACGGGGAAATCTAAAATTGGGCATAATAACGCCGTCGCGTTACTGCACTTTGCTGACTGGGCATGGACATTTGTCCTCAATTGGAAAGTTTTCAAGCCGGCAAAGTTTCAGGGACATAAGTTTAAAACATTTGAATATTAGAAGTATCCAAGCCTAAATTTTCCGAGATACGTAGAGCTGATGATAAAGATTTTTAATTGCGGAAAACGACGCAAAGAGGTTAAGCCGCAAGCGAAAAGAGACAACGGCTGAATGCTGAGTGAAGATGAGACTGTGTTATTCATAGAGAGAGATATATATATAGTGCACTCTTTTTTCCTGATAAAGTTTATTCCCTCTGTCTCTCTCTACGTCGCTTTAAACAAATTAAAAAAAACTGATTTTGGTTATTGTCAGCCTATTATCCAATGATCAGAGCGCCTATTACCGCCATCATAATCAAAAGAGAAAGCTGGGCGAGTTGGTTTATCTTCATCATTGTAAATGCGTCAAAAATACACGTACGAAGGGAAAGGGTCAGACCACCTCACTGCAACAAGTGGGGTGATGTCTGGTATCAGGATTTTACATGCGCCGATAACGTTGCTGCAAATAATTTTACTTGTCGGCGACGCCTTCTTTGCTCACCCCACAACCTTCGTCCATGTATTTTTTGCGTTGCCGCACACATAACGATCATACTCCTCGTTGTCATCATTGAAATCATCGTCTTCGTCGCAGCAATCTTCTTCACGAGCCGATCTCTGCCCACTGCAGGATGAAGGCCTCCCTCGCTGACCTCCCACTGATCTAATCCTACCTCATCCGAATCAATCACTTGCCCTGAAAGTTTCGTATCTCGTTTCCTCAGCGAGTTATCGCTATTGCTCTGCTGGCAGTCGCATCTCTCGAAGGTCCTTCCGCTACCCTGGTGGCCCACCTGTTGCCCGTCATTCGCATCTTCCGTATTTCGCAGTCATTTACTTTCAGTTATTACTGCATAGGCTGTATTCTACCCTAGTTCGCTGCCATCTGATACAGGAGGCTGCTAGAACATATACGAGCGTTGCTTCTATTGTTCTTCTTCCCATCACTGGTTGGGTCGACGTAATTTTACTTTGGAAGTGCGGTATGAGTCTCCTAATTTCTGCTTCAAACGTGATAACTGGGATTGTGCGCTCGTGTAAACCGTTTCTATTTAGTTATGGGAGTAGTCCAGTGTTCATGGTTTTTACGTACTATCCGAATGCACCCCTGCCCATAATGAGGGTACGCCTGGTTTTTTATACGTGATTTGAAGTGTTGTACACGCAAGTACAAATCGTCTCTTCGGTGGTTTTAATCAGCTACTGCAGTTTCCTTTCGTAGCCCATGTTTCGAGTGAGGAATGTTTTCTCCGATGTAAGGTATTGTCACGAAGCCAAAGACGACGCAGTTGTCTTAAAAAAAATAATTTTATTGGAGCGAACCTGTGCTCCCCTGACAACTCAAAGAATACACAGGCGGCGAAACAGCAGTGAAGAAAGTGACGTGCGTCGCCGAGGGTCGAGAGTCGAATGCCGGGCATCTGCTCTGCGGAAATTTATCACTCGGCGCGAGGGTTTCTCCAATAGTCGCAACACTGTAGATCAACGAAGATTATTCTAGGCTGTTCACGTCAGTACGGAACGCTCTCCCTATAAGAAGAGATAACACATGCGGCACAAAAAGAAAGAACGAAACCCGCGCCTCCCTTGGCCCACAGACAACACTGATAACACAGACCGGCGCGAGCGGGCGGCAAAAGCGAAACACAACTAAACAAGCCCAGTACATGGATCGCGGTATTATGAACTGATGCAGTCATGCACTATCTCAGTACATTCGATTTTTGTAAACATTCTTCAGAATATTCTCTAAATATTCTTTAAATGATCGCTAGCGCAACAGCATGGAGTCATCTTTGTAGCCTATATTCATTTTTTTGTGTTAGTCAACAAAAATATCGGCCGATAAGAGGTATTCCAAGAATCGAAATTTTAGCGGGCTTAATTTGCGAAGAACTCAAAGACCTAAAACAAAGAGATGAGAACCATCTAAGCATTCACGTCAGCACAAAGAACTTCATAATAGACCGGTAGATTTTTAGGCCTCCCAATTTTCACGCCAGAACGAATCCTTTCAACGCGTGGGAGCTATTGTTTATTTTTTGTTGCTCACAATTCTCCAAAGTGACATCGTGAGAGCATATTACACGAGGGAGTTGCATACTCAAAAGGGCACAAAAAATCGTAAAACCCAGAATCTGTGAAGGTAACGAAGGTAAAGGGGATAAAAAGTGCACATCACTAGGAAACTTAAGCTTCCTCAGTACATTCAACAATTCAGAAAGTAGTCGGTAGCTTGGGAGCACAGAAATATTACACTCCTTTTTTGACCTCGAAAAGCGAAAACGCCAGTGTGTTTGAGATTTTCCCTTTCCTTCATTACAGTGCGGGTTTTGCGCCTGGACCGCCAGGGTACAGGTCCCAAGCTGTACCTCCCTCAACAGGTGAGATTTATGTTAGAAGAATCATGCCTCTTGGTGTAGCACGTATTTTCTTTTGCTTTTGAGAGGTTAGATATACAGCGACTAAGTGCAAAGTGTTATATTTCTCTTAATTTCTGGATGAATTCTTCTCAGCGGAGCATTTTTGAAGGAGAGCGCTAGCAACTTGCACACAGAAAAGAACAAAAATTACGCGATTTGCATGAAACGTTTTAAGCACCTGAAAACAAAAGCCTAGTTGGATGTTCCAATGGTCTGCTGCTAACATTTGTGTGAAAATTGGCTGTCACCAGTCGCCCTCTCCACCGTTTGTCCAATCCCCTTCGACATCACCCTGTGTAGCTCCTCATACCACCGTAACGTGCCAAAAAAATCGCTACTGAGGACGTGACAACCAGGGAAAGGCACTTCCTTGTCACGTCCTTTTACAGAAAATTTTCAGCACTTAAGGATGGCTGATCATGGAGTGGCAACTAGCTTGAACTCGTGAGTTATAAAAATTATTCCACTCGCCCACCATCTGCTGTAGTACTTCCTGTGAAGAGAGAGAACAAAACTTTTATTGAGCGTTTCTGTGCTTGCCGGTGGCTTCTAAGGGCGGAAGTCCAAACGTCGTCTGCGAACGTTCTGCCCTATCCGTCAAGATGACCTGGTCCCAGGTGTGCGCTCACAGCGCTGTCGCCCACTGCTCACCTGCCACGTTGGCTCAGTGGCTAAGGCGTTGCGCTGCTGAGCATGAGGTCGCGGGTTCAAATCCGGCCGCGGCGGCCGCTTTTCTGATGGCGGCTAAAGGCAAAAACGGCCGTGTGTATGAGATTTGGGCGTACGCTAACGATCCCCAGGTTGTCGAAATCAATCCGGAGCCCTCGTGTACGGCGCGCCTCATCGCCTGCGTTGCTTCGGCGCCTGAAACCCTACAATCAATCAATCAATCAATCAATCAATCAATCAATCAATCAATCAATCAATCAATCAATCAATCAATCAATCAATCAATCAATCAATCAATCAATCAATCAATAAATCAATCAATCAATCAATCAATCACTGCTCTAGGTTGGGATTGGGAACAGGTGGTGGCAAGTCCCGGTATCGGCCACAATCTCAGACTGTGTGATACAGAGGGCCTGAATGTCCACAGAACTTTGATGTGAATGGTGATTAAGGAACTAGATTTGGAGTCGGACCGGGTAAGGGTACGCGTTTGTTTAAATAAGGAAAGTGTAAAGCTTGTGTATTACGTAATTTCGGATTTCGCGGTGGATCGGTTCTACGTTTGATCCTGTAATGTTGGGGATATTTCAGTAAGCCACCTGGCCTGTTTGGGGAGCCCGCGCATCGTGCGTGGGCGAGCTCGTTTCTTGCGAGAGGAGTGTTCCTTTGCCCACACTATCGTTCAACGCCGTTTTGGTAGTTTGCGCTCTGAAGGAAACTTCCGGAAGACATTAATGAACCAGGAAGTCGAAGTATTTTTGCCGCAGGAGGAAGAAATTCGCGATGCCCATACGCCCATACAACACAAACTTGTCCACACGCTTGGCCTGGCTTCACTTCGCGCAAGAGCGGAAAGATTTCACCGCTTTGAAGTTTGCATGTGACGCAAACGGGGCGCGATAACGGTACAGAGTTAGAGACCCGAAGGCGGAGCTCAAGCGCCCTCGAATGTTTATATTTATTTTTATTCTTCGTGATTTAAGGCCTTAAAGGGAAGCTGAAGCGCTTTCCAAAAATTTTGAGTTAGATTAACAGTTCTATAGTTTCTTGCGCACTGATTCCGAATATCACATTGAAATTTATTGTACATGAGTCCAAGTGGCACTTATCTTGCAAAAAGCGTGGCCCCGTTTGAAAGACGCGCGCTTTTCGTCTTTTGACGCCCCTGATTGGTTGCGCCCGTGATGACGTCAAAGGAGGACACCCTTCGGCCGCGCGGGTTCGGCCGCGCGGCCGCGCGGGATCGCACGGTTGCCTTTGCGGCAATTTCGCTTGCAGTTTAATTTTCGCACGTGACTGGAAGTTTGTTTTATAATTTCCCGTGCTGTTGGTTCAATTATCTTGGAGCTTAAATTTGCTTTACACGACAGAGAACCCCAAAGCAGTGACTGTGACGTCGACTAGTGGGTTCCATCAAAATATTTTTGAATTAGGCAACCAGCATAGGGGGATTTTATACCCTATGTTAATATTAGGTACTGCCTTAACTCCTTCTTATTATACACAAAACCATTTATGCCGAAGATTAATGGGCGCTTTATAAACAATCTACCAGCGAAAAGCACGTACGTGCACTGCGCGAAAAAATAGCGTTCATGCGCTGTAAACGTATATGCGAGACACATCTTGCCGGTACACGCATAAACCAACAAGCAGACTCTGCTTCCGCATTTCCTTTGTTCGTTGTCGCCCACCCCAGCCCCGTTACTCATCCCCGTACACAGACCCACACGCGCGCGCAATTTCGGCAGCGGCTCTACGGCACCTCCCCGATTGCTAGCTGCACTTCGATGAGTGGCGTCTTACTGCTTCACATGCATTTATTCTGAAAACACTGCAGCATAATAGTGCCTGCTCAGCATTATTGGCTGTAGTAGGGCTTGATTTTCGCTTGTGCGTTGCGCATTCTGCTACAATATTACGGCCACCTCGTTATAATTAACAGACAAGTCGGACAAGACAGTTATGTTGTAGTTACGGTACTTTAGGTAACAATCACCAAACGTTTGTGATAATGAATCGTTGGCCTGTTTGAGCATTTCTAGATTTAAGCATTTACCGCGCTAGTCGGACAGAGGCCGTATATTTACTCTTCGCTCCTAATTTTTTTAGTATCATCATTATATATATCACCGACTATCACTGGAGCACACTTGAGGTTCAGTGACAACAAGTGCTTGCCAGGTTATAATATGCAACCACACGGAATCTTGGGCAAACAATTAGGCCCCCCCAGTCAACACAAATTATGGCACGGTGGTGGTTCGGAGTGGTGTTTTTTTTTTAATTCCAGACAAACATCACCTTATCATGACATGTATACTTGCAAAATAAGTAATCTGGTTGTCTTGGTTCTTTTACTTTCTAGGAATACTGTTTACCTCTTAGCCGGGAGAGAACTTCGATCAGGATTGGCCCCTTGTTTTAGTTTCGCCAAAAAATTGTTTTTTGAACACTGTCCTGAGCCCATAGGGACAGAAAACCGACGCGTTTAACGAAACAAGTATTTCCTGAACAAATCTGACTTGGTTTCTGGAATGGAACAAAACATCCACGGCCAAAGTACAGCAGTATTCCCCATCCTTCCTAAATCTAGAATCTAATGTGAACATTCACGTCCGTCACATCAAAAAAAAAAAACCGCATTGGAGCGGTTTACAAAGTATTTAACGTAGTGTTGTATATTATCTGTCATCAAGGACAGCCACCGCGGCTGTCGCTTCCGTATGTTATCAAGCATCCCGGCGTGGCATTATTCTGCTTAGGAATACGGCATGATAACGTATGCCTCGTTCGGCGTTCGTGCATACTTTTTGAACACGAAAATTGTACAAATGAGTGCTATCAACAACAACAACAAGTATCATTCACAAGGAAACACGGCGAAAAGAGCATGGCCGAGGCGGCCGATCCGGTCGGAAGTCCAGGTATGACGTTTTTCAGCCGGTTTCCGCCCGCGCTCGTCGGTCTTCCGGCATCGCGCGGCGAGATGGGGGCGGGGCATCGGGCCACTTTTGTTTGCTCATTGCGCCGCTTCTATTGCATGTATTGCGAAAATATTTCGTACACATGAACTATTCAATGTGTACTTGCTGCTAGTCAACTTTTCTTTTAATTCTAAAACCGCTTCACCTTCCCTTTAAATCCCTTTTTAGCGAGCGCATTGTGAAGCACAGACAATCAGTGGTACAAAAAACGACGAAGTGGTGACGAGTGTGTGCCAGTCGTTGATCGCGTACTGGAAAGGGAATACAGTAATGTGAAAGAAGGGTAGCCCTCGCAGGAGCAATACTAGCAACGTTGACAGCGAAGGGTAGAAATAGGATTCTGTGGCTAATCGCGAGCGAATGGAAGGAGTCACAAGCTTCGGAAGATGCCCCAAAAAGAGCTGTTGAAGTGCGGACGGGTGCGGCCGGAGAATTCGACAGGAATTTAAAGGGGCCCTAAATAGGCTTCCGAAGGTCGCCATTTCAATCGCGCAATCGCTAGAGTACCCCTTCACGACAATGTATACCAAATATTAGACCTCTGCGTAAAGCAGGGGCCGCACAAACACGCAACAAAGTTGCTTCCTTTCTTCCTTGCTCACCTACGGCTTCCTTGCCGCCAAACTGCCGCGCTCTGACGTGCGACAGACCGCTTGTGACGCACCCGGGTGACGCACGAAGCTATCAACAGTACGGCTGCGCTATTGGTGGGCCCCGTTAAATGCTGTAGCCAATCAGCGTTCCCAGCTCTGGGGGAAACGCGGTCGCGTGGCGCTCCTGCACCGGCGGCACGGACGAATGTAGATCGCCGCCATCCGTTACAGGAGCTTAGCTGAGTTTGTAGATATAGCGCGTCGTTTACAAGGTTTGCATAACGCTGAAAAACACGGAGCATCTCTGCGGCAAGAAACGCCTGCTACATGCGCGACCGCGACAAGCATCTGCCTGCACGGTCGACAAGCAGCCCACTGTGCGGTGTATGCACGATACGGCATACCCCGTAGCAGCTAAAACCTGTCACCGGCAGCCAGAGCGGCAGTATAGCTGAAATCAGTTTGCAAATACGTGAAAGGGAATGATAGTGCAGTGAAAGATTGCGCTGGGGATCGTCGTCGTCGCGGCCTCGCAAAGCAGTGTCTGGATAACTGCGGCGATGCTAAGCCTTTTCCCAGACCTCGGTGGACGAGTTCACCGCGACAGCGCCGCATGCCGAAACGCTAGCGAGCCGCTATAGTCGTCGGTGGCAATCTTCAATTATTGCCGTTAGCGAGCATGTTGTGTTTGGAAGCCCCCTATCTTGCCTTCAAACGCTGGTTTCCGCTCGTTTCCGCCGACGCGCGCACGGCCGGCGTGAGGAGTAGTTCGATGCGTGCCGGCCACCGACCGACCCCGCTGTATACTCGGTGACATCTTAAGAACGGCACCAGAAGTTGCCGCTGTGCCTTTTCACCGTAGCCGGATAATTCTCCGCGCGGCGCAAGTAGGGCGTTACTGGGAATATTTTGAACATGGCGTGAGACGTTCCCGTGATTTTTTGTACTTAATATGCTTATAAACTACTCCAGTGAGGACAAACTAACTGCGTGAGACAAGGCAGACGATATCACGCATTCATAGCAAACCCATTTCAAAACGCGCGCGCACTGACGTCACGGGTCCGGCGCTTTGGCGGAGTGATACACTACATGCGGTGGTGCCGTTCTTGAGTTGTAACCGAGTATAGTGGTTGCGGATGTAGTAGGCGGAGCTTGGCCGTCGTCTGCTTAAAAAAAGAAGTGTGGCGTACCACCGAGAGGAGCCAATGGCTGCGCGCTTCTTGAACAAACCCTATTTCTCCAGGTGGTGTTGCGCCTGGTCGGTGACGTTTCCGATTCCACAGTGCTTTGGAGGCGCGGTGAAAGAGGAAATGCGCCAGGCCTTGTTGCGGGCCCTTTTTAATGAACGATAACTCGGCTAATACTGAACGCTTTTCAACCATTTTTGCGGCAGGACGTTCTTTGCATAGTACTCCAACGATTGCGCACGTAAACTCGCAACCGTTGTAACCCTGTTTAGGGCCCCTTTAAGCAGCTCATCAACAGAAGGACCTACTCAGATTTCTACAATATGCATTCTTTACACGTTCTAAACATCCATCTTAAGGTCATTGTTTTGAACTGCGTTAGAACGGTGGTTTGGGCTAGTTTTTCTTCTTCATTTCAGTGAGGTAGTTTGTCGTTAGCGCTAGGGTATTTTGTAATAATTATTAGTACTGCCACGGCGCAACAACTGATCAAGACCAGTAGAACAGCGGAAAAGAGGATGCAATTAAATGAACTTGTGCCTGTTGCCTGGAAGCTGTCACACACAAAGAACACGTGCTAACGAAGGGGCACGTCCTCCTCTTCACGGCTTAGCCAGTGATGATTATGCTTGTCAGCTCTATGACGATGATCAGGATGATGGAGAGCCACGCCAGAAATGGCGCATACCCGCAAAGACGATTGGCGAGGCCAACAGAGAACGCTGCGTCGGCGCCGTTTGCGCTCTGTCGTGGATTGCACGCGTAACAGTAATTTCTGCTTCTAATTACTGTGTTGCAATTCGTCGTATGCATAACTTTAGGTATAACAGGACTACTGTGATTTATTTTGTAATCACATGGTTTATGACTGGTTATGACTTGAGAGATACTGTGTGCCGACTATGTGTGTAGTGTTGTCTGATGTATTTCCTATACCTGTTTTTTATTAGAAACATCTACCACACCTCAGGTACTTCTACAACGGTTACCAGTACTACCACCGCTCATGAAAATCTTCCTGTTCTTGGCCCTAGAGATGTGAAAATAAAATAAAGACGTGTATGTGAGCGATTGCACTACACGGTTTGTTCAGCGAGGTAGCTGTTGCAAGAACTTCAAGATGTCAATAATGTCACTGGGCAGAGCTCTGCTCGTAAAAAGCTGTAAAGATGACTGCTTGTAGGGTGTTATACATTTACAGCGTTTGAGGGGGCGCTTTACTGTAGCAAGACTTCCAGGCTAAGCAGGCCCCTGTAAGTACTTCGTTGCGTCATCCTGTGCAGCTCCACTGAAGTTACCTGGCGGCAGTCATGGGCACGTTACCGAAAAAAAGTAACAGTGTTACAGTTACAGTTACCTAACCCAAAAAAGTAACTCTGTTACAGTTACAGTTACGACTTTCCCAAAAGTAACTAGTTACAGTTACAGTTACTGCAAAAAAGTAAAGTCGTTACTTTTCCGTTACTGTATAAAACTGAGTAATAGCTAAAAGATTTGGCTTATTTAATAGAAACGTACGAAGGCATGCAGGTAGTAAAAATTACACGTAGTAAAGCCTACACGAGAGGAACCTAAAATGATTCACTCTCATGCCCAAACCAACAATCGTTGTGTACGCCTCATTTTTTTATTACGGATGTTTTGCTATCCATCATAAGGAACTTTATTTTTTGGTTGCTGCATTCTCACTGCAAGAAATTTCTTTGCAAACATCATTGTAGCATAGAATTAGTTGTTTTTCAAAGTTGGAATCAGAGAGGCCGAACTTATACAACAACTTATACAACTTAATTTATTTTCGCCTACAATGCCGTCGCTTGACCGCCCCGCGTAGTGAGAGAGAATGGGAAAAAGGGGGCGGAGGTGGCGGATCGACGGAAGACCCTTGAAGGAAAGGGGAAATGGACGTGGGAGTACATCGGTTGTCGAGGTGTTTTTGAAAGATACTCAAAAAAAGCGCTTCGTTAACTTTTTATTTCGTACTTGTAGTCGGAGACGGAGACCGATTTGAGCCATTGCCGAAGCGATGTTTGTCCGTAGGCCCTCGGAGTCGTTCTCCCGCCCCAACCACCAGCCACCCCCATCCCCGGAATGAGATAAGATATTTTCAAAGGGAATAGAAAATGAAATGAACGTATTACTGTTTTCCCCCTCCCGTTCCTCGCTTCCGTCCTCACAAAAGCGGATTTTGCCGTCTCGACCATAAAAAACTGCTCTCACAATCCCAGCCTTCCACAGCAATCACGTCGCCGATCCCAGGAACCCCTCCCTTCGTTTGCTTCGAACGAAGCTCGCCCAAGTATTCCTTGCACCCAACATTCAAAAGCAGATGTAGCTACTGTTTTCGTTTCGGCCACAGACCTCGAAACGAAGTCGCGAGGCTTTCCAAGAACATTTTTTCGTGCAGTGGCAGTGTGGTCAGACGTCTGCCGGCCAAGATGCTGGCTGGTGTGAGGGCACTCGGGGGCCACCACGTTGGGGTCGTCGTATGAGTGGAGGGGCATGAAATTTATTACTTTCTCGACCTCGTTCGAGCACTTCGTACAGCTCGATGAAGCCTCTAGACCAGGGGTCCCAAACGCGTGGTCCCAAATACGGCCAGGGGTCTCTAAAGTGAACAATGGTCGTAAGCAACTGCGACTTGTGAATCGAGCACTCCACAGTGCGCACAGGGCTGGACGAGCGTGAGGCCGCCGTGAGATCCCCGCGGCGTTTTATGACCCTGCAAACGGGGCTGCACGTCGCTAATGAGAAAGCGACGCCCTGACCGGAGTTTTCCAGGCTTCCATGAAAGTGAAAAGGTTTCAGTGTGTTGTGCGGCGTTTCTGGGTGTTTGTTTTCCTGTTCGCCTTTGTGTCAAACACTTTCACTGCACTCCAGATGTGGGGGAAATGGTGCAGCCGCGCGTCAGACTATAGGTTGTGGCGCATCAACATGCATCCACGTGCGCATAGGCGCGTGTCGTAGCGTTATTTATGGCCTGGGTGAGAGCGATGTCGCGCTGCTGTGGAAAATACTGCAGGTTAGACTTAGAAACTTCGAGACCTTAGTAGACCGCGTGGGCCACCACGCACACGTGCACGCCTAAACATTTCTAGTCCAGATGTTTTTCACCCATGAGAAGGGAGTGAGCTGGCATAAATGAAGTAGACGAAGGTTCTGCGGAAGAAATGCCGAAAAAGTGAAACGCGCAAACTGTACATCGATCGCTAATGACTGTTGCTTTTGGATAATTTTTTTTACAGAAATAAAGTAACTGTAACGATATTTCTCGTTACAGTTACTCCACAAAAAGTAACACTGTTACAGTGACAAGTTCCCCTAATTTAAAAGTAACTAGTTACAGTTACAAGTTACTGAAAAAAGTAACTAGTTACCGGTAACGCGTTACTAGTAACTAGTTACTGCCCAAGACTGCCTGGCGGTAGGGCAAAGGCGACACTAACAAATGCAGACGCCGAACGGATATGTATTTACAAGACGACGCGACCTATTTACAATTCAGCCCTGACTGGTCCAGCGATATTTTCACACAACCCATCTTCATACCCGTTGGTAATTGTTGTCCATTGCGCTACGTCATTGTACACTTCGTCATTTCGTTACACTAGAGTTTTAGTACAGCGTTTGTTGCCTTTGCGTACGCTAAACAGAGGTCGGCGAATTCACTCATGAGTCCACTCACTCAGACTCATTTGGACTCAAACTCACGCGTGAGTTTCAGTTTGAGTGAGGGTGAGGCTAGTGTGGTATGGTGAGTTTGAGCTTGAGTGAGTTTGAGCCGAGTGATCCCGGCTGAGTTTGAGTCCGATTGAGTTTGAGTACGCCTGAGACCTAGTGAATTCTGAGTCCATTTTGAGTTCTGAGTAAATTTTGAGTTTGAGTCCATTTTGAGTTCTGAGTACATTTTGAGTTTGAGTCCATTTTTAGTTCTGAGTACACTTTGAGTTTGAGTCCATTTTGAGTTCTGAGTACACTTTGAGTTTGAGTCCATTTTGAGTTCTGAGTACAATTTGAGTTTGAGTCCATTTTGAGTTTGAGTCCATTTTGAGTTCTGAGTACAATTTGAGTTTGAGTCTATTTTGAGTTCTGAGTACATTTTGAGTTTTGAGTCCGAGTTAGTTCTGAGTTTTGCCCTCAATGTGAGTTTGAGTTTGAGTGAGCGCAGATGTGCTGCTCAGCATTGAGTGGTGGGTATGAAATTATCTAGGATGTGATGGGTATCAAATTAATTGGTCTTGATGAGCGGAATCACGTGGGAGCAATACAAAAATGCTACCTGTTTATAACCATGAGATTGTCATGGCGAGTCTTATATTGGGGTAAAATTCGAAGTGACCCCTCTAGGAAGTGTAGGGTATCAAATTTACGGTCTTGACGAGGGGAATTACGTGGTACGAATAAAAAAAGGCTTCATAGTTCGAATCATGTGATAGTCATTATGAGTCATAGATTGGGTTAAAGTCAAGGTGAGGCCGCTGAAGCATGTGGGGCATCAAATTGAAGGTTCAAATTAGGGGAATCACGTTGGACACTTAAATAATGCGTCCTGGTTATAGTCCTGAGAGTCATGGTTAGTTTGACTGGTATGAATTCCATATGACCCTGCTAGGGTGTGTGGGGTATCAAATTAAAGGTCTCGTCGAAGGGGATCACGTGGGACAAATATAAAAAGGCTATCTGGTTATATTTATGAGGATATAGCAAAAGGTATATAGCAAAACGTACTCACTCACACTCACTCACACGCTCCCTCACTCACTCACACTCACTTACTCACTCACACTCACACTCTCACTCACACTCACACTCTTACTCTCACTCACACTCTCACTCATACTCACACTTACACTCACACTCATACTCACTCTGACTCACATTCTTACACTCTCACGCTCACACTCACACTCTCACTCACATTCACACTCTCACTCTCACACTCACACTCTCACTCACATTCACACTCTCACTCTCACTAACACTCACACTCACTCTCACATTCTCACTCTCACACTCTCACACACTCACACTCACACTCTCACTCTCACTCCACTCACACTCACACTCTCACTCAACTCACCCTCACCCTCACACTCTCACTCTCACCAACACTCACACTCACACTCTCACACTCTCACTCTCACTCACACTCACACTCACACTCTCACTCACACTCTCACTCTCACTCACACTCACACTCACACTCTAACTCTCACTCACACTCACACTCACACTCTCACTCTCACTCTCAATCTCACTCACACTCTCACTCTCACTTTCACTCACACTCTCACTCACAGTCACTTTTACTCACACTCTCACTCACACTCTCACTCTCACACTCACATTCTCACACTCACAATCACTCTCACTCTCACACTCTCACTCTCACACTCACACTCTCACTCTCTCACTGTCTCAATCTCTCGTTCCCACTCTCACTCTCTCACTCGCTCACTCTCAATCTCACATTATCTCACTCTCTCACTCTCTCACACTCTCACTCTCACACTCACACTCTCACTCTCCCACTCTCACGCTCTCACTCTCACCCTCACACTCTCTCTCCCTCTCACTCACTCACACTCTGTCTCTCTCACTATGACCCTCTCTCACTCTCACACTCTCTCACTCTCTTACTCTCACTCTGTCACTCTCACTCTCTCTCACTCACTCTCACTCTCTCTCGCTCACTCTCTCTCTCTCACACTCTCTCTCTCCCTCACTCACAAACTCTCTCTAACACAAACACACATACTCACACTCGCGTGCATGCTGGAAGTTAACAGCTGGGTACGGTGGCGGTCATTGCTTACGACAGCCTGGTGTTTTTCCAATCTACGAGAGCTCATCCCACCTAGCAAATGCTAATAAAAACTAATACAAGTGCCTCAGCAAACAAGGAGGCTCTTTTTTGTTTGTCCCACGTGATTTCCCTCCTCGAGACCCTCAATTTGATAAACCACATTCTTTAGCGCCACACCTCTCTGCATTTTCACCCAATCTGAGACGATCTATGACTTCCGTGTTACACGGCTCGCCATTTTCGATATTTTTCTTATTTCTTTTTTAAATTTTTAACATTTAGTTTTGTCGATTCTCTACATTTACGCTTTTATAATGACTACAGGTTGAACTTCCGTGATATCTTCTTTTTTGTGTATATGCAGGGCGTTACAAGATCATGGCGGGGATAGGGAGGGGTGTACTCGGCAAAGAATGCTACGCAATAAAACAGCAAAGGTATATCCATGAACGCCTCGCGCTTCAGAGATTCGCGGGGACAGTTCGCTTTAACACCAGGCGTTTTTTCAGGATGCAGAGCAAGAATGCACGGAACCGTAACCCTAAACAGCTTCGACATAAATGAACGGAGCAGTGAGAGCACGTCCCCTCACCCAATCTTGCTTGTTTCGATCTGCGGACCCAGCACACCATCGCGCCTGGACCGCCTCTGTCATGAACACAAACACGGAGCCTACATCAAGAGTTTGGTATCCAATATATACGTACAATTGCTTCCAACCAGCGCTACTCTTCATGGGCAGCAGGTATAGCTGTATTAAATCTGCAACGAAAATTGTTTCCGACCTCACAGGAGCTACGGTGTCATGTCGTGGCGAATGCAAGAGCTTGAGCTCGCGAATTTGCACCCGTAATATTTTTACCACGCGTGAATTTGAAAACACTGACTGCTAATGAAATCAGAGTCCATCTGACCCCGAGTAAATTCCTAGCATGAGAGAGTTGTGAGGCCATTTGAGTTCTGAATTCATTTTGAGTTCTCAGCCCATTTCGAGTTCAGAGTTCACTTTGAGTTTTGAGTACATTTTGAGTTTTGAGTCCATTTTGAGTTTGAGTACATTTTGAGTTTTGAGTCCATGTTGAGTTTGAGTACACTTTGAGTTTGAGTACATTTTGAGTTTTGAGTACATTTTGAGTGTTGAGTCCATTTTGAGTTTGAGTCCATTTTGAGTTTGAGTACATTTTGAGTTTTGAGTACATTTTGAGTTTTGAGTCCATTTTGAGTTTGAGTACATTTTGAGTTTTGAGTCCATGTTGAGTTTGAGTACACTTTGAGTTTGAGTACATTTTGAGTTTTGAGTACATTTTGAGTTTTGAGCCCATATTATGTTTGAGTACATTTTTAGTTTGAGTACATTTTGAGTTTTGATTACATTTTGAGTTTGAGTACATTTTGAGTTCTGAGTACATTTTGAGTTTTGAGTCCGAGTGAGTTCTGAGTTTTGAGTCAATTTTAGTTTGAGTTTGAGTGAGCGCAGATGTGCTGCTCAGCATTGAGTCTGAGTTTGAGTGAGTGGTGATTCGAAAAAAAAATTGTGAGTGAGTTTGAGTGAGCCGCGCAAACTTTGCCGACGTATGACGCTAAACGCTAAATTTTTGCGTCCCGCTATGTGAACACCGCGAGCGGAGTTTTAGTATAGCGTCTCATCAGTTTTGCGTAGCGGCACGCTAATGAATACGGCGCCATCTGTCTAATGTTTTCCGAAATGACTCACCGGCTGATCTGCGAGCGGAGTGCGGGAGTGCTCGGAGATTTTACGACTATCCAAACAGTTGTAAACAAACGCTTTCCCGTTAGTATTGAATGCAACACGGCCACAGCACGGCATGAATATTCTATAACCTGAGTACGTTCCATAAAGACACCGTTGAAGTCCGCGGAACATCTTTCGTGCAATCGCACAGAACGCCCTGAACCGAATGCCGGTGTTTGACGCATACATTTTATTCAACTTCAAAAGAATCCAGAGAGGTGTTTCGAACGAACACAACGTCACGACATGCGTTGCAAGTCTGAACTGCGATCTACCGGCAATCGGTTGCCTCCTCCTGCCCGTCGTAAATTCGGCACTCACCTCGCGCGCGGTTTGCGGGATGGAACAGCAAGTCACTTAACTCTGGCACTCAAGACGAGAGGGTTTTTAGACACGCACACTGCCCATACGCCATGCGAGGTTGGGTCGTACGTCGCTGGAAAAAGATAATCCAGAGCATGGGAAGCACTGTCTACGCGCACTGTCTACCCGCAGAAACACGACGTCGCTTTTCATCGCGAACGCGCCCACAACACACACACACACACACACACACACACACACACACACACGCCGCTTCGGTCGCTGGCCTGGGTACAAAGCTTCGTTCGAGCAGTCAGCGATGTCTCGACGATACGGAGCTGCGCGAGGGGCGATGTGCCAAGCACTCGACGTGCTTAAAAACACAGGGGCAAAGAACTTCGTTCATCGGGAGCAAATTACTGTCCACAGAAAGCGGAATCATGGATGCTTGCCGGGCTACTTGCCGCCATGTTGGAAACGCAAGTGGCCTCACGTACGCACGCTATTTCGCTGAAATAGCATCCGCTCGGCTTCCGTCCGCTAAACGCAGAAGCGGCATAACGTACGGCGTATGCAGCGTGAGAACGATGCAAAGAAATAGCGTTCGCTAACTGTTTGCGTACGGTTGCGTACGTTCTTCTAAAACTATCTACTGCCCCTTCGGCGAATGCGACCGTACTCCATTCCACAGCCGGCAGGAACTGTGATATCTTCTACTCTAGTTTCCTTTCTGATCCAGGTAGCTCGTTTCTTGTCCTGGCGTGTTACTCGTGACATTACTTGTTCCATTGCGCGTGCAGCCGAGCTAAGATTGCTTTATAGTTTTGTAGTAATTTAGGCGCCAAGTTTCGGCTTCATATTGCCGCGAACCATACATTGGGTTTGTTTATTTGTGTTTTGATTTTACCGCCAGGCTGCGCCGGTCTGTGTTATCTCTGCGCCAAGGGAAGCGCGTGTTCCATTCTTTCTTTCTGTGCCGCATGTGTTATCTGTTGTGATAAGGAGAGCATTCCGATCTAACGTGAACAGCCCAGAATAATCTTCTTGGATCTACTATGTTCTCGATGCGAATCGACGTTTCGAGAACCACGCGCGCCGAGAGATAAAAAGCCTGCAGTGCGGACGCCGGGGCATTCGATTCGACGACACTCGCCTGTGCAAGTCACTTTGTTGACCACTGCTTCGCCGCCTATGTATTCTTTTGAGTTGTTAGGGGAGCACAAGTTCGCTCCAATAAACGTGTTTCTCATTCAAGACAACTGCATCGTCCTTGTCTTCGTGACAATATGTTATAAGCGGCAGTAGCTTTACCAATGGATATAAAGAGCGGTTGTTAAATTTTGGGCCAGAGCTGTGTGAGAAAGATTAGCTCTTTACTCCTTAAAGTGGTGCTTTTTTGTATGGCGTGGTTGCCGTAAAACAAAACTTGTTTCAAATAATCCTGACCTAATTCAACAGTCATTGTCTAGTACTGTGAAAAAGTATTTCCAAATAAGGCGCGATAACTAATACAAACTTGAGTAAATTAAAGATGTCAAATTCACTGCTCAACAAAAAATGCAGATGAAAAGTATCGAAGGTTTCTTTTTCCTAGCAGTGAGGTGGGTGTCGTTTTTGTTTCGGCAAAAAAAAAACATTTCTGTACTAAAACACGAAAGTAACACGCCAAGCAGGCTATGTTTGCATTTTCCTAACTTTCTCGTATTACGCAAAATCACAGACGGTGCACTAATTATTATGTGTAGTTTTCCTGTTGTATGTTTTTTACCTATATATACATACCTTCTTGCAAAAAAAAAAACGCGCAGTCAGCTCTTTCTTTTTTGGATTCAGTAAACACAAGAAACCTATATGAGGAGCGAAGTAGGCTAATCGCCAAAGAACGTAACGAAACAGCCACCGTCGACGTAGTACAGGCGCGAATCGACGCACAAGAACACAAGCAAACACCGTGCCGTGACCGCCGTCAAATCTTTAGGCTACACCAAGCGTGCGACGTACCGACTAGCCCGCGTTGACCCGGTAATGAAAGTGCCAATGTGCCACTGCGCGCTAAGCATAATCCAGGACTGTTGTCCCAGTTGCCAGTGACGAGGAAGCATTGACCACTTTCAAGGTGTTTTGTACTATGCGGGGCTGGGCGTAACAGTTTTTCTCTAGTACGTACAATGGGTGCGACTTTTTTCGAAATCAATGTTTCTGTGAACTCCGGTACACGAAAGCTCAGGCTCAGAATTAATTCCTCTACCGCCGCAGGCCCACCACCCGGATACGGACAGCCTTCTGCCGGAGGTTACGGGATGCCGCCTTCCGGAAACATGGCTGGGCAGCCGAACATGAATGCAGGCTCTATGGCCCAGAACTTTCCTAACGCCACCGGGGGTGGAACGTACCCTACCTTTCCAGGTCAAGCCCCAAACTCCTGGCCAGGAGAGCGAGGAAGTGCGGGCCCACCACCGGGAATCGGGATCTTACCGGACGCTATTCCATCGAGCAAATCCAACACTGGCTTAGGATTAGGCGTAGTCGCAGGCGGGGCCGCCAGCAATGCCACGGGGCCGGCCGGGTATCCCGGGGCAATTACACAAGGACCCACTTTGCCGGGAGCGAACCAACCCAGTTACGCGCCAGCTCACGGTCCGTACCCGACGCCGTCCGGGAAAAGCAGTGCAGGGTACGCACTCGGTGCCCCAGCCTCTTCAGCGAGCTATGCTCCAGCGGGAACTGATCCAACGCCTCCTGGTGGGCAGAATGTTCGAGTACGGCGAACATCGTCAACGTTGTCCCCTGAAGATCGAGAGCTGTTAGAGGCCATCATGCAATTCGACGCCGCCCTCATGGGACCTCCAGGAGGTGGAAAAAAGTAATTAGCCAAGATTGTAGAATGAACTAAATTCTGTATCATTACCTTACTAAAAATCACCTCGCGCCTGTAAATGTTTAAGTTACCGATTGATCACGTTTGCAGGATCAACAATGAAAGCCTATACGACAGTAACAGGAACAGATATTCCAGTTGGCCGCAAATTGAACGTATACTTGCATAACGGTAGGCTGCATCAGGAAAGCGAAAGTAGTTTTGGAAACCATGTAGGTGACACTGCTGTTCGGGCTTAAGAATGTCGTCAGCACCACTTTGATGTGCCGATGCATAAAAGCACGCTTTGTAACTGAAATTCTTTTGCTCTTTTTTTTTCGCGGTTGCTTTATTGCGTTTTGTTGTTTTTCTTCCATAATTTTGTTGAATTTTCCCTTCGCAAAAACAATATTTCCGTTTGTCAACTTGTGTGATCCGGTGTATTCACGTTTGTATTCACGCCTTCTTGACGCCTATTCGGCGTCCGTCATAAACGGTCTCTTATGCTGCTTGGAAAGCGCCTCGGTTTTGATGAAGAGCCCAACCACGACGTCGCTTCGCGTTCTTCGTTTCACACTACGTATAAGAACAATAAGGCCGGACCGTGCACCTCGAGAAGGAGTGATGCATCCTCTCTCGTCACTCCTGCCGGTACTGAGAAAGCAGGAGAGCAGCCATCGCTTCTCGTCTGGAATGTAGTCGTGACGTCACTGCTCGTTCCTGCGTTCATGACCAAGTCGCGTATTTCAAAGCGGTTCGCTGCACAGCGCACAACGTGACCTGTGGTTTTTCGCGATAGAGAACGTTAATAAAACGAGGTATTGGATTGCGCCCCGAACCTAATGTGGCGCAAAACATACTAAATCACTACTTAAACCAAAAACAACACGAACAAGTCAGTCCATCCGCACTAAAAAGTATTGAGATGAGAACAAAAATTGCAAAACAAAATATAAAGTAGGCCGGCTGACGCCCACGTCGTCAGTGCAAGTGCCGAGGAGTGTACCTAGACTCCACAGAGCCCGAACGGCGGAATGGTGTTTGGAACAGCTCAGTAGAATAGCGCGCGCGTCGGCATCACACATGTCAGTGCAGTGAAGGGTTTAGAAACACGCGACCGGTTTAGAGAGATTAAGCGCCGCTCTCGGTTGTAGGAAGAGGAATGGCTAACCCGCTGCGCTCATTCTGGTGCCCGCCCTATCAGGGGTGAGGATATAAAGGCCACCTTACTTCAGACACATTAACAGAATGAATATGAACCATTGAGCAGCGTCCTTCTTCCATTAATGACGTTGGTTAACTGCGCTTGGCACTGCATGGTAACTAGTAGCACACCGGAGGGGTTACGGTTTTAGGGGCGATACACCTTAAGGCCAAGGAGGCTTTTCGGCGTCCGGCGTCCGTGCTCACGGCACAGCACCGTGTAAATCGACACATCTGTGAACAAAAGGTTCACAAGCGTTAACAAGAACAAAACGAAGGTTCACAAAAGGTTAGAGATAGAGAGACGCACGGCACCATATAAATAAAAAATGGGGCCCATCTCCCCGCGAGGGCGACTCGAGTAGATGCGTCGCATGGGGGGGTGGGTGTATTGCGTTAACGTTTAGTGTTTGGGGAGTTTATTTATTTATTTAAAATTCCTTACAGGCCCCTTTTTGGTGGTAGTGAATGCATTGTATCAGCCTCTTCTTGACGTAGTTTTAATGAGTCAAGGAAATTTCGTCATTCTTGCGTGTTTCGCTTTGTTTACAAAGCAAGAAACGCAAATGCTTGCGGAGTTAACTAACCAACTAACTAACTGACTGACTGACTGACTGACTGACTGACTGACTGACTGACTGACTGACTGCAACGGCTTAATTGCACGAATGCTTTGCTCTGTGGACAGCCAATGCACTCGCCATTTGTACAAGTGCGGCACGCACACACACAGCTGGGTGGCGCCACATCTTTTCAAAGTGCTATGAGTTGTGCCGCGTCTCCGCCAGATGGCGCCACGGTTCCCGCGACCGAGAGACGATGCAGTGAAACATCCCCCTCGCGAGGGGCACGATCAAATGCAGAGCATTTCCGGGGGCGCACGACGTTAAGTAGTTTGCGTTACGTTAATGTTGTTGCACTTGTGGCTACTGCTGACGAGAGAGCGCTCGTCAGCAGTAATTTGAATGAGTCAACGATATAAGGCGCGTTCGTAGCGTCCCATTCTGCATCGGCTTTGTGGCGCAGTGGGTAGAGCACCATGTACATTGCGTTCCGCCCGCAGGGTCGAGGGATCGAAACGGGGCGCCGGATAGTATTTTTTTTATATAGTAGGGACAACGACGGTGCGGACTACGGACGTCAACGCGGGTGACATCGTGAGTTACTGAAATACTCTGCATTTAAAACATCTGTGAACAAAAGCTTCACAAAAGGTTAGCAGGGACAAAATATTAGGTTCACGAAAGGTTAGAGGGAGAGGGGTAGAGAGAGTGCGCTCTCCTGGAGTGCCGTGCTGCGCATGCTCGAGGAGTATTCGATTGGATTGGATTGACATGGGTTGGATTAGATTTGATTAAATTGAATTTTTATTTGTATTGAATTGGAAATTGTTTTATCACCCTCACTGGTTATTTACGGTAAGAACGATTCCCAGTTCTTCGCCCACTCGTCATGATTCTCTTCGTAGATATGCGTGAATGTTTTTCCTCTCAAGAACAGCCAGACTGACGTTAGAGAGGCGCGGCGGAGAGACGCCTGAGTCACTCTTCCTCACGCGTGTGACGGGATGGTGACGCAGCCTTGTGACTGCAGGCAGGTGGGGATGGTGTTCTTCATCTCAAGAGAATGGAACAAATGATGTTAGTGAGAAACAGGACGACCATCTGAGGCTGCACGCTCCGTTGATGCGGCGATCTGTCAGGTTCAGAAGGGGGCCCAGTAACTGTGGCGCGCTTAACTGTGGGAGAGGGCTGTGTGAGAGGATTGGTGGCAGCAAAGCTGTTCGAAAACCTCATATGAAACACTGAAGGTAGCACGCGTTGGTGTCACACCAAACACTCAGAGCTGTACGGCATCCTACTGGGCAACGATGATGACACACCGCAAAGCTCGAAGAAGCACCGAATCGCTTTCAATTTCAAACTAATGAATTCGCCTTAACAATTCCCGATAAGCGCTCAGAGTGTGCCGGGGTTTTTATTACGTGAGAAACTAATGCATAGACGCGGATTCGACCGCGACCGTGGTGAACGCGTTAGGACGATAGTATTTTCAGGGGGCTCCTCGAACGCCAAAATTTCGGCCTGTCTGTCTGTCCCTCGATGCAGCCGTCCGGCCGAAGTTTCCATAGCCGCAGCCATTTCTAGTAATCTCAATCTGGTGGCAATATACATACTTATCAAGATTGTTGAGCCAAAACAAAACATTACTCTGATGTAAGGCACAAAGTCAATGCATAAGTAATATTTCCCGCGTTATTTAAATAAATATACATGGCTGCTTGATTTCTCTATTGGAAAATGAAACATGCGCCGTTGCCCACTGTGGCCATATTGCCCGCGACACTAGCCCTCTTGGCGGATTTGAAGCAGAAACATTTCATGACATGGCGCGTAGAGCGCGCACGCAGCAGCAGAGGTGGCGGGCGCCGTGTGTGAGATCCCGCTCGGCAAGAAGAGGCCTTAGCGTTGAGCACTGCAACGCGGTAAAATTGAATGAATTTACGTGGCAGGGCCGGAATTCGGTTCAATATGTTTATAGGACATTTGCAACGAACTGAGCAGATACGCGGCCAATTTTTACAGTAAAGCTGTCGATGGCTAGGATCCAGCAGATCGTCTGCGGTAACATAGCGATGTAGACAATAATCGCTATCGAGCGCAGCGCCATGTTGCGGAGTCCACTCAAGTCTCCTGGATCGTCAAACCGCGCCACACCCCTGGCGCATGTAAATCATCATATAAAATTAAAAAAGGTCCTAGGGCGTTCATATCTTAATACAAGACGGCTAATATTCCCATTAAAAATTGGCTCGCGATTACGATCCTCCCTAATGCGATAATGGGGGGCAGCTGATCGGAGAGCTCGTTTAGCAGCAGTGGTAGACGACGCAGTCCCACTGGTTGCGTCGCTTATTGCTCAGTAATAACTGGCTGAGAGCGCATATGCACGTTCTACAACAGCCGCTGCAGATGCGCACGACAGGTTGCGTTATTCGCAGTTCAGCAGTCACTTCTGATGGCTGCACTGCGCTGGAGCAGCACTCACTCGGGGGTTGTCTTCACGGTGAGCCTCTGCGGCGGCGGCTCGAAGTGCGTCTCAGGAAGGGACCACGAACTGCGTCTTAGGCTGGGTTCAGACTGTTGTCGCAACTTTTGTAATATCTCTAAACAATGACGTCATTTGGCCTCTTAGCCAAGCGAACTCCGTAAAACGCCGTTTTTTACGTCCATAGCGCGCGATACGGCTGTTACGTCGGTAGTCTGAACATAGCATTAGGCGAACGGAGATCATTGCCACGCGAACGCCCCCTCCCTCTCGTTTTCGCCAATCGTCGAGTGGCTTGTGTGGGCACAGCTCACTGCCCCTTCCCTTCCCCCACCGCACACTTTCGGAGAGCGCTGGCTCGCGCCGCCATGGCTAACCGCCCTTTCTTATAAATTTCGCAGCATTCTCCTCCTTTGCTTTCTTTCATTCTGGCGGTCTTCCCATCGTTCTCTCGGTCCGACGACGCTGACACGGCTGAGCCAAGAGACGGGTGTCAAAGTATTGCGCCCTAAAATGTATTCCCAGCAATTCTTTGTGTTAGGAGGTGAAGCCGACTTTAAAGGGATCGTTATAAGCTTGATCTGTGTAAAATGGCTTTCCCACTTCGAATTTTCACAGTAAATTACGTCAATCTTCGGAGGGAATACCATTAAAGAAAGTGCATCTAACGCTTGTTTTATTGAGAGAGAGAGAGAGAGAGAGTGAGAGAGAGAGAGGGAGAGAGAGAGAAACTTTTACGTGGCAAACATCGCCCGTCATCTGTATCAACATACGAGAACTGGATCCGGCCAACACACGACCACAAGAGAATTCTACTCTCACTGTGGACATTTGCGTGTGAAGCCTCCATAGTGCGACGCACGTAACCCCCTTCCCTTTTCCCCCTCCCACCGCAACAGGCCTAGTACCGTCCTTTTCATAATAAATTTTACAACAACAACAATTCTGTTGAGCCCCTTGCGGGAGGCCCAGCAGCCAAGGCGTGGGAGTCTCAGCGGTGGGCCCCAGCCGGTGTTTATGTTGCCAAGCTCCCTCACCTCAGCGATGCGTGTGAGAACGGCCAAGTGCCCCGGGACCCGCACGCCCCGACACCCCAGTGCCCTCGTGAGGGCGGGCCACCGGTGCCGGCGCGTCCAGAGCGCGGCGGAACAGCCGCAGTTGGATCTCTGGGTCGTTGCTGCGCAGAGCTGTCTCCCAGTCGTGATGACTCTTAATGAAAGTCGGTGGTGCCTTCGGGCAAGCCCAGATTATGTGCCGGAGTGTGGCTTTATCACTCTTGCATCTTGGACATTGGCCGGTATAAGTCTCTGGGTATATGCGGCTGAACAGTTTGGGGTGAGGGTACGTATTCGTTTGTATGAGTCTGAGTGTGGCAGTCTGTTGTCGGGTAAACTGGCGGGAGGGGTTAGGATATTGTTGACGAGTTTCGCGGTATTAGTGAAGAATATCGCTGTATGTGAGCAGCGGGTGCAGTGCAAGTCGGGAGAGAAGGGTCGATCGACTGGGTCCTGGTTCGTGCATTCACAAGCCCAATCGTGTGCCGCCTCATTGCCCTCCAGCCCAGCATGTGCGGGTACCCATATGAGGTTTATTTGCGGAAGTGGGTGCATATCAGGGATCGTCCGTAAAACTGCTAGCATGTGAGGGCTTCTCAGGCCGTTCTGTATAGTGCGATAGGCGTCTTGGCTGTCCGTGACGATGGTTCCTGGGGTTCCGGAGGCCGTTATTCGCACTATGGCCAGGGCAATGGCGCATTCCTCAGCAGTCGCTATATTCGGCGCTGGAATGGTGCAGGCCGGGAAGCTGGTCTCTGGATAGTCGCAGGCGACCGCGCAGCAGCTGAGTCGTTGGGCATACGGCGTAGCGTCAGTGTGCCATACGTTGGACTGCTGGCGGAGTGTTTTTGTTAGCTGCCGGACTCGTGCTTGCCTTCTCTCTGGATGTAGATCCGGGTTCAGGTTGCGAGGTAGCGGGGTCGCGTGTATGGCTGCTTGAACAGTTGTCGGTAAGGACCGAACGCCAGGGGTTCGTAGCGGTTTGGTGATCCCCAAGCGCGTGAGAAGCGTGCGACCTCCAGGAGATTTCGCTAGACGCTGAATGTGCGCTATACGCACTGCTTCTGTAATTTCAGCAATCGTATTGTGAGCTCTAAGAGCTGCGAATAACGCCGTGGAAGTGGTGGGAGGGAGTCCAAGGGCCTGCGTATAAGATTTGCGGAGCAGGGCATCGACTTTCTGTCTCCAGCTTCACAACTATAAATGTGCGCACCAGTCGGAGAAGGGTCGACTCAGGCGCCAGCACCGGTTGGCCACCGGTTGGCCACCCGGGCAAGCATTCGCCTTACCTGCTGGGAGAAGTGTGACAGGTTATCAATCGTAGTCGTGTTACGCCCGTTGGCCTGGATGGTCAGACCAAGTATACGGAGTGTAGTCACTCTGGGAATGGGATGCCCTCTCGGGCTGTATATACTTGGATGAGTTGCGATCCCGAAGGTTGGCGTCGTCCAGGATGTATGGTAAGCAGTGCCGATTTCTGTGGCGAGCAGGTAAGTCCTTTAGCTGTTACCAGATGTTCAATTGCGAGCATGCCCTTCTGAAGCGCCTCCTGGATACTGCCATCTGAGCCCCCCGCCATCCATAGAGTGATATCATCAGCGTAGAGGCTGTGCGGAAGCTGCAGGATACGCTTGAGTGCTGGAGGTATGTCTCACAGAGCTAGGTTAAATAAGAAAGGGGATAGCACAGATCCTTCCGGTGTTCCCCTAGTACCCAGTGACATAACGTCAGACCTAAGATCTCCCAAGGTTATGCACGCTGTGCGACCAGTGAGAAATGCTTGAACATAATTGAAGGTGCGGAGGCCGACATTGATGTCAGTGAGTCCTTGGTATACGGCGGCGTGGTGAACATTGTCAAACGCCACTCTAAGGTCGAGGCTGAGTATAGCTCTTGTGTCTCAGGGTGACACTCCGGTGCATTTGACTATGTCATGATGGAGTTGGAACAGGACATCCTGAGTTGATTTGCCCTCCCTAAATCCATACATGGTCTCCGGTATGATATGGTTGTCGTCCACGTAGGTGGTAAGTCGATGAAGTACCATATGCTCAAAAAGTTTGTCCAGACAAGAAGTAATTGAGATAGGGCGGAGATTCTCTTGATCAATAGGTTTTCCAGGTTTAGGAATGAGAGCGGTCTGAGCCGTTTTCTATTCCTGCGGGAGCGTGCACTGTGTCCAATGATAGTTGAAAAGCTGAGTTAGTTGCTGGATAGAGAGGTCGTCGAGATTGCGCAGGAGTTTGTTGGTTATGCCGTCGGGGCCGGGTGTCGTGCTGGTTTTAAGGGCCATTAAGGCCCGCCGAGTCTCTGCCGCCGTAAAGGGCTCATCGAGCCAAGAGTTCGGGGCTCCGTGATATGCTTGCGGATCAATTGACGGGGACGTATTGAGGTATCGTTCAGCCAAAGCTGGAAGGACATCGCGCGGATTTGTCTTGCTGTTGTGAATAAGCTTCGCAATTTGATTGCGCTGCACCGTCTTGGTGGTGTTTTTGTCGAGGAGGTGTCGAAGGATGTTCTACGCCTTGCGAGTAGTGAGCTGATTGCCTAGCTCTTGGCAGAAAGAATACCACTGCTTGTTTGAGAGTCGCGCCGCGTGCTCCTCAAGAGTTCCTTGCACTTGCGCAATCTTTCGACGAAGCGAAAGATTGCGAGGATGCGACTTCAATCGGGTACGAAGACTCCGGAGTGCTTCCCAGAGGCCAGCCAGGCGGGCATCCAACTCCAGTATATTGGCTTCCTCTGGAACCAGTCTGGTGTGCTGCCGCACGTCTTGGTGTAGTTCACGCACCCATGTATATTAGTCACTCAATCATCGTGGTGATTCCTTGCGGGCCTGCCGGAAGGCGTACCAATTCGTAATACGATGCTCTCGGCCACCCGTGAAAGTTAACCGGCATCACATCGAGTTCCGTCTGGAGTCACTGTTTATATTGGCCACTGTTTATATTCACGCGCAAATTGGCCCAGCGATGCGTGCGCTGTTGGATATTCTTTAGAAAGGTGAGATCGGGTGTCGTGTCTCTGCATTTACTAGTCCTAGACGAGTAGGCCATGTAGGGTCGGTAAGTTGGGTGAACTGTTCTTGCTGCACCGCCACTCAAAGCCGTTGGCCTTTCGCCGAATCTTTACGGGAGCCCCAGGCCGTGTGTGGAGCGTTAAAATCCCCCACCACCACTAACGCGCTCTGTTTACCCGCTTTAGTTGCGGCAACTTTGAGGAGACGGGAGAAAGAGTGGTTCTCCCGAGGGCTGCTATATAGATTGAGAACAAATACACTGCATCGCCGCTTAGAATAATTTCTAATAGCTGGTGTTCCGGACCAGTAATGCCAGTATCCTGTACTTGCGTTGGGATGTTCCGGCGGACCAGAACAGTCAGCTGCGAGATCTCAATAGCGTGCGGGGTGTACGCGCTGTAACCAGGACGTTTAGCAATTCCGTGGGTTTCCTGAAGGGCTAGGACGTCCGGTCGTTGGTTCTGAGTAAGATTCAGTATGTGCTGATGTAATAAATGCCGTTTATTAGAGTAACTGCGACAGTTCCATTGCCAGATTCGGAGGTGCTCCGAAGGTGTCCTGGTTTTGTTGGCCAATTGCTAGTTGGTATGAGTGATTGCCGTCGTCGCATTTTCATTATGAATGTTTCGTGTTGATTCCGCTGCCGGACGAGTGTAGGGCTTGTGTTTCAGTAGAACTCCACCTGAGGATGGAGCGGAGAGTCATTGGTTGGTCTCCAGTTCACTCAGGCCATCTTCGTACTTCTCAAATTGTTTGCCTATATATTCTGTACGTTCTTTAATCATGGTCTTCACGTCTGCAAAGTCAGTCTTAATTTGGCCGTCAAGTTTTGTTTTTATTTGTTCAAGCTTGGAATGTACTGATTGATCCAGTTTAGTTTGAAGTATATGTGCTCTTTCGTCAATGAGTGTGCGGGTGCGGCTCCGCCGTCGGCGTTTCGTTGGAGAGGTATTTGTGTCGCTGTCGATTTCCTGTGTATCTCCCGCTGGGGATGTGTTTGTGGGTATGTTGCCTTGCTCAACACGTTTGTGTGTTTGCTCTGTACTAATATCAATTATTTCAGTCTCCGACGTTTGGTTGGTTTTGGTGAAAGAGACAATAAGAGACAATCTGTCGCCGTAGTTTCGCGTTTTCTTCCATTATTAGTTCGATCAGTTTCATTTCAGCAATTTCCGTTTGTTGTTTGTCTAGCATGTGTTGCCTGATATTGGACGGGGAGACAGTCTCTGCCAAGCTTGCCTGAGGTCAGGTCACCGTTGTGGAGCTCGTGTCCACGTACGAGGTCTCCGCCGCTTTCTGGAACCGGGGAGTTGGGCTTTCACGTCTGACGCCCTTTGTTCGAGCCGTTTCACGACGGCCCGGGATCTTGCCTGCACGATCTTGTCTCTTCCCACTGGTCGGAGGACGGCGGTTCCGTGAAGGAGATCTTCCGAGATTGGCAGGGGAAGCTCCAGTCTGTTAGAGTGCCTCGACGATCCCGTGGTCTGGTGACGTCGTTCACGTGACCGGGATTGACGAGCTGACGATTGCACGGGATGAAGCCGGCGGTACGACTGCGATCGGTCTCTACAACCAGTACGAAGGATGCTTCTCTCGATGTCGTGGCACGTTCTTGGCACCGACGGCAGTGAGATGGTTCGCGATCCCATCTCCTGCGCTGCATTAAGTAGGGAGTGCGATATTTCTGTTTGCACTCTCGGTCTCCTGTTTTGTGTCCTTGGCCACATATGGTGCACCGAGGTTCACATGGATGTCCCGGTCCCGGGTTACGCGTACCACACGTGAAACACTGTCCCGGCACGTAGCCACAGGGTTTGGGACGCACGTCGCCGCGATGCCCATACTGTCCACAACGCTCGCATATTTCGTGACGTTTTTTTTGCATATAGCACTTGTATTCGGTCCCTCGGTAATAGACGAAGTAGGGCACTTCACCATGATCGAAGGCTATAAACACCGAGTGCATGGTGCCTAGGCGACGCGCCTGTAGGATAGTTGGGTTGCGGGAGTTCACCAAGCTTCTAGTTATGGTCTCCTCGTCGTCTGTGTCCGGAACGTTATGAATGACGCCTTTCACTGTACCTTCGGGGGGTGCGATGTACGCACTGATTCCATGAGCAGAGGTGCCGATCGTAATCTGCGTGATGCTGTCGTACATCTTTGCTGTGGCAATGCTTGGGGTGCTCATCAAAAGCACGTTGCGGAGAGTGTTGATACGTAAAGTGTCTTCTGCCGCAATGTCAAGGGGATGCCAGCTGCGGAACAGATGCTATAGAAGAGCGTCGCCTGGCTGGTCTTGTTCAAGTCAAGATTCTTCTTGGGGTGCATAACTACTTTTATGTCAGTAGGAGGAAGCTCTGGGGCCATTCGAACTCGTGGGCGCCCTCGGTTGAGTGATGACGGAACGTCGCCTGAGCCCTTCCCGCCAACAGCTGCTAGGTTTAGCTCAAGAAGAGCTTTTTGGCTTCGCCGCCGAAAGCAGTCCATCCAACCCACGCGCATTGTGATCCTCTTCGAGAGAAATGGACTCACCGGGAACTTCAACGGTACTCATGTTGCTGGAGGTAGAAGAGGAGCTGCCGGCAGCCGCGCGTCGCCCCGCGCTGGCTCGCCCGGTGAGCCGATCTCCTGGCGAGGCTTAGCGGCGGAATGCTGGGGCGTCCAAGAAGATAACTCGCCCGTGGCGTTTGGAGAGGCACAGGAACATAAAACTGGTATCCCGTGAAAAGCGGAAAAGTTCACGGATCGGATACAGAGGTGATTTACCTCAGTGGAGCAGTTATAAAACCACACGGTCGATAAATTGCGGAGCCGACGTAGAATGCATTTGCATCGCTCGGCCCCTTGCGGAGAAAACCTTGTTTTATTGAAACTATACCGAAACAGATTATACAACAATTAGCCGCTAAGACGACTCTAACACAAGCACGGGTTTTATATAGTTTTCAAAATTGCATGGGTCACAGTGAGGTTGTAGATATTGTGCTATTCTCGCCCGCTGTCAATACTAATGGGATTCCATGGGAGGGAAGCGAACAGCCCCATGTTTGTCCACCATAACAAAACTCCAGTTCGTCAAAAGTTCACTCAGTTCATTCAGTGGGCAAGTTACAAACAAACGTGTTTTTCTTCGCGCACTACGACCTAGCCAAAGCTCACGTTGAGTCTCGGCACCGCAGCTTTGTTGGTCATCCTTCTTCGCAGAGTGGAAGGGCACTAAACTTTTTCAGACGGAGACGAAAACCTTGGGTGGAGTTATCGGCGCACGTTAGAGATACCGAGGTGTAGAAAGTAATCTGGAGGCATCCACTGCGGTGCCCGTTATAGCCAAGATTGTGCGCCCTAATCCTAAACCCCAAACTGTCCGAAAAATTACGTTACAGAAATGAATACCCGCATACAGGCAAAGAATTGCGTCATGTGTCGGTCAACCCTGACCGAAACCAGAGCAGAGGACGCAGAGGACTTCCAAAGAACGGAATACAGGACAGCCCTGAGACTACGTGTGTAGACACGCGCTTTAAACAAATGCATGCGCTCGCAGTTTCCGACGCTCTCCAGCCGAAGGGGGCTGGCTTCCTTCTCCCCGCCCGGCGAGTCCGTCTTGCGCCTTCTCGACGCCTCCAACCACCGCCTTTGCGCGTTGTAAAATGGAGTGTGACGGGAGTGCGGGGCTGATTAGGTAGCCACGCAGGGTGGAATGCAAATGACGGCGGCCAAACACTGATACTGGTTGACAACAAAGGCAGCGGCAGGCAGCCAATACTGTTGCTAAAGCGAGCAAACGTGGGCGGGTAGGACGCCAGGGACGGTAGCGGAGTGTTCTGGGAACGCCGTGTTGCGGGGGAAAAGACGTGCGCATAGATCTGATCTTTCTTTTCTTGATGGAGAGGCAATGCTACAGGCTGAAACTGTATCTAAAAATCATTTTTGTGCCGTCTTTCTCGGTTTTGTGAGCGGGGGTCACGGGTAAGCTTGCCTGCCAGCAAAGAACGTCACTTCACCTTGGTGAAAGCTTCAACCTTTCCAGGAGGAATTGTTCAGAAGGAAACAAAGGCCCCCGAGAGCTTTTATACTGCAGGTCTTGCATGCTGCTTCCCAAGCATGGTAACGCTTCTCTATGTGCCTGAGTCGCCGCTCCAGAACAGCTGCCTGAAGAAGACCGACTCCTGCCGCTATCCTCACCCTTTTAGGATGAAACGAGAAAAGTACCACGATGAAACGTGAAGGCCCCTCATATAAACGGGCATTATGACAGTGCGTTAATCCATCATCTTTACCCCGAAGGGTGCAGGGAAAGTCACCGTCACGCCATTAAAACGGGTGGATGCAGCTCATTGTGATGCCGCTCCTCACTCCTAATACTAAAAGGTCGTGAAAGGCAAATAACGGCCATAACGCCTTACGAACCTTACTTACCCGCGGTACGGTACGCGTAGGCCCTGTAACGAGACACTGCATGGTTGCAAAATTAACTGCGTGTAGGAAGTTGTTTACACTAGATTAATGTCCTGCCTGTGGCTAGGATATGTATGGCCAGGTAGTAAATGCATGTGGCTCAGAGGGGTATTATCGCTAGAACTTTACTAGTGAACGTAGTGGTGCTTACTGCCTGCTTTAGTTAGTAACCCTGACTAGTGCTACATTTCCTACCTCCAGTTTCTAAGTGGGACGAGTAAATTGTTAGTGTTCCGATAGTGAATGCCACATCCTGTTTTTTACGAGTGCTCGCGTTAGAGATGGGGAAGATTAAACGTCCCTCACTCATGACGAGCAAGCTTATGACACCACTTTTGATTCACCGCCGAAGCTCAAAGCGCTGGATGTAAAACCTTGAACCTATGCCCGTAAATGCCGTGTAGGAACCAAATAATTATCGCAAACTTTAGAAGTTACAATCTGAGCTGAAGAAATTAGAAAGCTGGAACCTTGTAGGAACGGCTATCTCCATTTCGCGGTTTAGTTTCAAAATGCGCTCTATGGTTTTTACATTATTTTGACATGCACTGTTAGCTAGGCAAAAACAGATCAAGGTATTCTTCGTAAGTTTTCTCAAGATTCGGGGCGACTCCCACTATTAAGGTTTTAGTCCACTAAGACGAAACGTTCAGACGAATGTACATCAAAGAAACAGTTGAAAAGATTTCTTATATTTGATTGCATGAATATATTGCAGAAACACTCACGGTATCTCCTTCTTTCCAATTTGGTCGAATAAGTGGCAATTTTGGGCAACTATATTTTCTTGCTATCTTGATCCGTCGTGTAGTGCTACGTCTCCGCACCATGCACCCTACGTTATTCTCCGACGCACAGTTCGCAGCGCACCAGCCTCCCTGTCCGCATTTCCGGCTAGTGCACTGGAACGCCCATCTTTTCCGTAACCTTGTCTCCAAGTGAAAGGAAGGATTGGAACGGCCTACACAACCTAATCGTGATTGATTTATTGTGGGGTTTAACGCGCCAACGCAACGCAGGCGATGAGGCGTGCCGTAGTGGAGGGCTCCGGATTAATTTTGACCACCTGGGGATCTTTAACGTGCGCCGAAATCTCGTACACACGGGCGTTTTTGCTTTTCGCCTCCATCAGAAAAGCGGCCGCCGCGGCCGGGAATCGAACCCGCGACTTCGTGCTCAGCAGCGCAACGCCTTAGCCACTGACAACCTAATCGTGCCAATAACCTGCGCATCAACCTTCATTGAAACTATAAGCACTCATCTCCTTCCATGAAAAAACTGTGGAAATGTTCTTTATATCCTGTATGAACCACTTCTTATGTAATACTCATTTGTGGGGTGTCTAAGGAAATGGGTTATAACGTGATATATATACGCCGTTCACGGAATCCCCTCTCTGTAGGGCAGGAACTATTAGCTCAGTGAAGACGTTCAGTCATCCCCGTTGTCCGAAATTGAAGAGCATTTTTGATGCGTTAAGCGGAGTCTTCTTAATAAAACTTTGCTAAATAAGCAGACGTCGCAATTCGTACGACAAATCATTAGCACATTACTTCAATAGTTCACGAGGCCGTTCATTCGCCCGTGTCCTTTCATTGAGGGGCTGTGGAAACAGTTAAGAGGGAACAGAATGCTCGATTCAAAAGTTACAACTCGTGAGTGTATACACAAGAAGCGATATGATGTAACGGACACGTGAATGTAAAGAACGCCACTATTCGCGACAATATATATCATAGCGATGCAGGAATGCAAAGAAAATGTAATACATAAGAGACTGTGGGATGAAATCGAGTTTTCTACGGACGCCCGTCAGGTCGGGAAGGATCATACAGGACATAAAAAAAGGACGCTGACCATAAAAGCAAATCAAACAAATCACGTTCGGGCCCCCCGAACGGAAGCCTTGTTCACAATAAAAAAGGAAGCTCCCGTTTAGGGGGCCATTCAATGGGCCACCGTTCGAGGCTCCCGTTCGGAGGGCCGAAACGTCATTGCTGTATTTTGTGTTATGGTCGGCGCTTTCTTTTTATGTCTTCGAAGATTATGCTTGAAACGACCACTCCAATCGGGAGTGTCCTAAATATGTCAGTATTACCATTTCCAAAAGATATCTTCAAAATCATGTCGGGAGGCAACACGATCAGATGGAACGTCGCCATTGTTATAGCAATTTGTCATTCCGCATTCAAAGACGGAGCAGGGGATTCAAAAGGCTAGCATGCCATGAAAATGCCTGTTTAGATGGACGGCTGATTATGATAGAAGGTTTTCGGGCAGTTAACTGATATAAATACATGTGTATAGTAAAATATAGGTCGGCGTTTATTCTCTAACATCGATTTTTGCTAGTTGTTGGAGAAAAGCTAACTGCCACCGCTGGCTGCGTCTCTCAGGGCGAGAGGCGATCTTTACTCACAATAAACGTTTTTACACCCTTTTTGGCCGAAAAGGGTGTAAAAGCCTTGTCCCATGGCTAACACCCTTAAAAGGTGTTTTCGCAAAAAAAGGGTGTACGGACGAAAAAGATTGTAAGAACAAAAAAGGTGTTGAGCTCAACACCTTTAAAAAAGGGCGTTGAGGATGCTCAACACCCTCAGAAAAGGGTGTTGAGGACGCTCAACACCCTAAATAAAGGGTATTGAGCATCCTCACACCGTTTTTTAAGGTGATGGCATGTGCAGTACCATGATGCTGCGCGTGTCATCACCAGTAAACACCCAGTGTTGGCCTCCACTTCCGCCCGACGAACTTCGCGGACCGCGTGCCACTCACGAGCGCACTCATGATCACGCTCTCGAGCGCGGGTCCGCCTAACCACCTGCTCTGCGGACGAATGAATCGCCCGTGGTCGGCCCATAGACCAGCGAACGGGAATTTAGGTGATCATCATTATCATCACCATCTAAGCTCGTTAAGGTGGGCTTTACAGTTAGCATTGAGCATACACAAATCGCACGTTAAGGTCAGTTATTTCAAGCTTCGTTTGCAAAACAACGCGCAAGATGCCTTCCCTACATATTTCCCCGTCCCATCTTTTGGTCGACCACGCCCCCCCCCTGAAAGAAATTCCTGGCTACGCGCCTGGCACACGCCCAATCAGGAGTACGTTCAGCATGCACGTCGGTTGTTAAATAAAAGGGTGTAATGTATTGCTCAGCAAACTCAATGCTTGCACGCATCTCGGAGCAGCGACGGCCTTGGCACATCCACAGTGCTTTCAGGAAAAGCCCTAGGCCTTGCAATTAGCATGTTCCAGTTAAAAATATTGCAGCTGATACTTTAAACTTTCAAATCTTGTTCTTGTGGAAGGATGTCTCTTTATTGGCGGTACAGCACTAGCGTGCGTAAATCGCAGCCTTTAGAACCCCAATCAGGCCTCTTTAGATGGTACAGGCAGTTACATAACTGTTCGTCAATTCGCATGATAAACATTCAAAAAATAGCTGAAAACAGAACTGGTAAGGCATTATCGAAGACTAAACTACAAAGGTAATAACATTTTTGTGTCACCACCTATGAAATATGGCTTCACCGTAAACATGACTAACAGCAGGAAATTCGTATACATGGTGATTGACTGCTACGCCCACATTATGATGTTGGGTGAAACTGAGTTTTCCGAAATTAACAATAAAGGTTGCCATTTAGTGGCTACGTGTTAGGTTATGCATGAAACACCAATAATTGTTACAGGGGAGCGAACTTGTACATTCAAGTGATCGAACATTATTCAAGTATGATAGCCCACTGTGCTACCAAAAGTGTGTTTGTAAACTTACGTTCTGGCGGCCAAACACTGTTGACAATGCTTGTGGCTCTTGTCCGGTTGAATGGAGGGACGTGATGTGCTCAGACCGTCCAGAGGTCTAAAACAGGATGACACATGATTACCCCACAGGCAAGAATGGAAATGATTGGGTGCACGAATGTTACAACTCGGGCAACACAACATTCAGCCAAAATCAATGCCCGCGTACAGCGGCACCGTACACATGGTGAGGTGGCTCGCCGCAAACGCAACGAAGCTTGCGAGGCGCGCACATTCGCTCGCAAACGATTCTCCCTCGCCATTCCCAACACGGCACAAACGACAGCGGTCATTAACGAAGACGTAAACGCTGCGCAGCACAGTTTAGAGGAGTAGCCGCCGGTGTTCTGATAAACTAAGCGTAAGACGTGGTTCGCAGTGGTGAACTCTGAAGCTGTTCAATATAGTGCTGCGGAATTGGAAACGTTATGAGTTACTGAGCGCCACTGCGTTACTGAGCGCCAGTGCGTTCAGCGCTCAATGCAAGCACCACTATGTTCTTTCGCACATCGCCTTTCTAAAGACCAGCCATCTAGGTTCACCCTAGCCAGTTCAGTTGAACAATTCACACACGCGGGCTCCTGTTAACGAATCCTTAAAGCAGCGATGACAGCTACAAACGACATCCAGTGACAAGAAAGGCGGCAAATGTGACGAGACAGCTTACCTGGCCGGAAACGACGCAGAAGAGCGAGCGACGTTCAGCGGTGAGCGCCACACGAAATTAGCCGTCTTCAGGTCGCAAAGTTGTTCTCAAATACTTCTTCGCGAAGTCGAACACGACAGCCATAACCGAAAACGACGAGGGACCCAAATAACCCTAATAACTGCGCTTGTTTAACGGCACGACGGCACACCACAGATCACAATCGACGCCAGACGGGTCACGAAACTATTTGAGGCACGGCCGTGTTCGAGGTAACTGTTACGGCCGCGCCGCCGCACGCCGTACTCAGGGTGTCGGCCATTGGCAGGGGGTTGCGTAGACAAATAAAACGACAACAATAAATATTTGCCTCTTCTACTGAATATAACAGTAACTTTAAGTTCATTATTTGTTGTGTGTAATATAATAAAGAAGCTTAGATTTTTAAACTTTACAAACACAAAACCCGAACTGAGTTTTTTGGCGCTTTATTTGAACGTTAAAAAAGCAGCAGATAGTAAGATAACACTGCGCAGTGAAATTGGGCAGTGTTCTAGTGTAAGTAATCGTATTATTATTTGGCGTCTGTTTAGTTAGCGCCCGATTTCATGCTCCCTGCCTCCCCAACTTTTGTTTTCTTTTGATATCCGCCTTGTTGCCCAACGTTGTTTCTGCAGGAGAAACTAGGTGGTCTGTTTATTGCATTTGTACACAATATTTACGGTCGCTAACAATAAGAATGGAATAAAATTGTGATTGCTAGTACGTTATAACTCCACTGAGCGACGAAAATGACTTTTGTCAGATGGGGCTATGATTGTGCTGGTGGGGCAGGAGAGGAAAAGGGAACGATAGAATGATGATACAGATGTCACAGTTCAAGGTTGTGCTGTGCCCCGTGCAAGGCAAAACAAAAAGTGGGAGGGGGAGGGTTATTATGTCGATGTCGTAATAACCAAGGGCTGATATATTTTTTCCTGTTTCAACGTCGGTGCTGCCGCTGCTTTTTATTGAATTTGGCAGCTTTATTTTTTGGTTTTGAACATTTTTGACGAGATTGGGAGGAGGGTGCAATGGGATGTCTTTTTGAAATTATATTGCATGCATGGCCTTAATCAATGAAGAGCTGAACACCTTTTCCACACCCTTTCAACACCCTTCCAATAAGAAGGGTGTTGAGGTTGGTCAACACCCTTTTATTCACGCAAAGAGGGTGTAAAGCTACGAAAAAGGGTGTTGAGATTCAAGAAAAAGGGTGTAAGGGCCTGCCAACGCCCTTTTTTCAATTATCTTACACCCTTTTTGGCGAAAAAGGTGTAAAAAAGTTTAGTGGGCTCACGCGGCATTTCAGCTATCCTGCTGACGGTGTTGAGCGATCCGCGTGTCTACGACTCGCCCTAATTAAGCATGTCACTTGTGGGGATGTGCTTATAAGTCAGGGGGAGGGCACGATTTTATACGCTTTATTGACACCTCCTTCCCACGTGCTCCTGCAATCAGCGCACACTTACTTTTTGACTAGCTGTCGATGAGAAGTACCTGTATCCTTGCCGGGTGCAAATGTTTTGAATAAGGGTGCATGATACGATTGGTGACCAAGGGGGCTTACTGAGAGCGGAGGGAGACTTTCCCGGCCTTCTTTCTTGAAGTGTTGGGAAAGGACGAGGTGGGGCCTTGAACAAGGCAACACGGCTTTGCTACGTCATCCCGGATCTGATCATTCTGCCGGTTGGTTCGATCTCCTATATGCCCCTAAATCTCCTACGCGAGGAAATCTCGCCGACTTGTTCACAAAAAATCGCTTAGGCTTGTTGGTCCGAAGCATGGAGCACTGAAAAGCCATGAGGGAATGTGGTTGTTGCTTTGACTCCAATGTATTCGAATCGTGGCGTAACTAGACCACATACGCACATAACGTCTTTCACCTCCTCTTTAGGTGAAACGGGGCCATCTTCACTAACGCGGTACCTTAGCAGGGGCGAAGCATGCTGTTTTTAAGTGTACTCTTGGTGCCTTGACGTTTTTCCCAAAGGAGATGACACTGTTTTGGGGTACAGGAATAGGGCGTTCTAGCGATAGGCGTTGGAAAACGGGCGTCCCTGTGTGTCCATATAGTACGCGTTTTTCCCACAAAGATGAAACGTTCTAGCGCGAGGCGTTGGAAAACAAGTGTCCCGGTGTGTCCTTTCGCTACACGTTGCGTTCTACCGCGAGGCGTTGTAAAACCAGTGTCCCAGAGTTTTCGTATCATGGCTTGATGAAAAGACGACGACAACAGGAGACGCCGACAGCCCCAGCCCCTAGCGTGCTTCGCCCCTGAACAGCGATGCCATTTCAGGTGATGTGTACATGCTATTCATGAAGCGGTAACCACCACATCCCTGGTCAAAATGCGATAAACGTTTATTTGTCTTCCCACCATGCAGAGGCTTCAGAATCTTTTTGATGTGATCTGATTTTTTATTCCTTGGCAACAACCAAGGGGAGGCTGACACTAAAGGCGAACGTGGCCTGACAGAGGCCTCAGCCACCCGATTTACAGCATACATAACAACACGCCTATTCACAAATTTAAGCATGATAGCACAATCGTAATAGATAAATAGCACAAAGCAAAGTTATTACTACATTTCTTATGTAATATACAAAGCATAGGTCTCAAATGCACAAACGGATCACAATGTACACATAAGCCCAGTAATTCGTACGCATGAAGTTTTATCAGTTACACTACTATGTCACAATTACGTATTATTATATTTTGTTTGCTATTGTTTTTAATTTCTACCTTAAGGAGAACATGTAGACGACAGTTTCGACCGACGACACCACTGAAGTAACGGAAAATGCTGGAAGTTCCTCGGAATTCCGCGAAATTTTACGGCTGCTGAAAGACATTCAGGCTCGTTCGCTTGATCAGGCGACAAGGCATGTCGAACTGGCTCAAAGTGTTCGCGAAATGAAAGACTGCCACAATAATATTGGGCTGAAATTAGACAACATGAGTGAAAGACTCACCAACGTAGAAAAAAATCGCTGGAAATCGACAGTCTTTTCGCTGAAGTGTCTGAGGCACGAAATGAGATATCAAACCTAGCTACACAGTACGGTTCTCTGGCCTACGCCACAAATGACCTTGAAGACCGTTCCCGCAGGAATAATGTCATTTTTTATGGTATCCCTGACTGTAAAGAAACATGGGCGGAAACCGAAAACAAGGTTGTGGCAATCTTGTCCAGCTGCACAGAGAAACGTTTTCACACAGACAGCATTGAACGTGCGCACGGGCTTGGCTCATACTCTCAATCTCGACGCCGTCCCGTGATTGTTAAATTTAATCACTACAAGACAAGAGAAAACGTTTTTTCACTGCGCACTCAACTGAAAGACCAAGAAATAACCACAGCCGAAGGCGTTTCCGCTGGTACAAAATTGGCCCGTAAAAAGCTAATAGAATTCGCTTAATCACAGCCTGGTTCTCCCGCTTTCCAGCTAAAATACAAACAGTTGCAAATGAACAAAAAGCGATATGCTTACGACACGCTTACTGCAACGATCAAAGTAGTCGACGACAAACCTGAATTTTCCATTACTAACGACTCGGCACAAAAAAAAAATACATATCCAAAATCCGCGGCGGCTGCTTTTCTGAAGGAGGCGAAAAGCAAAAACGCCCGTGTGTACGAGATTTCGACGCACGATAAAGATGCCCAGGCGGTCAAAATTAATCCGGAGCCCTCCGCTACGGTGCGCCTCATCGCCTGCGTTGCGTCGGCGCGTTAAACCCTACAATCAATCAAATCAACATATCCAAAATCAGGGTATCCATTTTCATAGCAAACACCGAAGCGTCATGGTGCGTGCTCGTCAAACTTGTAACAAACAAGCATATCGCTCTCAATTCTATCATTGACACATGCGACCCGTATATCTTAGTTCTAACGGAAACCTGGCTGAACCGTAACATTCTTGATACCGAGATCTTCGATCGACCTAGCAGTTACAGATTATATAGATGTGACCGCACGCAAAGGCATGGAGGGGAACACTTATCGGCGTAAAAAGTAACATTACGTCATCACCGATACACATTTACTCGTCTCTCGAAACATATTGGGTACTCATTGAAACTTGCAGAAGAAAAATAACATTTGGAGTATGCTATAGGCCCCCCAGTGCCCCCGCCATGTTTACTGACGAGCTATGACGTAATTAATACGGTCATCACCCGCTTTCCGACTTCTCCAGTTTTTCTTCTGGGAGATCTTAATTTTCCCCAGATTCAATGGGCCAGCAATGTAGCCATTCTCCCATCGTGTCCTTCACAGGCCAAGGACTTCTTTCATATGTGCTCAATATTCAATTTCTTTCAAATTGTAACTGAGCCTACCAGGACATCCGCGACTGCTTGCAACATTCTAGATTTAGTGTTGACCACTGCCCCTGACCTTTCTTCAGACATGACATACATTCCTGGCCTGAGTGAACATTGTTTCTTGAACTTTACAGTTAGTGCCAATTTTAAACCCCCAAAAATACCACTAAGTTTATTAGGGACTACCACGCAGCTGACTGTGATGGAATTAACGCCAACCTTTGCTCATTTCTTGATATCTTTATCGCTGGCTTTGAAGCACGCTTCATTCAAGACAACTGGGATATGTTTAAAGGAAAGGTGCACGAACTAACAAACAAATATATTCCACTAAGAAAAATATTTTAAATCCCAATGCCCCCTTGTACATCCGGAATATCAAAAGGTTAGCTAACCGAAAAAAACGTCTTTACCGTTCCGCAAAAAAAATCCCCAACCAATGAGCGATGGCTCGCATGTGATGATGCATCTAAATGACACATTTCTGGTGTTAAGACCGCCATAGCTAATTGGTTACAAAACACGTTGCCCTCTATGTTGTTTGAAAACCCAAGAAAGTTTTGGAATTGTATAAATCCTCGTGCAGTAACGTGGTCTCGCTAGTGGATGCTGACGGCAACAAGGTTGCAGGCGAGGATTGTGCTACACTCTTAAATTTACTTCCATAAACAATTTCTCTCACTGCACTTTTACTGATGTCTATCAACGTCCAGATATTCTAGTTTACGAATACTCTCCTACGCCGCCCCTCTTGATAGACCCAGCAGGCATTGTGCACATAATTATTTCTTTGAAAATGTATTCTTCTGCTGGCATTGACGAAATCAATGTGAAGTTTCTAAAAAGCCCATTCCAGTACTCTTCGATATTCCTTGCTGAGATCCTTCAACAATGCTTAGAATCAGAATGATTGCCTTTTGAGTGGAAGATGGCTAAGGTGGTTCCAGTCTTTAAATCCGGTAGTATTGTATTACCTAGCAACTATCGTCTGATATCGCTCACCAGCATCCCCTGTAAAATTTCCGAACACAACAGTTACTCTAACCTTGTCCGATTTCTCGAATCCAATTCTTTCTTTCATCGCGCTGAACATGGCTTTCGTAAACATCATTCCTGTGAAACGCAACTCTTATCATTCACCCAGAAAATTCATGTTATTCTTGACGCGCGTTCTTCCGCAGATTGCATATTTTTGGACTTGTTGAAGGCATTTGACAAGGTATGTCACCGTTTACTAATGTTAAAGCTCCGTAGCGTAAACCTCGATACTAGTTTACCAAATGGATTGAATGTTTTGTTATTAACCGGTACCAATTTGCTTCAGCTAATAATTTCAGCTCTTACCCTGCAATAGTAATATCTGGGTACCACAGGGTTCAGCTTTAGGCCTGTTATTATTTTTGATATATATTAACGACCTTCCTAATTGTGTCTCATCCCCTATTCATCTGTTTGCTGATGATTGTGTTGTATTTCGTGAAAATGGCGCCGATGTAACTACCCTGCAGGCAGACATAGATAATATAGCTACATGGTGTGTTAACTGGCAAATGGAACTGAACATTTCTAAATGCAAGGCAATGAGAATAACTCGTACTTCAACGCCAACTCCTATGTGCTTTGTTAAAAGGATACCATCCCCGCACGGGGCACCTTGAGTAATCTTGGTGACGGTGTTGGCGACACCGCGGACCCCGAGCCCCCACACTCACGCTGTAACCGACCGTAGTAATGGGTTTTAAGGTGAAGGTTACAAACCTCAAACGGGGGCCGTCGGAGCCCAGGTCAAGCTCCGGCAGATCAAGGTCAAGCTCCCTGTCTGTTTACTAGGCAGGGAGCTCCGGGGCCTCTTTGACTATCAGGGTAAAGTCAAAGAAGAAAGTACCCCCATCCCCTGCTTCTATACTATGATATATGGCATTTTCTAAACACCCCCCCAAACGTGATTGGCCCCCGAAAAGGGGCCGCACCGAAGTTTCGTTCCCACCGCTTTCACCAACTCTCTTGTCAACAACCGTGAATAATTATGCTCGTTTTCTTGTGATTGAGTCAGCTGACTCAGCAAGACCTGTCGCTTCCATGTCCGTATTCTTGATCTCTAAATTTCTGCAAAGCACCATAGGTGGCGAATATCAACCTAAAAAGCTCAGGACCGGAGAAATCCTTGTAGAACTCAATGCCGAACAATAAGCCCGCACTCTTCTTGCACAAACCCGCATGCATGATCTGGGCATCAGGGTCACGCCCCACAGGAGCCTAAACAGCTCCCAGGGTGTGATTTATGAGACAGATCTCCTGACGGGAACAGATGCCGACCTTCTCGAAGGTTTAAAGGATCAGGGCGTCACACCTGTGCGCCGCATCACGATGCGCAGGGACGACAAGATAATCCCCGCCAAACACATTATCCTGACCTTTGACCGCTCGGCACTTCCACAATATATAAATGCAGGCTTTATTCGATGCTCCATTCGTCCTTACATTTTGAACCCGGGCCGCTGCTTCAAGTGCCAGCGGTTCGGGCACGGTACAAACTCGTGCCGTGGCCGAACGACTTGTGAAAAATGCGCGGCGTACGATCACCCCAGCAACAACTGCCAATCCGACACCTTCACGTGTGTGAACTGCGGAGGGCCGCACGCAGCGTACTCCCGCAAATCTGAAAAATTTCAAACCGAGAAAAAGATAATCAACATCAAGGTAACTGAGAAAATCACCTTCTCAGAGGCGCGAAAGAGGTTCGCCTCTTTCCCCCTGGGGAGGTACGCCGACGCAGCTCGCCAGGGGGCGGAGCGGCGTCTGGTTTCGGCTGGGACCCAGTACTGCGAGTCGGACTTTGTCCCGCTTCCGCCCCCCCTTGGGTTGCCTCATGCAGCCCAACCCCGCACCACGCCGGTTGCTGAGGCAGCAGCGGTTGTGGTGCCAACCGTCTCTGTTGGGACCGATGTCACTCCCGACCCTGCCTTCCCGTCCCCCAGTGCGTTGGAGGGTGCCCAGGGGATGAACACCAGGGGCCCCGCATCGGCTCCAACTACCAACGCACCGCCCGTGCCACTTCTGGTGCCCCCGACACCCGCGGCGGTGGCGGCTCAAACGAAGGCCCCCGAAGGGGGGCCAATTCCGGGGGGCCCGGTTCGACGGGCACACCCAGGACATCGGACGACGAGACGGAAGTAGTGCCGTTCTTGCCTGCAACGCAGCGCAAGGAGCGGCCTCCGACGTCCAAGCCTACAGAAAGGCCCAAAAAGCCCAATCCAAGAGTCACAGCCCCGAAAGACGACACATAGACATACACACTCCAGTAGCTCTCACACTAAATAATGGGAATAGAGAACATAATACAATGGAACTGTTGAGGCCTTCTTACAAATCTTGACGATGTGTTCGAGATACTGCACTCCAATCAGCCAAGTGTCCTATGCCTATAAAAACACATTTAAATTCCACACATACAATTTTTTTGAATAGTTACCTGGTATTTAGGAAGAACAGGGATGGTGGTGGTACATCTTCAGGGGGTGTGGCCATCATTGCCCGAAAGTCCTTGGCGTGTCACACTATCAGCTACAGACCGTCCTTGAGGCTGTTGCCATTCGTACCATAATTTTCAATAGGCTAATAACACTATGCTCCGTTTACATCCCTCCTGATTTCCAGCTCTCGAGTTCGGATTTCGAGGGCCTTGTAGATCAGCTATCCGCACCTTTCATTGTCTTAAGCGACCTCAACGCACATAACTCTCTTTGGGGCTCTGCCCGCACGGATGCCCGAGGTCGGCTTATTGAAAAATATCTAACATCTTCGGGAGCATGCCTATTCAATAAAAACAAGCCTACATACCATAATATAGGACAAAACACTTATTCACACCTCGACTTGGCTATTGGCTCTGCAGTACTCTTTCCATCTCTTGAATGGGATGTTCGCACTAACCCATATGGTACTGACCAATTCCCAACTACATTAACATACATAGGTAAAGGCCTGAACGGTTCAACTTCCCATAACAGGTTCAATGAAGCTAGAGCGAACTGGAGTACATTTACAGAAACATCCAAACTACACCACACATCCATTACACACCTACACATTGAAGAAGCCGCCCAACTCTTCACGGCGCACATACTCGCCGCTGCCGGAAATTTCATTCTCCAGGCCTCTGGTGCTCCGCACAACCCAAGAAGCCCGTACCCCACATCAGATAATCTCATTTTGTTTAAGCGGGCCCAGGCTTTTGGGAGGCGAGTGCGCCGTGAGGCGAAAAAGGAGAGTTGGGGCACCTTCCTCACTTCCATCAATTCATACACAGACACACACAAAGTCTGGACACGTATGCGAAAACTAAAAGGACAACAGACACACAGCCTGCCCCAGGTTAGTACAACAGGGGACACACCAGAAGACCAGGTTAACACACTCGCACAACACTTCCAACACGTGTCCAGCTCAGCACACTACACTAATACTTTCATGCAACACAAAACATCTGCAGAAAAGAAGCCCTTACGAGACAAGAACAAGTCGAATTCTGCTTACAACTCTGAATTCACACTTCATGAGCTGAAGTTTGCTCTTGCCACTTGTAAGCCCTCAGCTCCAGGGGCAGACAGCATTACATACACCATGATACAACACCTACACGCAGACATTCTTGAGACACTCCTACACCTCTACAACAGAATATGGCTTTCGGGGCAGCTTTCAAGGTCTTGGAAGGAGGCCATAGTTTTGGCCTTTCTGAAGGAGGGGAAGGACCCTTCCTCTCCAGCAAGTTATCGTCCCATCGCTCTAACAAGCTGCCTGTGTAAGCTCCTCGAGAAGATGATAAACCGTAGGCTCGTGTACTTTCTGTAGTACAACGGTCTTCTCGAGGGCTGCCAGGCAGGCTTCAGGGTGGGGCGATAGACCAATAATCAACTTGTTGCACTGGAATCCTACATAAAAGATGCATTGTCCATAAACACTTCTGCCTTACTGTATTTTTCGATATTGAAAAAGCTTATGATACAGCCTGGCGCTACGGCATCCTCAGGGACCTTAAGTCATTTGGTGTATCCGGCAACATGATGAACACTCTTTGTAGTTATTTGGCCGAACGAACCTTTCGAGTGAGGGTTGGCAGTGCACTTTCTAATGTATATTTGCAGGAGCATGGTGTGCCGCAAGGTGGAGTTCTAAGCTGCACGTTGTTTATAGTTAAGATGAACTCCCTTCGAAAGACATTGCCGCCGTCCATTTCCTGTTCCATCTATGTAGACGATGTGCAAATATCGTTTAAATCCTGTAACCTGTAAATATACGAACGTCAAGTACAGCTCGGAGTTAAGAAACTTGCTCGCTGGGCGGACCTTGACGGGTTTAAACTAAACCCGGCCAAAAGTACTTGTGTTGTGTTCTCCCGCAAGCACGGGATTAACGAGGACCCTAAGATCACGCTTAACCGTGCACCTATTCCTGTGAAAAGGGAGCACAAGTTTTTAGGTGTCATATTTGATGAAAAGCTCACATCAAAGCACTTAAACATGAATGCCTCAAAACAGTAAACATCCTCAAGGTCCTGTCCACCAACTCTATGGTACAAAGAACTGCTTCTCCGGGTCTTTACCACCTTAGTCGGGTCTCGGTTAGACTACGGTAGTGACGTGTATGGGTCGGCATCAAAAACCGCACTAAAAATGCTTGATCCAGTGCTCCACTTGGGCCTGCGCCTTGCGTATGGTGTGTTCCGCACTAGCCCAGCCCAGAGTTTGTACGTTGAAATCAACAAATGGTGCTTGGAACATCAACGAATATACATACATTTATTATATGCTTTTAAGGTCTCATCACTGGGTAACCATCCTTTTAAACCCATCCTCAATGATACATCTGCAACCCAGCTATTCTCGAATCGTCCATCTCCTTCTTTGCCCAACCCACTCAGGCTGAGAGAGGAAGCTTCAGGTCTTGCTGTTTGGTTTTTAGATGTATGCACATCATCATTTTTTGACGTTATGCCACCATGGCAACTGCAGTTTGTCTGTTGTGATGTTTGTTGTATGAAAACGGATGAAAACAGGGTTCCGGGTGCTCCGATTCTGCAGCACGCCTTGTCCCTGCAGGAGAAATATAACTGTGCCGAATTTTACACTGATGCTTCGAAAACCTCAACTATGGTGTCTTGCGCCGCTCATGATCCTAACTTTAATTCTTGCATAACCATGAGCGTACTTACCACAGTCTTCTCAGCAGAAGCCTATGGCATTTAAGTCACCGTTCAGCACATTCTGGAAAAACAAATTCCTAAATCCGTCATCTTTACAGTCTCTTTGAGAGTTGTGCGTGCATTGTCGTCACACAGACCCACGAAAACCGCATTCTCAATCTTGTCTTCAATGCCATATTGTCCATATATGCTAAAACGTTTGAACTAATCCTGTGCTGGATTCCAGGCCATGCTGGAATCGCGGGTAATGAGACCGCGGATCGAATGGCTGCCGCTGCTGCACTTGCAAATACAGTGGACATAACAACAATACCTTACACTGACCTCACGCCACACATAAGACAACACCTTCGCAAAACATGTCAAGCCGACTGGAGTACACAGACAGACAAGTTACACATAGTAAACCCACACCTAGGACGATACACTAGTGACTCGCGCAACAGATTCATCGAAGTTGCCCTAGCTAGATTATGGATAGGCCACACGCACGCGACACACTGCCATCAGCTCACTGGATCTCCAAGACCCCTGTGTAGCGGGTGTGGGGAGGGCCTGTCTGTACCTCACGTCCTCATTACATGCAAAGCACTCCACACAACTAGACGCAAGCACTTCCCTCAACTCTACAGACAACACATTCCACTACACCCAGCACTGTTTTTAGCGGATAATCCTATGATTTCTCTACAACACACTTTCAAGTTTCTTAGTGACATTAAATTTTTACAACAAATCTCATATCACGCGTAGTTTTTGCACCTAAGTTCATTCTATTCAATATCACACCCTGGCTTTTTACACCAGCCATCCTCATTGTCTTTTACTAATTTTACTGCTTTATTTTTGCTTTTGTTGAGCAATTTTAGTATTTACATATTCACCCGTCATATTTAACCATTGTTTTGGCGCTCTTTGCCCTAGTTGGCATTGCGCCATAAACATCCAACCATCATCAAAGGGATACCATTAGAACTCGTCACGTCATATAAATATCTAGGAGTCCATATCACTAATAATTTGAAGTGTTATATGCACATCGATCACTATACCGCTAATGCTAATCGTACTTTGGGCTTTATAAGACGTAATTTTTCCCAAGTCCCATCATCCATAAAACTTCTTGTGTACAAAACGCTTATAAGGTCAAAACTTGAATGTGCCACCTCAATTTGGGATCCTGACCCCACTTTTTTGATTCATAAACTGGAAATGGTTCAAAACAATTCTACCCGTCTCATTTTTTGCAACTACACTAGAGCTGCAGCATGGGTTCTATGGAATCAACACTTAATTTACAAACCTTAGAACTTCGTATAAAATTTTCTCGTCTGTGTCTCTTCCACAAAATTTACCATCACCCTCTCTTGAAAACAGAATTCATTCATTCCCCGCCTACGTGCCTGAACGACTTGACCATGCGTACAATGTTGCTGTCCCCTCGTGTCACTCTCGTTTCTACGCTGCTTCATTTCTTCCACGGACTTCAACTGACTGGAACTGCCTTTCCGCCACCACAGCTGCTATAGATAACGTTGATAAATTCAGGTCTGCTATCACCAGTGAAATTGAAACCCCAAGAGCTCTATTACGTTTTTTTGCGATTTACCCCTGTTGTATTTTTTGGACGAGCACTGTGTAAATCCTCTTCGATGTTGAATGTTATTGTTTTTGAGCCTACCGTAAAATCCCGAGAGATGCCCCACCCCGAAGTATCCTTCGGGGTGGGGCATCTCTCAGGGGCACCCACCCCTGTTTTTGGCACAATTTTTCAATTTTTTCCAAAACACCGAAAGATAACCCACCCCTGACAAAAGCATATTCCAGCCGGGGATGACGCCCGGGAAAACGAGGTTAGCTAGCGTGGGTAGGGTGAGATAACAGGTCACAGGTTACAGGAACCTGAAAAGGTGCGGTATATCAACAGCCCTCGATGGATAAGAAGACTCAGAGCTTCATGAGCGGCTCGTTTCGGCGGTCCCTCCTTCTGCTGCCTGCCAACCGCGTCCAACTCCGTGCGTGAGGAGGTGGTCGACCTTTTGTTTGACAGTGATAGCGACTGTTCGTTCGACGGTTTTGACGACGAATCAATACAGTGCTAATAAACGCGTGTTCTCTCTTTGGCTGCGATACATTTCTCATCTTTCTTTACTGCACACCGAAAGTTAGCCCACGTCATATTTTCACTCGATTTGCTCTCGATCTTAGGTGGCCTATCTCTCAGGATTTTACGGTACTTAAAATGTACATGTATTTTTCACTGTTCACCGTTTTTATTATTATTATTATTCCTTGTACTTATCCCTCCCCTCTATCATGCTTCGGCCCTGAGATTACTTGTAAATAAATAAATAAATATACTTCGAACCCTTAATTATATATCACTATTGCGAGCGTTTGCATAAGTAACATTTCTTTGACCTGTTTTTAAACGTATGTTCACTGGCGTCGAAGTTTGATGATCATTGGCATAGCGTGAGCGCACAGTACACGTGAACTCGTTTGTACCAGAAGTCAAGACTTCTGCCACAGAACTGCGCCGATTCGCGTCAATCGAACCTGCAGCACAGCCACAAGTAATGCCACGCACGACCGAATGCAGCGGCAAAGCCGTAGCAACAAAGAACTCCATAAAAGGCGGAATCAGAAGTGAGAGAGAGAGAGACACACAACCTTTAACAGAAAAAGATGACCACTGGACACAATGGGCGATAGGAATGGGGAGGGTGGGTGAGAGAAAATAAACAAATTCTGGTCGTTCAGTAGAGTCATTAACTGGACCAGTTCTTGGAACCTGCCATTCATGGGCCTGTTCGTGGTGATTGCAATAGGGTTTGTGCCCGCTCGACAGTTTTTGCGCGGGAGGACTCGCTAAAACACACTATGCTAGACAGCTTTTAATTGAATGAGCTGCTATTTTATATAATATAGCTTCGTCTGTTTGTTGTGGATCGGGATGGGGTTGGGGCGATTTGAATGTACGGTGCCGGGCGAAAGCTGGCCACCAACAAACCAGGTGTGGGAGGTCTGATGTAGTGGTAGTACAGCAGTAAGGACATCAAGGAGGCAGCTGGAGCGTATACTACTTGCGAAGTGTTTTCGTTGTATAGGCTGAATGACCAATATATTTGTTAATAAAGATTTCGCCTGAGCTGGGAATACGAGGTAGGCCGTTGATGTAGGCAGCTGGAGTTTTGGCTTTTAGACGGGTGCGTCGGTCCTTTTGCTGGTGAACGCGCATCGCTGGGGAGGGCGAGGGGTGCCGCGACGGCCTTACCCCACGCACCATTGGATGATAAGAGGGGGTATCTCCTGAGCGGCCACATGGGCTGCCTGGTTGCCCGAAGGAAATGCTTCGTGGTCAGGTAGCCAGCGATGCGGATGTGGGTGTTGTTCAGTTGGAGGAGTTGAATTTAAAACGGAACTTCGTGGAAAACAGGGTGGGTGAAATAATACGATCGCGAAGCGGTGAGGGCCTCGTAAGAATCTGTGAGTATGCGTATGTGGGGCGGTAGAAGTGGGTCACAGTCAAAGGCGATAGCTGACACTGCGTGGTAATAGGGTACAGCTCCGCATCGAGGATGGAAAGTTCTCTGCCAAGTATGGTGGTGTATCCTGAGAGAACCAGGGCCTCAAGGCATGCCAAACAAGGCCCGCGTCATGATGATTTACGCTTACATCCGTAAAAATGTCCAGTTCGTTCTGGAGAGGGCCCATTTGGAGGCGTCGGATTCGCCGCTGTCGTAATCGCGTATAACTACTCTCTATATGTTTGCTGTGCGTAGAAGTATCAAGTGCTGGTCGCCGCCAGGGTGCTATGGGGACTGGGTAATCGGGAAGTACTGGTGGTGTTCTGGCGTCCACGCTGCTAAGGCGTGTCCCTGGTGTGAAGGAGTCTTTTGAAGTCCGCCTGGGCTTTGGCGTCCTCAATGATGGCTTCAATAGGAGGAAGAGGTACAGCTTGCTTCAGCTTACATATGGCTGTATGCTTTGGTGAGCCAGTGACTGTCCTGAGGGTCACCCGAAGTAGCACCTGAATGGTTTTGATGTTGGCTTGTTGAGGCTGTGAGACGTTGCACCGGACGTGCGGGTGCTCACAGTGACCGCCCTGGTCATATTAAGATGACTTTCTGCGACTCTCCACAATATTTATTACAAAATCGACTGATGGAGTGCAGTATGGCAATCCATATATGTTTCAATCTTTTGAGCCAAATGCCAGCACTGTTTTTTGTTCCGTTTGGAAGACCTAAGTGTGCAATGAGCTCAGTTGAAGCAGATATTTTGCAGTTGATTATGTTGACTGAAATTGCTTGCGGACTGCCAGGTGGCTTACAACCGTATACTGCCAGAATTTCGGTTTTTTAAGGTGCGAGTTTTAGACCTAGCTGAGCCAGAGTGAGCTCAAGACTATTAGCCGCGGACTGTAGCTCAACAACCTGGACCTCTAAATAATCGAAGTCGGCCGCTTCCGTCCAGACCATGATATCAAATCAAATGAAATCAAATTTTATTTTCAACAATAGAATGTTGAACGTCACCCTGGCATAAAAGCTTCTAGACATAGCTTGACGGGGCCAGGGGGCCCAATATAAACTTCGATGACATGCATGCATACAGTGATATATAAATCAACAAAATTTATACAATCACGTGACATATCAAGTCTATTTAAAAAAACACATCTGTGTAAAAGGAGCATTGAATTTGCAACAGAATAGGAGCAGGCAATCGCAAACAAAACGTTTCCCGCACTTTACACTTACTAAAAGCATTCAACACAACAGACCGATAAAATATGCCAATAAAACTCTGTACACAACATTTACGTATTGACATAAGCATCACGAAGGGCATGTCGTGTAAACCTCCGCCCTGAAAATTCGAGGCTGTTTCTGTTTAATATGGCCGCAATGTTATGTGCCAATGCTTGGAAAAAGTAATTAGTTCGGGGAAATGGTACTAGACAAATATCAGGTTTGCGAGTTGAGTAATTCTATTCCGGATTGTTAGGCAAGATAAGCGTTTCAGGAACTCCTGATTGAGAGCATCATAAAAGAGGACTTGAAAAAGCAGGCAGTAATCGTATAGATTATCGATCCTTACTAATTTATGCTGTGCAAAAAATGCTTGAGTGGGATGAAAGTAGCGTACGTTATTAATGCAGCGAACGACCTTCTTCTCTAACATTAGGGTGGTAATATTATTTTTTGTTGTAGTGACCGAAACGAACGTGCAATAGTTTAAACGTGATCTCAAAATACTGTGGTAAATTTGAAGTTTGATATTGAGTGGTAAGTAGTCTCGGCACCAATACAGTACAACCACAGCAGAAGATAATTGTTTGGCCAACATTCGAATGTTTGCATCCCAGCTCATGTGACGTGAACGCACCACCTCCAAAACTTTGTGTTGCTCTACTAAATCGATCTTAGAATTACCTAGATAAAGCTCTTTCGTAACGCATACACGTTTTTTTTTGGAGTGAACAAGATAGCTTTTGACTTTTTTGTGTTAATGTTTAAGCAGTTTGCTTCGGACCACTCGCGCAGTTGATCTAGAACAGCATTTGCAGCAGAGAACAAGTCGGTAACATTAATTGAGGACAGAAACAGGCTCGTGTCGTCAGCATATAAGACAAATTGTGAACGGTTATCGATAAGAATGCGGTCATTGACGTATACATTAAATAAAAAAGCCCCTAAAACACTTCCATGGGGTACACTGCTACGTAGTTGTTGAAATGGCGACTGATACCCATTTATCGCCACGCACTGTTCCCGCTTGTTGATATAAGATTGCATAAGTGAATGCGGCACCCCACGAATTCTGTACTGATTTATTTTCTGAAGTAATATATTGTGATTTAGTGCATCATATGCTCTGCTCTACTCAACAAATATTCCCAGAGTTAGTCTACTAGCTTCAATGTTTTTTTAGTACTAATTCCTTTTGTACTAAGAGGGTGGACTAGGTCGAACAGCCTTTCCGGACGCCATGCTGGCAGTCAGACAAAATTTGGTGTTGTAGAAAAAAAGCATTCATGCTGGACAAAATAATTTTTCTAGACACTTTGAAAAAATTGGAAGGACTGATGTAGGCCGGTAGCTGGCGGCATCATTCTTGTCTCCTCCTTTGAATATAACCGACACTTTCGCTCGTTTTATGTTACCTGGGAAGCACCCGGTTTGCAGGTCAAGGTTATAAATATGACCTAGGTAATAGCAGATGACGTCGAGGACATGTTGTACGGGGGGCAGGGAGTATTTGTATAGTGTCAACATCGACACTTTTGCTGTTTTTCAGAGACTCAAAAGTGCGTTGCCCTTCCTAAAATTCTGTTGGCTGCAAGAACACGGTAACAGGAATGTCGCACTGAACACGGTACGATGAAACACTGGGAGGTACGGTAGTAGGAATGGCGTTGATGTAATGAGCATTGAAGTGTTCGGACAGAGCAGTATTATTCAGCGCCTGGCCGTTAACAATAATTTCAGATTTATCATTTGGCACTGTGTGGCATTCAGGGCATCATTGATAATTTTCCATACACGCTCTGGACGCGAACTTTGAGCCTCATAAAATAGCTTCTGGTAATAAATAGTTTTCGCCTTGCGCAGCTCAGCGGTCACCCGGTTGCGAATTTTCTTAAAGGAAACGAGGGTAGAAATGTCCCGTGTTTTTAAGAATGAGCCATACAGTTTGTTTTCTTCTTCAATCATTTTTATCAGTTCAACACTAATCCAGGGTTTTCTTACATGCCTTGGGGGCTTGAATGTTTTCATTGTAAAGCATGTAATGTGGTGCTTAGTGGATATGGTCATGAAAGAATTGTAGGTATCGTCTGCATTGGTGCTGTTCATAACTGGTGTCCAGTTGCTGAAGAATATACCATTTCGGAACTTTTCCAGGCCGCAATTAGCGATGCTTTGGTAGCTAATATTAATAGCTATCGGTTTACGTCGTGATGCGCATTCCGAGAAGGCCAGGAACACCGGGAAATGGTCGCTTAAATCAGAGTTAATCGTGCCCGCTGCTGTAACAGGCGTGTCATAATTAGTAATAAGAAGGTCGAGAATAGAGGAACTTGTAACAGCTACACGAGTCGGTGTTTGGATAACGTTTTTAAACCCTCAAGCAACAACGCGGTGAATCGTGTCGTTTAAACATGACCCGTCGCCAAGAAGATTGATGTTGAAATCTCCGCCAAGGAACAACCGGAGCTTTTTGTAGGACGCATACTCCAGTAGGCCATCTACAAAGCTTTCGAACTGTTCAGTGTTACCTGAAGGATGCCGATACAACTCACAAAAAAGAAATATAGATGGTGATGCCACCACCGCGCGAATTGGTGCGGTTGCCAGAGAAACAGTTGTCACCTGGTTATGTAGGTGCTCTGTTAAAGGAATTAAACCAAGTCTGCGTGAGCATAATGACTTTAAATTTAAATGAAAACTGCTCAAGGAATAAAAAAAAATTGGTTGTATTTTTTTACTAATGAACGGGTGTTGAGATGAAGAACAGAGGTGGTCTTTTTCTCACGAGCACACAACTTAATACATCGTGGTTGCACGAATTCCCGATAGAGGACGTCATGAGACGCCGACATCACGCCGACGAGACAAGCTATGCATATGAGGGATACGTACTATGGCCTACAAAATTTTAGATTGGTCACCTACTGAGTCGATGTGAATGCAATCTGCCCCACCAGATTTCCGTGCCGATGTTTTGCCATTCCGGGTCCATACGTACCGCCAGTAGGTATCTCGCTTCTTTGAAATGGCCAAGGATAGTAGACGTTTCTGGCTTTGGCATAGGTGTTCATTTACAAAGACTGGAGCACTGTTATCTAAGGGGGAAGAGCCATCCGCATTCACGCCTGGTTCACCACATGGCTCCAAGGAGCCGTTAGTGGTGCGCTTGTTTCTAGCCTTTTCCAGAACCTAGTCTCGTTTCTGGCGGCTCTTAAACCGGACGATGATGTGACGATGCTCCGCCTTACCCGTAGACACGCGGTGGCATGCTTCAATGTCCTCAGGCAACACTGTCTCCTTGATGGCGGTGCCAACCTTCGCAACCAACTCCGTGAAGTTCTCCGAATCAGTCTCGACGACCCCTTTCAGTTCCAGATTGCAACGGCGAGAATACTGCTCATTATGCAACACCATTTTTTCTAGCTCTTTGAGGCGTTTTTCATTCCCACTTCCCCAACTTGACCTAGCGTCTTCCTAATGTAATAAAGGCTATCTCCTCTCCTCTCCTCATTTTCGTGGCATTGCTGCCGCAGGCGCTCGGTTTCCTTGTTTATCTCCTTGTTTTCTTTGACAACAGTAGCCAACTGTTTTCTAAAGTCCTCAAAAACGTTGTTTATGTGAGTCATGCATTTGACTATTTCGCCCATTTCGGCCCGTGCATCGCGATTATCGCTGGTACTAGAAGTTTTCGTCATCTCACAGTTTTTACAAACCACACAACAAAGAATATCATCGGCGTATATAGTGAAGCGGGCGCCTGTGTCAATTTCAAGTTGTCCAACTACTCTGGTGATAGCCAGGTTGAAAAGTAGAGGGCCTAAAATCGACCCTTGGCGAACACCGCGGTCGAGGTAGTAAGTCGTGGGTTCCCATCCAAGGTGCGAACCGTGGAGGCGTACAAGCCGGCTTTAGAGCAACGCTCTAATCCAATTTTGCGTGCGGGCACTGGGGTAGGCACGAGCCAGTTCCTCTAGAATGACCGGGTGGCTAACATTGTCGAACGCCTTTCGTCGATCAACCGCCATAATGAGGTCAACAGTGCCGGGATGGTAGTGGGGGCAGTTAATTAACCTGCGCAGAAGCCAGAGGCTATCATGCGTACCACCATTTGGCCGGAAGGCTGTCTGGGCTGGGTGAAAATACGATTGAACATATTCTAAATAATGTGTGAGCCGATTGTTGATAAGTGGCTCAATCAATATGCAAATAACAGACGTGAAAGAGATCGGCCTAAAGTTCTTGATTTCACTGGATGGGTTGTTGGGTTTGGGGATAGGAAAAAAAGTGTTAGTTTAAGGTGTTCTGGCACTTGCCCATGCTCCCAGAAGTCACTGATCTAGCACAAAAGATGTTCCAAGGCCTCAGACTGGAGGTTTTGGAGGTGCTGCCACGTGACACCGTCATGAGCGGGCGAGAATGAGGCCGTCCTTGGCAGATCGCGATGCGTAACTCGGCCATTGTAAAAGGTAGCTCCAAGTCAGTGTCAGGCTGAGGAATATCAATATTTGGAATTGGAGTGGGGTGAGGTCGAATCATGGGGAAAGAAGGTACTTATAAGTTGTCGCTCTACTGTTGACGGGTCTGTGTTGAGGGTTAAGGTAGCGAAAAGAGCGTTTCATTTGGCAGTCTTTTGAGTGAGGCTGCGGTGCAGACGCCAAAGTGCCGGTAAGCCTTTCGCGTGACTGAGGGTGTCACAGAGAGTTATCAAGTGATATAGGTTTAGCTCTTTTTGATCAGCTGTAATAAGTTGGTACTCTTTCAGGATATTTTGGAGATCTTTCTGGAATTTTCCAATATATCTGTAGATGCGAGTGAGCTTATGGGCCTTTTTACGAAGGTTAGCCATGCGGTTGCCCATGTGGGGTGTTTCCGTAGCGCATTCGTTGTCCTCCTGTGCCCGGGCAGATGTTTTCGTGGTTAAGGAACAGAAGTACCTTAATGAGGTTAGGAGAGGTGCACTCATTATAGCCTCCAGAAAGGTATACCAATCAATTCGCTTCTTGGCCGTGGATCTTTTTCCCGCCCAGATGAATAAGTATTGGGACGTGATCACTGCCCCAAGTTGTAGTAAAGAGTAACCATTTGCGTGTAAGGCCAGGAGTAGCCAAGGGTCGTATCTTGCTGCGAAGAATGAAAGCCAACTCGAGTGGTCATGCCTGGTTCATTGACTAAAATGAGATGTGAGGACTCGGAGGCGTCCTGTAGCGCTATTCCACGAGAATGAGTGTGGGCATAGCCCCACGTGGTGCTCTGCGCATTGAAGTCACCACCTAGGAGGATTGGGGCACAGGGAAATTGGGCCATGAGAGCAGGAAGCCAGGCGAAAGAGACGTTAGGTTTTGTTGAATGGACAAGTTTGTAATAGGCAGTGGCCACGATAACAACCTTAGCTCTAGTAAGCGGGTATGCACCGCGACGACTTCATGGTTGTTGTAGTTGAATTCGCTAGAAAAAATTGCTACAGGGGAACGCACCCGAACTGCAGCGTAACCGGTGAGATCAGAAGTGGTAAAAGAACCACGGCGGATGTGATAAGGTATAGAGGGTAACATACCCAGCTACGTCAGGGGTACAGCGCGCTTCGTGGAAGAGAACATGCAGTGGTTTAATTTGTTTTATTTTTTGTTTGAGGATAGTTTCTTTTCAACAGAAGCTTCTGCAGTTCCAAATTTGGGGGTGTGCCTAGTGTGGCTGTTTGGTGGGTTGCGATGTGACTTAGCGAGGGGTCTATTTCGGGTGCTCTTGCTTGGGCAGTTTCTCACGAACAGATTCAATTAGGGTTCTCATCTGACTGAGTTGGTTGTCAAAATTTTCCTGGTCTTATTTTCGATCTGCCTGGCGCGCGAGACGCTCATAATGAATGTCCGTGCGCACAGCCTGGAGGGCAAGTTGAAGAGGGGAATCGTGGGACGACTTGGAGGTTGGTGTGCGCTTGGTGCTGGGGCTACGGCTGGGTCGGTTTTGGGAGGTCAGACGAAGCTTTGAGTGAGACTTCGCGGGAGGCTTTTTTCTGTCAAGGAGGCGGCTTCTGAGCTCTTGGTTCTGTGTGCGCAGCTGGCGATTTTCAGTTCGCAGCTGTTGGATGTCGGAACTCAATGCAGCCAGCTCCGAAAGTATGGACGCCAAAGTTGCATTCTGGGGCTTACTGGAAGAAGATGCGACGGCATTGGATTGATCCGTCGATGCTGAATTAGTTCGAATGCGGTCAGCCCAAGATTCACCCCGCAATGCATCGCGTTGAGGGTTCTTGGCTGGTGGAGTATGGATTCTACTGTGGCACGTGGGGTTTAGGGCAATGTGTTCAAATTCCTTACAAGAAGCACAGTAAATCTCAGGGCCCCAGCCATAATCTTCCGAGTGCATTTTGCCACAGGAGTTACAAACTGCCTCTGCCGGGCAGGAGCGAGCCGTGTGTCGACGTTGTGGCAGTTGTAGAGAACTTGCCTCTTGGGTTGGGTTTCACAATGGCCATATAACATTTGACTACTTTTGGTAGCGTAGGTTTGTCAAATCGGAGGAAGGCACGGTTCGTGCGGCAGAGACGGGTACAAGATAGGATATTGGCCCGCTCACAGCGGAGCCACCGGAGTGTTTCTTGGTTGCTTTTTCCGGGCTCTGTTGTGATGATTCCTCTGGAAGTGTTGCGCTTGTAGGGAGATGGTTTGATTCTCACAGGGACTGTCACAAACTGGAGCGTACGAGGTCTAAAAGTATCGTATAGATTTTTCATTTTTTTGTACTGCGCCTAACTCTTCTTCAGTTGTCCGATTCATTCAGTTCGGTTCTATTTGCCCGAGACAAGGCTGGAACTTTCGCGAACGAAGGGGCAGTAACACGACCACTCGCCGGCTGGCCGGCAAGAAAATACCAAAATAAAAAGCTCCGCCGCTCAACTTACACCGAAGCTTCGAGCACTCTCGAGGAGGCACGGGCGGCCTTGCCAGTGCTAAAGAGCGTCGATGATTATAGAAGGGAGAAGAGTGAAGTTATTCGCTGACGGCGGCGGGTGCGTTGTGTTCTGTGCCCTCTCTCTCCGCGCCGGCACGGTTATAAAAAGAGAAGCCGCGCCTAAGCAAACCAGCTACGTTTGGCAGTCGTGATGTGACAACGGCACCTGTCAGTTTGTGCATCACACCGTCGCGAACCCGCGCCCTGGAGGACTCCAACGTACTCCCGGGCCTCTAATCACCGTGATCGTCTCGGGCGGCCTGGCCTACAACGAAGCCACGCTTCCCAGGTAGCCGAATCGCCTCCGACAGCGGTGCATCGTCCGGCCCGGTCGGTGAATATGCTGGGACTCTGTCTCTCATAAGCATCGAACTGTTCGTTTCTTTTTTGGTTAACTGCTCCGATTCGTAAGATTCATTTGTTAACGCTCCTGTTTGTGTCAATTTGTCTAATTTTGGACTGTTTCTTGTATTTGAATTCCATCTAAGTTGTCTGTCGTTATCGATTTGTTACCTCGTGCTTGTGGTTGTAACTTGCCTGTCTAAATATAAGTCTTTGTGCTGTTTTTTTCGTTCAAGGCTCTTGCTCATTCTTGCCGCTCTGGTCGGCGAAAGCCGCACATCAGACGGCCACCCCCTTTGTCACCTGTGCCCTGTGGATTCGGTGGGATTTGTTGGCTCTCATGAGTCGACTCCCCATATCTTCTGGCAGTGCACCCTAATTTAAGGAAACGGGTGACACGGACGTTCTAACGGGCACCTTTGAGGTCGAAATGGACTGACATGAAGCAAGCAGGAGAGAGAAAGGAAAAGACAGATCAAAGAAAATGACCAGTGTGTTTAAATGTACGCCTCGCCTCCAACGTTTTATGCTGCAGAGCAAACTTTCGCAATAAAAAAAAAGAAAATGACGTATGGTTTGACTGCGATAACCACGAAATATGTGACATGATATTCCGTTCCAATGTAGGTAAAACCCCGTCACTTCATCTACAATACGGGACATTTGTTGGACGTATCAATAAGCCGCACACCGCATTGCATCAAACTAAAGGTACCAAACCACACTTATTTATGAACGTTATTTGCAGAATTGAGCTAGTTCGCATTAGAAATTGTAGGCTCCTAAAAAAGCTATTCAACATAACATCTCGAGACAAGGCCGTTAGCCCTAAAACTCGTTTTTCTACCCATAGGCCACTGACTCCGATGAGCGGGGTTGTTTTAGATGGGCCATAATAGCACAGAACGAGTGTTCCAATGGAGACCGTAGATGCCGGTGGAAGCATGCACGACGTCCTAGGCATGTTCCAAGCTGGGTACGGTATGCCGCAAATCCTGCGAAAGCGCATACAGTCCTGCTTTTAAAGCGTTGTTTATCACACCAAAGCGGGTACTTAGTGTGCATTAGTATGTAAAATTTTTGAGGCTTCACAGTGAGGTATCAAGGTGCGGAATAAGGGAACACATTTCTTTGTCGACACTAGTAATTTTGGAGCCAAATGATTTGTTTATCGCATCTATTGTTTTGTGCATGCTGATTCGTGCAGCAGATGCTATAGCGTGGCTTAACATACCGCCGCGGATACGTGGTACGGATGGGTAGGTATTAATTTCCTAAAATTACGGGAGCGACTTTGGGATGTGCAACGTTTCAGGGATGACCGTTCGTTATAAGGTCTCTCAAACGAGTTCAGCGTACTTAAACAGTGCCATGAGTCGCTAACCGATGTCTAACAACGATGTGACATAGAGATGTTTCAAGGTCACGTTATTCAACGAGGACAGAGATGTCCATCTGGACACTGCTCTTAACCGTTTCGGCCCTGGTGATGTCAATTGACACCATAACGCAAACGTTTCTCCAGCCCATAGAGAATGAAACCAAAAGTCCTATTTTGTGGGGGCGTTGTTCTTCATTGATGCCGGTTGCTTAAGATATCACGGCTGCTTCATTTTGGTGGATCTCCACGGTACAAGGAAGAAGAAGCTCAGGTGAAGACGAAATCACTACATTGAGGCGAGAAAAATGGCGGTCCGAGTCTATTTCCCAAGCTTGTATATTTATATACACGTGCATTATGACGGTGATTTTAGATGCAACGCATCTCATGCTCGCCCCTCTGTCCTTCCTGCGTCTGTCCGGCGTTGTCCGCACAGCTGCGCTTCTCCTCCTCGCCTCTTTCCGATAGCGAACAGTCTCTCCCAAAGAGCTGCGGGTTGGCGCAGCGTGCTCTTACTCCGTTGCTAGGCGCCGGGGGGCGGCGCTGCGCTCGGCGCTGCGCCCGCTGCGCATGTGCAGTACTCTCTCTCTCCGCGCTCTCCTCTCCTTCGGGCGCTGTAAATATAAAGCCCCATGCCGCGCTCCGACGGTCTCAGTCGACGGTCATCCGCGTTACGTTTGCACTCTCTAGCAGCACTCGAGTACTGCTTGATGCAGTCGTCGATCCCTAACTGTGCACTTTACGGACCACAAGGCACGCATTCTCGTCTGCAATAAAGACCGTACCTGAGCATACGTGTACTGCATGTGCATTGCATGGTGAACGACGGTGCTGCTTTGGGCCTGTTGGTATGACATGACGAAATCTTGAAGCGCTAGGACACAGGGACAAGCGAGTGGAACAACACAAGGCGCTACTTCCAACAGTTTTATTAGCAGACGAAAACACATATATATACACATGACCACTGGCCCACGTCATAATACAATCTTACACGTCACACTCCATTCAGAAAATCACGCTCTTTCTTCGATAATGCGAAAGACGCAGTACTAACACAATCGCGGCCCGCTTTCGCTATCGTGTCAGCTTCTATTATCTTTCGCGTAAGCTGGTTCTTATGCTTGGCGACAACTGCGCACTTCTCGAACAGGGGCTTGCAACCATCCTGCTTACAGTGTGGCGCAAGCCATCCCCCCGTGTTTTTTACATTATTGCCGTGTTCACGGAGACGATCATTTAGGCACCGCCCTGTTTGGCCGATATACCTTTTCCCACAGTCCAACCGAAGGCTGCAAACAACGCCTTCTGCGCAATCCACAAAGCGGTTTAAGTGCTTTTGGTTGCACCTCGGTTTCGTGGGAAGGCTGGGGTCAGTCAGTCTGCATAGCTTGCCCAATTTGTTGGGAGCCGAAAAAAACGACCCTTAATTTTGACCGCTCGGCTATCTTTTTCAAATTGCGAGGAAGTTTGTGCACGTAGGGTATAACCGCCGTTTTTCGCTTTTCGATGGGCGTTGCCTCAATCTCACCGTTGCCTCTTTTTTTCTTTTCCTTGAGCAATGATTCCGCTACCGAAACTAACACACGTTTGGGGTACCCAGCCTGAGACAAGCGCGCATCTTGATTGCCAAGGCTCTGACTCATTAAATGAGGACAAGATTTATTTAGGGCATTTCCGAAGCATAATTTTACGATTCCCCTTTTCACAAGCTTGGAATTCGGAGAGTTGTAGGGGAGGAGCGGCTTATTTGCTCGTGTTGCGTAGCACCAGCAGACATGTTTATCTTTAAATGAAATACATCAATCTAAAAACCGGATTGACCCATTGTCGGGAAGTTCATGTGTTAGTTCTAGCTGTGCGAGGTACTTCCCAACTTTTGTTAATACAATGAAAGCCTCCGACTAAAACATGTCACGCTTGCAATTAAGAACAATTAAATAATCATCACAAACCTAAAGATCCTAACAACCGATGTCCCTTCAAGAGAAGAGGAGACGACCTTGTCGAGTCTTGAAAGATAAAGATTACTAAGAATGGGGGCAATACAGGATCCAATGCAAATGCCCGACTTCTGAAGGTGCGCTTGATTGTTCCACCTGATAAAGGTAGACTTAAGATAAAAAGCTGAAAGTTCTAAAAAAGGACTGCAAGCTACTCCGGTAGTGTTTTGGAAGGTAATAACACCATAGTCATCAATAGCACTTTCTACACACGTTAACAGGTCTGCATGAGGTATTGAATAATACATATCCTTTATGTCGATGGAGAAGGCCTCCATTCCCTTGTTCAAGTGCGACGTGAAAAAGTCAATAACCTGACCTGAATTTTTAACCATGTAAGGGTCATCTACCGGCAACATGCTCAGTTTTTCTTGCAAGAACAAGGCAATGGGTTTAATCCACGTTCCAATTTCAGAAACAATTACCCTTAACGGAAGGTCAACCTTGTGGGACTTGGCACTAAAAAATACCTCGAGGTAGTCGCGCTTACTATTGTCTATCGCTTGGGCTAGATGGCTGAGGTTGAGGGCATTGCAAAGCTTTTTCCCTTCACCTTTTACAGCGGATATGCTTACTTCCTTGTGGGGTTACAGCCTCGCTGGCTTTAGAGTTAAACATTCCGGATGATACAACTGCGAAGCCGCCTAATTTATCAACTGGGAGAAGACGCAGATCTTGCTCTTTCAAGTGACCAATGGTGCGTTTTACAGGTAACGTAGAGCTGATGGGCTTACATTTGTTTAGGATGTCAACGCCTTCCGAGATGCAACGAGTGGCTTCATCATCTTCTGTGGTTTTGCGAGCAATCTGTAGCACAAGTGTGTGGAGCTTCGGAGCGGCGCGCTTGGGTGCCTCGGCGAACTTAGGACCCAGAGAAAGAACCTGCTGAACATAATCAGGCAGTTGCAGTCCCTCCGGAAGACGCACCGAACACTGTGCTGCAGGACGCTTTGCTGGGGTAAGGTGAAGTTCTCTAAGTTGAAGCTGCCAGAAGAACTCCGTTGTGTGTTCAGCCAGGCCCAAGTACTCCCAGAAGAGCCGGTGCGTTCTTGACGTTCCTTCGGCGTGTAGGAGCTGCTGCCAGAGAAACTGTCGGAAAATCCTGGCCTGCCGATGCCACTCGGATTTCAAGATTCTGCATATCCTGGCGCCGTGTCCCACCGATGGGTTGAGCAAGCGTACGTCCCAGGGAAGGATGCGTGTTCGTAGGCAGTACAAGTACGTCCGCGCTCTGCATTCTGCAGCGACGATGAGCGAGACAACAGTGGAAGGGTTGTGAATAAAACCTAGAAATGGGCCCGTTGTAGTAGAAATATAGTTCACGAGGGTGCTGCTTTGGGCCTGTTGGTATGACATGACGGAATCTTGAAGCGCTAGGACACCGGGACACGCGAGTGGGACAACACAAGGCGCTACTTCCAACAGTTTTATTACCAGACGAAAACACATATATATACACATGACCACTGGCCCACGTCATAATGCAATCTTACACGTCACACTCCACTCAGAAAATCATGCTCTTTCTTCGATAAGGCGACAGCCGCAGTACTAACGCGAGAGATATCAGTCAGCTTACATCAGCTTACGCGAGAGATAATAGAAGCTGACATGAAAGCGAAAGCGAGCCGCGATTGTGTTAGTACTGCGTCTGTCGCCTTATCGAAGAAAGTGCGTGATTTTCTGAATGGAGTGTGACGTGTAAGACGGAATGTTTAACTCTAAAGCCTGCGAGGCTGTGTCCGCAGTTTTTAAACCCCACAGGGAAGTAAGCATATCCGCTGTAAAACGTGAAGGGAAAAAGCTTTGCAATGCCCTCAACCTCAGCCATCTAGCCCAAGCCATAGACAATAGTAAGCGCGACTACCTTGAGGTATTTTTCAGTGCCAAGACCAACAAGGTTGACCTTCCGTTAAGGGTAATTGTTTCTGAAAATTGAACGTGGATTAAACCCATTGCTTTGTTTTTGCAAGAAAAACTGAGCATGTTGCCGGTAGATGACCCTTACATGGTTAAAAATTCAGATCAGGTTATTGACTTTTTCACGTCGCACTTCAACAAGGGAATGAATGCCTTCTCCATCGACATAAAGGATATGTATTATTCAATACCTCACGCAGACCTGTTAACGTGTGTAGAAAGTGCTATTGATGACTATGGTGTTATTTCCGTCCAAAACACTACCGGAGTAGCTTGCAGTAATTTTTTTGAACTTTTAGCTTTTTATTTTAAGACTACCTTTATCAGGTGGAACGATCAAGCGCACCTTCAGAATTCGGGCATTTCCATTGGATCCTGTATTGCCCCCATTCTTAGTATTCCTTATCTTTCAAGACTCGACAAGGTCGTCTCCTCTTCTCTTGAAGGGACGTCGGTTGTTAGGATCTTTAGTTTTGTTGATGATTATTTAATTGTTCTTAATTGCAAGCGTGACATGTTTTAGTCGGATGCTTTCATTGTATTAACAAAAGTTGGGAAGTACCTCGCACAGCTAGAACTAACACATGAACTTCCCGACAATGGTTCAATCCGGTTTTTAGATTGATGTATTTCATTTAAAGATAAACATGTCTGCTGGTGCTACGCACCACGAGCAAATAAGCCGCTCCTCCCCTACAACTCTCCGAATTCCAAGCTTGTGAAAAGGGGAATCGTAAAATTATGCTTCGGAAATGCCCTAAATAAATCTTGTCCTCATTTAATGAGTCAGAGCCTTGGCAATCAAGATGCGCGCTTGTCTCAGGCTGGGTACCCCAAACGTGTGTTAGTTTCGGTAGCGGAATCATTGCTCAAGGAAAAGAAAAAAAGAGGCAACGGTGAGATTGAGGCAACGCCCATTGAAAAGCAAAAAACGGCGGTTATACCCTACGTGCACAAACTTCCTCACAATTTGAAAAAGATAGCCGAGCGGTCAAAGGTAAGGGTCGTTTTTTCGGCTCCCAACAAATTGGGCAAGCTATGCAGACTGACTGACCCCAGCCTTCCCACGAAACCGAGGTGCAACAAAAAGCACTTAAACCGCTTTGTGGCTTGCGCAGAATGCGTTGTTTACAGCCTTCCGTTGGACTGTGGGAAAAGGTATATCGGCCAAACAGGGCGGTGCCTAAATGATCGTTGCCGTGAACACGGCAATAATGTAAAAAACAAAACGGGGGGATGGCTTGCGTCACACTGTAAGCAGCATGGTTGCAAGCCCCTGTTCGACAAGTGCGCAGTTGTCGCCAAGCATAAGAACCAGCTTACGCGAGAAATAATAGAAGCTGACACGATAGCGAAAGCGGGCCGCGATTGTGTTAGTACTGCGTCTGTCGCCTTATCGAAGAAACAGGGTGATTTTCTGAATGGAGTGTGACGTGTAAGATTGTATTATGACGTGGGCCAGTGGTCATGTGTATATATATGTGTTTTGGTCTGCAAATAAAACTGTTGGAAGTAGCGCCTTGTGTTGTCCCACTCGCTTGTCCCTGTGTCCTAGCGCTTCAAGATTCCTGAATGGTGAAAATGGAACATTACGCCAACCTCCCCTTCGCGTGAGAATCCCTGCTATAAGCGTAATCAATACAATGGAAAACGCCAATGGAACCCCCCCATGAGATGCGTTGCATCACACCAGGGTTCCGGCGAGGGGAGGTGGGCGTACTTGTTTTGTTTGTAGGTTCATGCAGTCATACAGTTTATGAAAATATGCAAAGGAGATGTTTCTCCTCCACATAGAAGTTTTAATTGCGAGATGTATTAATTAATTGCCTCATTAATACATTTATATTTGCACTTAAAGCTCTATTATTGGTTTGGGGGCTTATGGGACCCTGGAATTCAAGAAAACACAGAAAACATTGTTTTTACTTAAATGAAAGCATCAAGGTCGAAAGGGTAAATCTACTTGCAGGCCGAGCTCACCCAAAGCAAACATGCGCAAGAGCTGAGGAGCGGGTAGATAGCGCCACCGTGATGAATGTTTCGCCTGTATTTGGACATTGTCGCGAGCTGGCCGCCTGTTTAAGCTGAGCTTCTAATTTTGTACTTACAGAGAAAAAGTCAATTTCTCACTAGAAAGATAACTTCCGCGCGTGCCCGCCTTCTTTCGGTGTATTACCGTGTCACAAATAAGGAACACAGACTTTGTAAAAGAGCAGGTGCGGCCAGTGGGCCTCCTAGGAAGATATTCAAAGAGCTTCCCTCTCCTGGGCGAATATTTTTGGGCGGCTGCGCAGAGACTAAAATGGTGCAAGTGCGTGCCACATGCGCACTGGCTTTTTCATTGGGCGCCCCGTTTGCCAGCGCTTGCAAGGTAGAACCAAAAGATGGTAAGAACATGATGCGCTACTTTTGCGCAAGGAAAGCCTTTGCAGTCGCCGTTGTCGTCCACAACCGCTGTGGAAATTAACGAGAGGCACCTGGAAACTAGAACGCTTTTAAAATATAGGTGTCGTGCTGTGTATTGCAGAACTGCGGAGGATGATAATAACGTTTTTACCGCTAATGATCTCCTGGCCAGGTTATTCCGAAGTGATAAGCTGGCGTTTGAAGCGCTGGTGCATAGTAATTGCAATATTTGTTGAAACTACGTCGGTGCGGTCTTCTGCGTTCGTCTTGGGAGTATTTTTGGTTGAGGGTATTTTCGAGTTGTGCCTAGACTGTCACGTTAACTGTACAATGCCACAATACATCCAATATAGTGATGAGCAATTGGTTATAGTGTATACTTACTTCAGACATACAGCTTAACAGCAAAATTCTAGGTACCAAGAATGACCATCAATAATCTAAACCGATGAACTAAACCGATTTCCGTTTGAGAGCGAAGAGAGATATGTGCATGTCAATTAGGGTTCACTAGTTTTTTGTACCTGTCGCACGGGAAAAATTGCACACCGAGTGCAACTTGAACTACATAAAATCTGAGCGGGAGTTTCAACGTCTAAACTTTTCACGTAGAGCAGACCTGACGCCGAGCTGCCAGTCTGGAACCGTTGTAGCTACTATTACGACTTTGATATCACTGACCCACAAACCCCGCACTAGCGACACGCCTTTCGCGACACGGGCAGTGATCACTTTGCAAGGTGTTATGCACTGAGCATTGTTCTACTCACCAACCTGGTTATGGCAGCAGCCACGACAATGCGACCCCTAAAATGTTCGCGTTCATTTTCCCTGCCTTCTAACGCAAGTAATGTAGCTTTTTTCGCCCCTTTTCCCTGCGGTTAATGTACCAGGTAAACAGTGCCCAGAATTCCATGGCCCAAAAATATACCATACTGGTGCGCAGGAACCAGATCCTTGCTTTTTCGGCGATTAGCTATTACAGGCCGAAGTTCCTGATGTGCTTGCCCTGCACAAGCGCAACACCCTAAGGAGTTCGTTTGATGCAAAGGGAGCCTGCATATTGTCATTTGTGGTACGTATTGGTATTGCTGTTTGCAGCGTGAGGTTCTGTGGCGAGGCGCGTTGTGGGTACTTCGGTGGCCTACGACGCCTGCCATAGGATCTTCTACTGTGGTCTCGAAGAACAGCATGCTTAGGGATGTTGTAAAAGAAGAAAGACTCAGAACAACACCTTGACCACGGCTGCCGAAACGGGGATAAGGGATTTATTCGCACAGGAATCTCTAAACCATGATGAAGAAGATGATGATGATGATGGTGATGGCGATCACTGCCGCCTACTGAGCGGGAGTTTCATCGTCTAAAATTTTCACGTAGAGCAGACCTGACGCCGAGCTGCCATTCTGGAACCGTTGTAGCTACTATTACGACTTTGATATCACTGACCCACAAACCCCGCACTAGCGACACGCCTTTCTCTTTCCATTCTATTTTATTTATTTTATTTATTTATTGGGTTACTGCTAGCCTTGAGGCAAGGCTTTAAGCAGGAGTGGGCAGTACAACGAAAGGAAACAGCACAACAAAGAAAGAAAAAAATAGCACATCATTCAGGCACAAATCAACATTTCGGTGGGTTTGGCAGCTCACGCATAAATGATAAAACATCCGGGCATTGTACAACATGTGCAGGCAACAGGTTTCATTCACGTGCTGTTCGGGGGAAAAATGAATTTTGGTAAGATTTAGCTTTGCATGCGAAATCGCTGACTTTTTTCGGGTGGCGCGAGCGTGTCTGCCGCCGAATAAACGGGGTGATGTATGCGCTGGTGCCGATTCAAAATTTGTGGTGATAAAGCAAATAAAATGTTTTTAATCTTTCACGGTAGCGTCTAACTGCGAGACTTTCTAAATTCGCGGTATGCAAAAGCGCTGTAGGAGACGCGAGTCTACTGTAGGAATTAAAAATAAATCTTGCAGCCTTTCTTTGAACTTTCTCCAGTTTTGAAATGTTGGTTACACTGTGCGGGTCCCATATGACCGAGGCGTACTGAAGTAGAGGCCTGATGTAAGTTTTAAAAGCTAGAAGTTTTATATCATAAGTGGATTTTCCTATAGTTCTTCTTAAATAACCTAGCTTCTGCATTGCCTTTTTCTGAATGTAAGTAATGTGTTGATTCGATTTGAGATCCGACGTTATCATGATACCCAAGTATTTATAGCTTTTAACTGCCGAGACCAGATGGTTGTTTATGCTATATGTGAATGACAGCGGCGTTTTCTTGCGCGTGAATTTTAAATTGGCAGAAAGTGCTGCGCATGTCCTTTTGGAGATTTACCAATGTATTCGGACGCATTTCGGCTCTCATCGCGCGCAGCGGAAGCCTCGGAGTGGCAATTAGAGCATGTCAGCAGATAAAGATTGCACTGAGGCAATCCTAAGGAGTCACCAGAAAATGTTCGATCACTTGGACCTGCAAACCAGGCAAGCTCAAACAAGAAGTTGTTGGTGTCACTGACTTGACGTCACTGCATCACATCTGCAAGATTTTTAAAGCGAAGCAAGCTGCCTTGGCCTCTTCCACGAACCTTCCAGCTGCTGCTGCTGCTGTGATCTCGATCGCACGCGCCGCATGTTTTTTAACAGCCCCAGATGACGCTAGCCTCCGAATATTGTTTTCTTTCGCCGCCACAGCAGCTCATCGATCAGGCTTCCGCATTTCGCGCATTGATTCCGGTTAAGTAGTCGCTGCCAGCCAGAAAAAGTCCAAGATCATTATCGCTGACAGTGTAGGCAACGTGTGCGTTGCGCGAGTCAGGTGTGGGGATGAGGGTGTCAGTTCGGCAACCTTCATATATATGCGGCGGCGACGCCAACACCAATAAAGACTTTTTCGGCCTGCTCTTAGCTGAGTTCGCAGGAGGGGTTGCGTTTTGGGGTTACGACTATAGACAACCCTCTTTGCTTCTTCGGAGATTTGAAAGTCGACCTTCGAAATCCGGCAAGCCGGTTGTTACCAGGAGCATTCATGGAACGTTTATACGGCGTGGGACGCCATAGCCATCACCATTCCCACTCATTACTGCCCACGTCAAGAACTGGTCGTGATTTTGGCGAAGCTTTTGTTTCTTCCAATTTATATTTCGGCATTTTGCAATTCTGTTCGGCCAGTCATCTCTATTTCCGCTATTAAAACTAATAAATTTGTTACATCCACCAGTTATGTATTCGCTATGTTTTGTTCTTATTTGCGACGCCCGTTTCTTGGCGTTTTTATTTGAATTTTCGTTTTTTGCAAGAGATCTATAATAACATGTATGTTTTTGATTTCTTCAGTACATTTTTGTAAAATGTTTATTTTTTTCGAGTTATTTCTCTTTGTTGTTTTTCAAAATTCCATTCGACCAATTACCTCCGTTAACATAATTTTACGCTTCAATGGGTTACTTCCGCCTGTACTGCATGTTTGCGGGAAATAATGGCTTGCCCATTTTCCCTATTTTTTATTCGTCTTTCACACGTTTTTTCCCGGGCTTTTTTTAGTTTAATGTCGTTGTTTTAGAGGAGATGCATACGGGACATTTTTTTTATTTCGAGAGCTCATTATAGTTCTTCTAAATTTTTTTCATTCGGTGATCTATAACATGCATATACTTGATTTTTTCAGTACATTTGTTGAAATTTTTATTTTTCCTATCTTTCTGGTAATGTTCTTCAACATTCTGTTTGACCAGATATCTCTGTTCACAAAATTATAACGATTAAATGTTTTACTTCCGCCAATTCTGGACTTTTATGTAAATGCAGTGCGTTACATGGTTCGCCCATCCTCGCTATTTTTTTCGTATTTTCACATTCTTCTCTGGTCGTTTTTCTTTTACATTCGTTCTTTGTATGTGAAGTATAAGAAGCTTATACTTGATATCGTCTGTTTCTTTTTGCAATTTTCTAATTTAATTTCTTTTTAGTTTCCGGTTGTTCGAGCTTCTGTTGGACCGAATATTTAATTGACGCGTTATAGCAATTATAAATCTTACTTTCGGCAGTTATGCAGTTTTGTGGAAATGCAGAGCCTTACGTGGTCCAGGATGTGCGAGTACACGGCAAATAATGCTGAGCAGTAAAGTGTGCTCTCGTGATTCTATATTGTTGGTGTTTCTTGCGTCACTTAGGCATTGTTTTCTTGGGCTTGCAAATCCTTCTTTAGACTTTGTTTAGTGTCATCCACAACCGCATGTATTTTCTGCGTGCACTTTAGATTAATTGCACATAACATCGAAACCAATTTTACTCCCCCCCCCCCTTTCCCGTTCGTTCCTGTATTTGTTCCAACTAACTTCATTAAAGTAGTCTTGAAGCGATTAGTCTCGCTGTTGGCATATCTTAAAACCTGCTGGCAAAAAAAAGCTTCATCGGACTCGCAGGAAAGCAGTTTTCAACAGTGCTGGGGAGTAGACAGAAATCAATTTGATGGCAGAGCAAGCGTCGTAAGGACACCATAGTTCTGCGCGATTCTTGTGCTTTGGGCGCGTTCCCGTTTTACTTCCCGCGGCATAATGCTATAACGGCCAAATTTTAAAGTCGTAGCACACTGCCCTACAGTCTTGCGATTCCAATGACTTTACCTCCAGCTGTATTCTCGGCATCGAAGATTGGCCGGGCCGCGTACCATTTCTTCAAGAACTGCACCCACTACCTAAAAGAACTCCACCCTCATCCTTCGCCTGAATTGGCGACAAAAGTGAGCATTCTTTACTTTTCGCTTGGTAGAAGTGCAGCTTTAGGTTACAGTGTTGTGAAGAACTGGGCGCGAGTCAGTGTTTAGGAATGCTTGTAAATATGACAGTGACTGTTGTGTGCGCTCTCGGCGTATATCGCATATTAGGTGTAGGCGCCGCCGAAGTTCCTCTAGATAGTGGCGCTACGACTAGCGACCATCTATGCTCTGGGCCATGTCGTCGTCCGTTTCGCCCCGATTGCGTGTCGAGACTAATGCGCCCTCGAGGGAGGGTATGATAGAGCGCAATTATGTTTATTTATTTATTTATTTATTTACTTATTTATTTATTTATTTATTTATTTATTTATTTATTTATTTATTTATTTATTTATTTATTTATTTATTTCAAGTACCCTTAACTGCACAAGCACTAAAGAGAGAGTATAAATATAAGCAGAGTCCTTCAATGCTTTACTGGTCACGAAACTGCTCCGTAACTCAATGGGAGAGCTTCATATGCTGCGTTTGGCCGCCGCGCCGTGGCGCCACCCTCCCACTGAGGTCACTCCTCGGGCGGCGTTGCGCTGGCTCGAACGGCGGAGCCGCGGCGAGTTGTGTTTGTTTTGTGCGGGAAAAAATGTATCGTGCATATCGCGCTCTTGTCATGCGACTTAAGTAGTGCAACGACGATTCCGAACACGTGTTGCGTCCCGGGATGTCGTTCCTTGTACAACGATACCACAGAAAATGTTTCTTTGTTCTGTTGACCGAGCGACGGGCAGCTGTGTGATAAATGGAGGGGCGCCATTCCAAGGCAAGCAACGGGAGATTTCAGCTTCGATTATAAGTGTGCCGCAGTGTGTGGAAAGCACTGTGTGTGAGAATGGAAAAAGCAATGTACCCTTTTGAGAGCATCGTCGACCTAGAATTGTACAAGGCTATCTTAAAGCCAGATTTTTGCCATATCAATCAGTTTGTAGCGGTGCTTCATTACCTGTTTGCCAACTTGTATTACCTTGCGCTCAGGCTCGCGTGTAAAAAAGCTTTGGGACGTCCTTGTGCTTTTACTTTTCATATTTCCGCGAATTATCCCTTAGGGTTCGTTTTGTTTGTTTTGTAACCGCGCGTGGCCGATTCCGGTTTCTTATCTGGCGTTTCAACCGGAGCGCCCGTTTGCTCTTTTTGTCGTACGTCCCGTCGGGCAATATTGTTTGATATGGAAGGGGTGCCACCTTGTCGCTAACTTGATTTTTTGTTTCTTCAACAGTGTTCTCGATCCTGTTTCCATGGATCTGAAATTAATAACTTTCCAAGAGTAATGCATGCATAGCAAACGCCGCGCAACTCACTTTATCGACGTTCATCTGTTCAAGTCACACTGCGGACTGCTTCTTCGCCATTTGTATTTCACTCTAGTCTTTTGTAGTGCAAGAGATCCCTAGGTCACTGCGTTCAGAAAAGCTTTGCGTCGTTCTGGCTACGTGGCAATATTCTGTTTCCTCCGTGTGCTGCACATCGCAGCGCGAAAAAAATAAATTTTTGTGCGCTGGACCACGCTCTTTTGTCTCCCTTCGTAACATTAAATTTTTTTGTTGCGTGTGATAAAATCAGTTTCATTGTTCTTTTTTCGCTTCGTGTTTTTGCAAGGATTGCAAAGCGTGGAAGCAGAAAGACACATGGTGCAACGTATATCTCTTCGTGTTTTGATCCTTCGCGTTTCTGCAGCGTTTTTAGATATTCTCAAGTATGTACCCACTCATCGAAACGACAGCACTATTGGGCTATCTCTTTTAGCGTTCTGTGCATTCCAGAGCAATCAACGGATTCATTAAGCGTAGTCTGAACGACGCCTGCTTGGTTTCTTTCAGTTTTTTTATTGTATTATTGATAGGCCCGCAGCAGTCCGTGACTGCACAGCTACCGTATGTGTGGTATTTACAACTTTTGCTTTAAGAAAAGAAGCAATATACATTTAAAAATCCGTAAACACGACGGCACAGCGCTTGTGCCAGAGCACACAGAAGCCGTTGCCGTTCGCGGCCGAAGTCTACGGTAACTTTCTTCGAAAAATAAAACCCCATTGAAGGCAGGTAATAAACACAATAACTGGACTATTCATCGCTAACTACTACGAAAAAAAAACACACTTAATCAGCGCGCAGACACCAAAAGTAGCGAGCGTTTGCACGCCAACAGCTGGCCAATACGCCGCACGCGCGGCGGCTGGATGACCTTCGTGCGGCGGTGGCGCCTGTAGTGGCGCGCGCGGTCCCTATATGAAGCCAGCGCCGGAGTTTCGTGACCAGTAAAGCATTGAAGGACTCTGATATAAGTAACAACTCACAAGGTGGCAAGAAAGTACCGTAGACTACATATGCTGGTAGTACAGGCACAGAAGTACACAAGAAGATACGCTAGTGGTTGTTCTTGGCGGTCCTGTAGCCGGCCGGCTACAAAGTAAACTACACAAAGTTTGCAGAATACTACACAAGAAATGTGCGGAAACATGCGCTCATTAACAGTTATTCAAGAGAAAGGAAAATAGAGAACAACAACAACAGAGCACAAGGAAATTCACGATATATTGCCGCGAGCCATGCATTGGGTCTGTTTATTTGTGTTTTGCTTTCACCGCCCGGCTGCGCCGGTCTGTGTCATATCTGTTCCAAGGGAAGCGCGTGCTCCATTCTTTCTTTCCGTGCCGCATGTTCTGTTCTGATAGGGAGTGCATTCCGATCTAACGTGAACATCCCGGAATAATTTTATTGGATCTACAATGTTCTAGATGTGAATGGACTGTTAAGAACCACGCGCACCGAAAGATAAAAAGCCTGCAGAGCAGACGCCGGGGTATTCGATTTCACGACGCTCGCCTACGCAAGTCACTTTGCTGACTGCCGCTGCGCCACTTGTGTATTCTTTGAGTTGTTAGGGGAACACAAGTTCGCTCCAATAAACGTTCTTTCCTTCAAGACCACTGCCTCATCTTTGGCTCCGTGACTTCTGGTGGAGGTACGGGGGGTACGCACACTTCATGCTCCCTACAACCTCTGGAAGCCGCCAAGCGAGTCCAAGAAAAGCCAGCCTCCGCCTGCAAGGTTGACCACCCCTGCTTGGTCTACTACCGGAGAAAGCGAAGAAGGAGACGTCGCAACCAGCACCATGTTTAACGAAGGCACCATGACCAGCGGTTTCAACCCTGCCTTCGTTCTTCAGCAACCCAGGGAGCCCCCATCATTGCATGGGTCGCCTGCGGAGGACCCCGAAGACTGATTGGAGCAGATGGAACGGGTCAGGCTGTTTAACCGATGGGACGACGCCGAGACACTGAGGAAAGTGTTCTTCTACCTTGAGGACTCAGCACGGATCTGGTTCGAAAACAATGACGGCTCCCTTGAGTCTTGGGACGATTTCAGAACACAATTTTTAACGACGTTCACCACGGTTGTGCAGAAAGAGCGGGCGGACGTGTTGCTGCAGACGCGGACACAACAACCTAAAGAAAGAATTGTTGTGTCCGTCGGGGAGCTGAAGAGGCTTTTCAGGCGTGCTGACCCTTGCATGGTGGGAGAAAAGAGATTACGCTTCTTGATCCACGGTGTGAAGGAGGAACTGTTTGCTGGACTTGTCCGCAACGTACCCAAAACCGTCGCAGAATTTGTGACCGAAGCCCGCATAATTGAGAAGGCTCTCGAAATGCGTGCTAAGAAGTATGACCGCAAGTTTGTTGGCGCGGGCAATGCGAACGATTTCGACAGTACGCGGATCCCGGCCGACGGCCTACGCGAGACTACCCGCGCAATAGTGAGAGAGGAGCTGCGGAAACTTCTCCCAACGCCGCCGCAGCCCCTAGTCGCTTCCCTTACCGACGTCATTAGGGAAGAAGCGCAGCAAGCGCCGGGAACTTCAACGACGCCAGAAGCAACCGGCGAGCCGCAAGCCATGACCTGCGCGGCTGCTGTCCGTCCACCCCGCCCGCCTGCCCCCAATCGTCCCGAGGCTCCAAACCGTCGTCCCCTGTCGCCGGCCCGACAACCTGCGGTGCAACCCCCCGCCCCAACGAAGACCGACGTGTGGCAAACGCCAGATAATCGTCCGCTGTCCGAGAGGCCGACCACATCTACCGTCGCTGCCCCTACAAGAGGCTCGGTTTGCGAGGGTTCTCCGTCGACGCACCACGCCCCCGACCCGGCCGGCGCCCTACTGAAATCGAAGATTACCTGTCCAACACCAACCGAGGTCCAGCGCGCTTCAACCGTTCGCCGTCACCCTACCCATACCGATCGCCAATCCGTCGAAGTTATGCATACTTCACGCGTGGGAGTTCTCCAAGCCCACGTAGGGGAAACTAAAAGCAGCAACTTCTGGAGGTAAAGTTGCACGACGGCGGAAAAATGAAAACCCTCCAACGACACTACGACTCGCCGAAGACAATCATTCACGACATGCCTTCAGCCCGACGACCCTATCTAACCCAAACGTGACTCCCGAACACGACGACGATACGAACCGACGCATACCCGAAATGACAGAGCCTGCCGCTGAGAAGACGACGACAATGACGACGCATAGTGCCCGACCGTCAACACGCAGAAGCTGAGATACGACGCCCTAACGCACCCGGAACTCGAGGAAAGCGGCGTCCGACGTCCAGTTGTCCATCGACGGCCTTGATGTAGTCGCCCTCGTAGACACGAGAGCCGACTACTCAGTAATGAGCGGACCATTTGCGTCTAAGCTGAAAAAAGTTATGACCAGATGGGACGGTCCGCACATACGCACAGCAGGAGGCCACATCGTGACGCCAAGTGGAACGTGCACATCCCGCGTCACCATAGACTGCACAACGTACCCTGCCGCTTTCGTTATCTTCCCTAACTGCTCCCGCGACGTAATTCTCGGAATGGACTTTTTGAAGGACAACGGCGCAATAATTGATCTGCACGGTGACGCCTTCCTTACATAGGTGGGCTAATCGTTCTGCAGGCATTTTCAATAAAGTTGCTTCGCTCGCTCGCAGACCAAGTCGATAACTTTTTCCTCCGATCACTCCACGGCGCCGTAACAGAACCCCGAGCAACGTGCAGCTGTAAGAATCGCCGATGATCATGTCACCCTGCCAACCCGTGCATGTTTGATGATCACCGTGTACTGTGAAGGTGCTGCTCCCCACGTCGACGCTATCGTGGAGAGTGACGAAAGGTTGCTTCTCGACTGCGGAGTCCTTGTCGCAAGAGGCATTGCGCGCTTTAAGCAATACAATTCCCACGTTTTGGTCATCAGTTTCACCGAGGAGTACCAGCAAGGAGTACCAGCAAGGGCGCTGAATTTCCGTTCCTCGAAGAAACGCAACAAGCAAGTGAAGTGATCGGAGTCGCCGACTTTGAACGCGCACCCGAAGATACCATCAAGTTTCCGCATCCTTTCGACGTGAACCCAACGCTGCCGCAGGAACACCGGGACAAATTATTGGATTTTCTGCGTTGCTGCAGCGACTGTTTTTCGTATAACTCAAATTTGCGTAAGACACCCCTAGCGAAGCAGCGAATTATAACCGAAGATGGAGCCCGTCCTACCCGACAGTCACCGTACCGCGTGTCTTCACACGAGCGGGAAGCCATCCGGACACAAGTCGAAGACATGCTCAGCGACGACATTATACAGCCATCGAAAACTCCTGGGCTGCTCCGGTCGTACTCGTGAAGAAAAAAAAAACGGCACACTGAGGTTTTGCGTTGACTACCAGCGATTGAACAAGATCACGAAAAAGAACGTGTACCCCCTGCCACGAATCGATGACGCCCTCGACCACCTCTCCCACGTGAAGTACTTCTCATCGATGGATCTGAAGACAGGATACTGGCAAATTGAAGTCGACGAGAGAGATCGAGAGAAGACTACATTCATAACCACGGACGGCCTATACGAGTTCAAGGTGATGCCGTGTGGGCTATCCACGGCGCCAGTAATGTTTCAGAGAATCATGGACACCGTGCTAGCTGGCCTGAAGTGGCACACCTGCCTCGTATACCTCGAAGACGTTGTGGTATTCTCCCAGACTTTCGACGAACACCTTGCAAGGTTGCAGTCTGTAATCGAGGCCATCCGTACGTCGGGGTTAACTCTGAAGCCTGAAAAGTGCCGCTTCGCGTACGAGGAACTCAAGATTCTGGGCCATGTCGTCAACGCCGCGGGAGTCCTGCCTGACACGGCGAAAACTTCAGCCATAGCGAACTTCCCAAGACCGAAAGATAAGAAGGGCGTGCGAAGATTTCACAGACTGTGCGCATACTACCGGCGCTTCGTCGCAAACTTCGCAAGCATTGCAGAGCCACTCACGCGCTTGACGAAAGATAGCACCCCTTTCAGCTTAGAAAACGCCCAAGAAAAAGCATTCTTCGAGCTGCAGCAATGCCGGCAAAACCCGCCCTTGCTGGCCCATTTCGACGAAAACGCCGAAACGGAAATGCACACGGACGCCAGTGATATAGGCTTGGGTGCCGTCCTCGTCCAAAAGGAAAGCGGGTACGAAAAAGTAATCGCCTATGCCAGCCGTGGTCTTTCCAAGGAAGAAAAAATTACTCAGCCTCTGAGGAAGAATGCCTCGCGATTATATGGGCCATTTCGAAATTCTGCCCGTACGTGTATGGAAGACCCTTTAAGGTTGTGACAGACCACCATAAGCTGTGTTGGCTCACCAACTTGAAGGACCCCTCTGGCCGTCTTGGTAGGTGGAGCTTGCGCCTGGTAGTCTATAAATCCGGGAGGAAATACTCTGACGCCGACTGCTGTCTCGCGCCCCCGTCGACCCACCACCACAACATTCCGATGACGACAGCGCATTCCTTGAGCTGCCTTGGGCTGCATTACATGACACGCCGTACCCTGATTTGCACTTTACTCTCAATTCTCTGAAGCTTCCCATGGCAATCACATTTTAGCGACATGACATTTCGGAATCTCCAGAAACACAAGATGCAGGGTGCGCGACACCAACTGCATCCGATTTCTCGCGTGATTCCCGTCCTGCTGCATCGTGCAAGGCAACTGGCCGCTCACCCATGCTCCCAGAATGTTATCCGTCTTCGCACGATGCGACAACAGGCTCACGCTCAACTGAAGCAAGACCCAGCCCCATCAGAACGGCTGATTTAAGAACTTCATAGTTCTTCCACTTGTTTCTGTGCGAACCCTCGTGTTGGGCCGCTACTGAACCACCGTGCGCGCACAAAGCGCCATTCTCTGCCACACACCGTTGTGAGGCGCAAGGAGTAGCGAGAGGCTCATCGGTAACATGAATGCGAACATGCGACGCAGCTGAGGCTGTTTCTCTGGCTATCAGCTTTTTCACGGGCATGCGCACACTCTCATTCACCTTTGACTGCTTGTCATTTCCCAATGCAACCTCGCTCGTAACACCTTCGTTCACCTCCATCTTCATTTCGGGGAAGTTTTCTACGCGGGATAATTCACTATCCTGCTCCACGGGTGCCGGAATTCTGAACGCCAACGCAGAAACGTGCGCCACTATCCTCTCTTCGCGTTTCCCGGGTGACTTTGATCGAGCCGGATCCCGCGAAACAGGAGGCTTGCGAACGCCCAGTGAATAGGTCTTCCCCGCACATCTTTCGGCGTACTGGCGCGTCCCAGTCCAGTATCTTCCTCAGTGCTGAACATTACTCGTTGAGCAATCGGAGAGGCAGAAATACTGTTAGCTCTCTTAAGGGTTAGCTCCTCGAACGTTCCGCCGCTAACTTTGTCTCAGCGATTCTCAATTTCGCCTTCAAACACGCCATCTGCTCAGCGAACGACATTACAATACTGGCTGTTTCTGCACTGTTCATATCCAACGCTTTATAATGTTCCCCCTTATCTCGCGGCTACACCTAGGTACCCGCTAAATGTCATGGTGAAACGCGGACCCAGCATCAAGCGAGACACTGACCTGCATAGCTCGGTGCCTGGAGAGATGCCGCACCGGTGCAGATGAGGTATCCATTTATGCGCGGCCCCTTCCGCCGAGGTGTACGCCCACAGCAGTAGAGGTCACCGCCTTCTGGCGTGGCCAGCTCGCTCACTTTTCCAGCCGTTCACGTTCACCAAGCTGCTGATGCATCCGCTGACCGCTGGTCAATCTGCATTTCTGCCGCTCAGCAGGCCTCAGAAATTGCCCGGTCTCTATTCAAAAGTCCGTTGAGAGCCGGTCGAGCCGCTTCCCCACCTGGCTGGCGAGCGGACTGCTCCCGCCGATCTCGTTGAGCAGACCGCGATTTCTCCGCGCGCTCCGTCCGTCGAGGGGCCCGTCTCGCGCGCCGGCTGGCTGAGTAGTCGCTGTTGGAGATCTTGCCGACTGCGCCGGTTATCTTCGCGAGGTTCTTTCCCCCGGAGCTTCTCCTCCAAGCCACAGCAGTGCGGAAGATCTGACCCCAAGGGTTTCCAACCGAGAAACTCAGCCTCCGATACTGTAGTTTATTTAGAGCCCTAAGACGACGGCCCGAGAGCTCCGGCGCCCAGACCTTGTGAGTCTGTCTTCATCTTCCCCTCCTCTTGCCGCTGACCGCCGGGGAAGGAGAAAAAGCGAGTGCTCTTCATCGGGGTCCGTCCATGTTGTGGCCCTTAGGACATCCGGTGCGAGCAGGCGCGACCTGCTCGCTCGCGCGACATGTTCTTTCCATTTCCGCGCTGCTTTTCCCAGGACCGCGCCAGTTAAGGCGGGGTAACACTCGCCCGATGATCGCCCGATTTCGTCGGCCAACACCGTGTCGGCGAGCTGTCGGCGGCCATGTCATACCGCGCCGACGCCGACCGTTGGCCAACCGTCTGCGTCGGCGAGAAATCGGCGGGGCGTGGTGTCTGCACGATGTCGGCCGACGCGCTTGTCACACCACGCCGACGACCGCCGCGCGACGACCCACTCCGCTGCATTGCCTCTCCGCCGGGGATCGCTTTCTTTCTGTTGTCAAACTTGGAGTATCGTGTCGCCGCTGCCGCGACTGATGCCGTTCGTGTGTACTGGCGTGTGCGCTGCTTGTGCTGCATGTACTCCTGAACCTCTTGTTGGATCACGGACAACGAAGAAAAAAGAGCTGCGTCGCTGCTGCCGCGGCAGTAACAATGCGGATGTATGAATGAACCCCCGGCGAAAAGACCTCCGTAGTACGTAGAATATGCATATAAATGAGTGCCTACATCACGGAAATTTTACCTCCTCTAATAGAGAAGGCCACAGTGCGCCATGGTACCGCATTTTCGAGAAACGTGCGTTATGAAAAGTAAAATTGGTTGTTGTGGCTCCACACGCCACTTGCTGTTTCGAAGGAAATGTTCCATAACAAAGGTAGCTGCTTCTCAAAATCACACAGAAAATGATTCGCAAATTGGATACGCTAACCAGGCCCCTTAAAAGAACTCTAAAAAAACCAACTCACGCCGCCGGAAATTGAACCCGCAACGTTGGGGGGTCAGGCGCGACGCGCAAGACTATTGCGCTACCGCACAAATGCTACCACCCTACAAAATAGCCTGTGTACTAGATGGAGGCCCATCTTTCGTGTCATACGTCGGTCTGTACTAGCTGGGTTACAGAATTCCTGGGTGGTAAACTGAACTTTCTTAAATAGCGCTTGCACAGCAAGGTTCCCTGAAGCTCCCACAATAGCATATAGACATCAACTCCGCTGTTTCGCGAAAGCGCTCGCAAAAATATGTGTGCCCGGCTGCGACTGTGATTTCGCACTGCCCGGATAGTGTTTGCCGTACTTTGGTTTTACGTGTTACGTTGAAAACCTTGGCCGATAATAGGGAGCTTGGCGATAAACACCTAGAGAGGAGTTTTAGTAGAGCGTCTCATCAGTTTTGCGTAGCGGCATGCTAACGCTTACCGTGCCACCTGTCAAATGTTTCGCGAAATGAATCGCCGGCTCAACTGCCAGCGGAGTTTCGGAGTGGTTGGACATTTTACGGCAATCCAAAGAATTGTACACAAACGTTTTTTGTTGTATTGAATGCAACACGGCCATAACACGACATGAATATTCTCTTACCTGAGTACGTTCTATAAAGAAACAGTTGAAGCCCCGTGGCACCTCTTTCGTCCAATCGCAGACAACGCCCTGAACGAAATGCCCGGGTTTGACGCATACAGTTGATTCAACTTCAAAACAATCCAGAGATGCGTTTCCAACGAGCACAACGTCACAACATGCGTGTTGCAAGTCTGAACCGCGATTGTCAGGCGATCGGTTGCCTCCTCCTGACCGTCGTAAATTCGGCACTCACCTCGCGCACGGTTTGCGGGGACGAACAGCAAGTCCCTTAACTCTGGCGCGCAAGCCGAGAAGGCTTTTAGCCACGCGCACTGCACATACCCGATGCAAGGTTGAGTCGTACATCGCTCCAGAAAGATAATTCAGAGCATCGGAAGCACTATCCACCCGCAGAAGCAAAACGTCGCATTTTATGGCGAAGCGATGGCTCTTACAACACACACACACACACACAGCTTCGGTTGCTGGCTTGGCGGCAGGCTTCATTCGGACAGTCAGCGGTGTTACGAAGATACAGAGCTGCGCGAGGGCGACGTGCTGACCACTCGACGTATTGAAAAACACAGGAGGGAAGAACGTGGCCCATCGGAAGCAAATTACTGTCCACAGAAGAGCGGAACCGCAGATGGTTGTCGTGCTACTTGCCGCCATGTTGGATGCGCCAGGGGCCTCACGTACGCACGCTATTTCGCTGATATACCGCCCGCTATTCTCCCGTACACTAAACGCAGAAGCGGTTTAATGTACGGCGCATGCGCAATACGAATGACGCAGAAAATAGCGTTCGCTAACTGTTTGCGTACGTCTGCGTACGTTATTCTAAAACTCTCTATTGATCCCTTACTACGTAACTCTTCTTCTGCACGTAACTGACCGTATATTTTCTACAGACGAGCCCATCGCACACGCATGTGCAGTTTGCAGCTCCGGGGTAGCGGCGTCACCGAAGAGCGCGGCCGAAGTGTCGAAAGCCAAAATATGGATCACAGTAGGGCTAGTGTTGTGTTGTATGGGCTTCATTCACCTGACTGAGTTTATTACACTCTAGAATCCGTCAACATAGAGCCGCATTCATTGCGGCACGAATGTTGTCGGGTCGCAAGTTTCGCTTCTCGATCGATTCCCGACGACGCGTCGGGCGACGGGTCGGGCGACCAGTTTCGTTGGCGTCTTCGGTCGGCCAGCCAGTCACACTACGCGGACTTTCTATCGACCGACGTGCTTGTGTCGCCGTCGGCGTAGTATGACAACGCGGTCTGGCAACTCGGCAGTTGGCTGATGGTTCGGCCCATGGAGGAAAGAAAAGGTTAGGAGTGGCCCTGACGTCACATTTGTGAAGCCGAGTCCCACCATGACTTGAGCCCACGGAGCCCAGCACTCTATCCCATCATCCTTTGCTGTCTCCGGTTTGATTTGGCTAACATGGCGTCGCCCTGCGCTTCCGCTTCGAAGCGAAAACTGCTTCGTCGCTAATTCCTCGGTGCGATGTCATTTCTAAGCTGTTGATTTCGCCTTCAATTTGCCCATTCTAACCCTCACCCAAAGTTTCAATCGAAAAACAGCCTTCGTTTTTGAGATAGAAGGACGATTTTTCAGCTCTTAAGCCTGGGAAAGTAGCGTTTGTCGTCGTCATAGCAACAGGCTCACGCGATGGCGAACGCAGACGCCTCCGACGGCAGAGTTTTCAAACTGGCCTAATCTAAAAACGTTTGTCGTAGCGACTGCGCTGTTTGCAAGCGTAGCAAAGCAGCCACATACCAAGCGCCTTAAAACTTTGTCCGTTCTATTCGCCCAAATTTGGCCACCGCAGTTGTAAACAAGTAAGCAACATTGTCCGTGGGCTCAAGAAAAATCATGTGACTTCCTCCACACTTTTCGCAATGCATTGGGGTGCTAGGGGTCTCTCCTGAGTATTCTTTCCTCCATGGTTCGGCCACTCGTCGGCGTCGCCTCGCCGTAGCGTCGTCGTCGCCGTCATTGGCCTAGTGTGACCGCGCGTTTAGTGTGTCGAAATGGCCGACAACCAGTATTGTATATTCCTTGTAAACAATTGAGAGAGTTTTAGTTCGGGCAAAATTTATTAGTTGGGTAGTACTTTTTTTTGGTAACATTTTTTTTCTAATAGATAGGAATTGCCGAGGTTCGGCGAACATTCAACCCCAAATAGCCTCGACTTTTTTTTCTTTGGGTTTATCGTACAGGTCCTGGCGACAAAAAGGTACGGTTACCGAGAATTTACCGCCTACGTCTTGAAAATCAATGGCCGCGATTTTTAGAAAATTTTCAATTTTATTAAAAGCTGCATGATGATCATTTCGGTGTAGAGAAAGGTACGCCATTTTTATTGCGTCCAATGGATAAATGATGCAACCAGTCAGGATAATTAATAAGCTGCTTTCATCGCTCACTATAACTGCTGGAAGCCCCTGCTTTCGAAATGGTGCGCACTCCTCAAGCGAAAATTAGCTCGGTGCACGGACTGAATCCTCGTTCATGGCCTAAAGGGGACCTCTTTGGTACAATCTGCCAACACATCACGCCTAACTGCCACCGCATTTCGATCTTAGTGATCTATGCTGCGAAATAACGTCATTTGAGTGGTAGAATTACTGGTGCGCTTTGAATGACACCTTCGTAATAAATCGCCCAGAAGTAATCGCGCGCTTGCTGTAACGAAGCACAAGAAGAAACATGGCTACCTTTGAGTTGTAACGAGAGAAGCCTAGAGCGACCCCTCGCAAGGCACAATAAAGCTCAAAGGTTGCCGAAACGCCTACCTTCCAAGCACCTCTTTGACACCCCTACACCCACGGTAGTTATGGCGGTGGCCACGCAAAGAGTTTCTGAAAAAAAAAACGAGCGTTTGCGTCAGTAAAAAACTGCATCAAGCGCATAATTGCCGCGAACCTGGTTTAAAACGTGTTACCGTAATTCCGTTCTACGAAAGCAACAGCGATTGGCTATGTCGAGCCGTTTATTTATTTATTTATTTATTTGTTTGTTTCTTTATTTATTAAATTCCGCAGGCCATAAAAAAATGGCCCAAGCAGGAGTGGGAGGTGGTACAACGATAATGATATGACCAATTCCATAGTCGTACACGTGTAGGGAAAGAAAAAAAAACAGACAGGTATACAAAATATTCACAAGTAACAAATCACACTTCAAAGTAATTTTCCAGAGATTTTAGTACATTTCCAGACTTAAAAATATGGTGCGGCGGTTCGTTCCAGTCTGTTATTGCGCGATGGAAAAAGGAGTACTTAAAGGTGCTAGTGCGTGCAAAGGTAGGTGTGAATTAGTGGGATGCGAAGATAATGGAGTGAGGACATGCGAAAGGTCTATTGTACTGTTTTTCCTTGATAGGTAAAAAATGAAATTTGTCTCGCGAGTTTCCTTCGGTATTACAATGTTGGAATTTTGATATTAATTATTAGTTCTGTCGGGGAGTCAGACTGGTGGAAGCGATTGCAAATAAACCGAACAGCTAATCTTTGGACTCTCTCAAGATTTTTAATATCTTTTTTAGTGCGCGGATCCCAGACTTCAGACGCGTACTGTAAACAAGGCCGGACTAGTGTGCTAAATGCCAGGAGTTTAGTTCTAGGGGGAGAGCTTTTGAGGGCGTGCCTCAGTAGCCCTAATTTTCAACGGGCAGATGAGCAAATATTTTCAATGTGGCAGGACCAAGGTTAATTGTTGGTGATTGTGACCACCAAGATATTTATATCTTTGTGTAAGTGCAATGGGAGTTCCTTTAATACTGTACGAGTATAGTAGCGGTGGTTTTTTGTTAGTATGCGCATAGATAGTTTTCTCTGGGTTAATGTGCATGTCCCAGCACTCACACGAGGTAATAACTGCATCAATACTTTGGTCCAATAATACTTGGTCATCTGTGAATCTGACTGAATAAACCAGAAGGCAATCATCGGCAAACAGCCCCATTTCAACACCATATATTTATTTAGTTTGTTTTTTGTTATTTGTATATAGTTATTTTAATCAGTTTTTTATCACAATACTCTCAATTTCTCCAAGGCCGTTATAAGGAAGAGTACGCAAAGTTATATAATATAATTATGACCATATTCAACGGTGATGAGTCGAGGTTACTAGCGATGGAGGAGGGAAGGTGGTGGAAGTTTGTGGCTTTCCTGCGTAAAAACGAAGTGAAATGCACGTGCCTACGACAAAGTGCACGTTAACCTAAACTCTTTGGTAAATGCGGCTGAAACGTAACCCGGTGGTGAGAGAAGTTCGTGTTTGATGTCAGAATTGGTGAAGAAAAATTTGCGAAACCGACAGATAAGAGAGATTTTCTTGTGATGTATAAGTTATGAAACCAAGGTTACATATAATAGTTGTTACGCTTGCTGTGCACGAATAGTTAGAGGCAAAAAACCAGCTCAGTGGTTCTAGAACGATTACATTATGTAAGAAAGAGATAAATGGTGGTGGTTCCAAAGAGCTAAACAATACTCAGGCTTCGCCCTAATGGCCGCTTTATCGAAGATTAGTTTTTGCTATTCCTTCCTGGTCGGACCATGATGCTACCAGACCAGACGTGAATGCATTGAGTAGTCTTTTTATTCTCCGACGTCATGCCTCTAAAACTCCCGTTACTTCCAAAGGACGCCCCGCGTGCTGCAGTAATGGGCTCACAAACAGAGGCAGACAAACCACGGCCGCATCACAGCAGCCCACAGTCCTGGGGCTGATTTTAACGCTAACCTAGCTTCTGCTGCTCGCATGGTTACTACCTTGTCTTTTACTAAAATGTGCATCCAGCGTTGCCTATAGTTTTCCAGCCGCGAGTAGGTGAGATACTTGGTATTTGCGATTAACAGATACGCAGCAAACAGAACTTTATTCCCGCAATGATTTACATACACTGCAGATAGTAGCGCCGTCAATTCAATATATGCTACGCGACGTTTGTCAGATTAGAGTGTTAAAACATGCACATTTGTAATTTATGGAATACACCTTTGTATTACAAACGAAATGTGTCCGGAAAATTTTATTTGCAAAAAGAAATTGTGTTAGGGAGAAAAAAGAGCGCACAATTAAGTCTTTCCACAAGAAACACTTGTGCCAATGTAATTTGTTTATGATGAGGGACACACGGAAACTTCAGCCACGCCAGTAGGCGGTGCACATGAACCGTCTTGCGGTTTGGCTGTTATAACTTCTGTGCTACTGGTGAATGCTTACAGTAATTGCAATTTAGTGGATAAGCCCCTATTGTGCAATGATTTCTTCATTATGCGACTCCGTGAGGATCGACGTAGTTGAACGAGTTCTAACTATGCCTCTAGCGTTAAATAACGCGTTAAATGTGTTAGCTTACGTCTGATTTTCGGGCTTTCGCAGTTGCAGGGAAGCAAACATAAAAAATACCGTGCTTTTCCAACTGTCGAGCATATCTTCATTAGTAGAAGAAAATATATCTGTCGCAATTATGCCTCTTCGGCTTCGTGTGACGCAACTATATCGCATTTTTTCTGACGGTGAATGAGGAATATAAATGTGACAGCCAAGGCGAAAACCAGGCCAGCCATAATCCTGTAGAGGTTGTCGTAGGACCCCATGACGTCGCGGAACTGCCCTGCAGATCGAAACAACGTAAACATAGTAAGTGAAAGTGAAAAATATATAAACTCGTACGTGCGCAGGTCCGAAGCTGAGAGGAATGCAAACGAAAGTCAAATGCTTAGGCTTACACTTTACTCAATATGCTATGCTAGACCAATCAGAGGTACATGTGTGCGGATGCGGTCAAGCGTAAATGTAAAATGTCTACACGATTTTCAATATATTTGTCGTGCGTAGAGTTTCGTAGCTGCTGATTGCCGCAGGACATTCAAATTAACGTTTGTTTGTAATAAACGCCACGAACCCTCAGAGTAACAAATGCTGTCTACCTCATGAGCACTAAGTTTTCTTCTGTGAGCACAAGCAAGTGCGACCAAACCTAATCTCGGCGCGCGTGAAGTAAATTAAGAAGCAGCTACCAATTACAAGGCCTTTCATATCCCAAACGAGGCTTCCATGAGCCAAACAGGAAAATGTTCTAAAGAGAACTACACGAACACTTTCTTCCCGTCCTGCACAGCCACGAAAACTAATCGTGTCACTTTGTAGCACTTTTCGCAAAAAACAAATGCAGCGCAACAAATCATGGCGTCGCCTCGATGGCCACATCATCTTTTGGCGGTTTAATGTCGACATACATCACCTAACTAGTCCACGGGTATGTTAAAACCCGACACTGACCTGACGCATCTGCTTTACAGACCGGCCATTTTAGGTCTTTTGTCTAATGTGAACGCTATTGGTAGCGCTCGAGCAAAGGCGGCAGCGCTGGGTTAGGGACGGTAGAAGAGAACGGATCTCCAACGCTTGCGACTACATTGCTTTCTATAGACAGACCATCGTAGGGTTGCCTACCAACGGGCCTTTTTATGGGGAGTCCTACGTTTACTTAAACAAAACGACATTGTAGACTTACGCTCTAGCTTTCCGCCAAATGTCTTGAAATAAATCCATGGTTATTTTTGCACGGCATTTGCTATTGAATCAAAGTCTGTCTATATACTTATCGCTAATCGTTAAGCAGTGGCACAAAGGTTTACTCGTAATACTTTTCGCCGCAGATATGCAGGCACTCTGAAGTTTACATTTTCTTGGTGGACCAAGGGCCGGCTCAGTCTCGAGGCGCACATGGTCTAACGAAGGTGTCAGCAGTGTCAGCAACAAAGTATGTTCATAAATTTGAACATACTTAAAACAGCACTGTCGTGACACATTTCGCACGTGTCATACTAAGCATAGGATTACGAATCCACAAAAGAGTCAAAGTGCACATAACAACACAGTAATTAACCAAAGCGATGAAATTAGTGCACCGTAACTATGTGATAACGTATTACTTTCTTAATATTTTGAACTTGTTTATTGCGAAGAATATATCTAAACATACTTCAAAACTTAATTATTCATATTGCGGCGAACCATGTACGGGATTGTTGATTTATTGCTTAGTTTTACTGCCCGGCCGCGCCCGGCTCTGTTATCTGTGTCCCAAGCGAAGCACGTTTTCCATTCTTTATTTATACGCCGCACGGGCCGTCTCATTCAGATAAGGAGACTGTTTCGCCCTAACGCCACTAGAGTAGAATAATCTTCCTTGATCTACTATGTTGTGGATGTGAATCAACGGTTCGAGAACAACGCCAGCTGAAAGATAAAAAGCCTGCAGAGGAGACGCCGCGGTATTACTCTCACCGACGCTCGTTAGCGCACGTCACTTTGTTGACTGCTGCTTCCCTTCCTGTGTATTCTTCGAGTTGCTAGGGGAGCACAAGTTCGCTCCAATAAACTTCTTTCCCTTGAAGACAACTGCATCGTCTTTGCCTTCGTGAACATATGTAATGCCCGCGGTTTTTTCAATAACTTTTCTTTTACCTAGTTTTAAACATAGATTCACTGGCATGAAAGTGCACATTTTTTCAAATTATATTTAATAATGCAATTTACTTGTGCGAGAAATATTGCTTACGGTAAATCGTTCTAAAGCTGGGAAGGTGTCGTATGCCTCAGTTGGTAGTTAGAATAATTAGAGTTAACTTGATTGTTGGTCTTGTGTTCATACATAGTGTGCAGAACCTTCAGGCTGTAAATTTGGTTGGACCGAAGTATAGAATCTTTACCGAACAAAGCACTTGTCCTCCAGTTTGCGTCGCAGCCATGACCATCTAAATATAACCGCAAAGTTGCTCTTGGAGAATGACGCTGTCTATGTAAATGCATGAATTGGCGCTGTACTGCTTATTGTATCCTTGGTATTTTGTTAGCAGTATCCCATGTCTTCTCAGGCTGGCTATGTTTGTAAAAAATGGGTGTGTATAGTATTCTCTTCTTGATTCTTTTTTTTATCGGTACTTGGCTTGTTTCTGATCATTATCTACGCCTTAGGTATTTCAGGGTGATTTATTTTGTTCAAATTGTGGAACATAGATAGTTTTCCTTTTTTACGCATTCATACAAATGTAAATCCACCAGGCATTGTCCTATGAACTCGATAAAAGCGTTAAGCACGGTATTTAAATTACTTACTCGATAAATGACGCCGAAAAAAACGGATGAACTAGTCGGAAATGTTCGATAGTGTGATTGTGCAACTTGTAGAAAAGCGCGGATGAGGGGGAAAAAGTTCAACTGTATCACAATCGGCGATACATATAACACGAAAACGACCACAGATATCCGCGGTGAGGACGCCTGCCTATATTGCCTAGTCGCAAAAATTTGTTCTACAGTCATTGAAAAGTGCGGCGCTATTCGTGCCAATTTTAGTTGGTAGAGTCACGCATTCGAAAATCACGACAGGATTGCAATTATGTTTTAGCTGAAGTGAGTGCGTCGTCTAAATTTACATATTTGTTGAAATCACCACTAATGATGCATGATTCCTTGTGAAAACGAGATATCAGTAATCGTTAAAAAATCTGTATATTCCCCACGTGACTGTGCATCGTTTTTAATATCCACGTGCAAATCACCATTAATTAGGTATGATTCATTGCACAAACAAGATTTGTCAACAGTCGCTCTCATAATGTGTTCGTCGTCCTTTTGTTCCCAGTATTAGTTAAACACATCGTCATTTTTGCATAGGGAAATCCAGATATTCACAATTATTAGTAATTTCTAAAAATTTGTCAGTACGCGTTACGTCTAGCGTGTCGTTTATATATACACTAGCACCCTCTCTTCTTTTCCGTTCTTTCCTCAGGTGCCCGTGGAACAGTGGCATTGAATCACTCTTAGACAACCAAGCTTCAGTAAGAGAAGAGGGGTCGAACTCACATATAATTCAATAAAATAACATATCGAATTTGCGTGCCTTCTTTCTTAGATTTATTATATTAAAGTGCCTCCTAAAAACGAGCCACCCTTCTCCAGTTCTATGTTAAAAATATTGATGTAATATTAACCAGCGCGTTGTGATCTAGGCCTTCCTGTTGAAAAGGAATCTCAGATTCTCAGCTAGTAATTCCCACGCCATTACCTGCTTGCTGAAGGGAGGCTATTTCGGTTAATTCATCCTGGGAAGCAGTGCAAATAATTCTCGAGGTTTCATTTCTCCTAGAGGGTGACCTTACGTTCGATATCCACACAAACTTTCAGCTGACCTTTTTCTCTTTTTGCCTTGCCGCTTTCTTGTTCTGGTGTGTGCGTGTGCGTGTGCGTGCGTGCGTGCGTGCGTGCGTGCGTGCGTGCGTGCGTGCGTGCGTGCGTGCGTGCGTGCGTGCGTGCGTGCGTGCGTGCGTGCGTGCGTGCGTGCGTGCGTGCGTGCGTGCGTGCGTGCGTGCGTGCGTGCGTGCGTGCGTGCGTGCGTGCGTGCGTGCGTGCGTGCGTGCGTGCGTGCGTGCGTGCGTGCGTGCGTGCGTGCGTGCGTGCGTGCGTGCGTGCGTGCGTGCGTGCGTGCGTGCGTGCGTGCGTGCGTGCGTGCGTGCGTGCGTGCGTGCGTGCGTGCGTGCGTGCGTGCGTGCGTGCGTGCGTGCGTGCGTGCGTGCGTGCGTGCGTGCGTGCGTGCGTGCGTGCGTGCGTGCGTGCGTGCGTGCGTGCGTGCGTGCGTGCGTGCGTGCGTGCGTGCGTGCGTGCGTGCGTGCGTGCGTGCGTGCGTGCGTGCGTGCGTGCGTGCGTGCGTGCGTGCGTGCGTGCGTGCGTGCGTGCGTGCGTGCGTGCGTGCGTGCGTGCGTGCGTGCGTGCGTGCGTGCGTGCGTGCGTGCGTGCGTGCGTGTGTGTGTGTGTGTGTGTGTGTGTGTGTGTGTGTGTGTGTGTGTGTGTGTGTGTGTGTGTGTGTGTGTGTGTGTGTGTGTGTGTGTGTGTGTGTGTGTGTGTGTGTGTGTGTGTGTGTGTGTGTGTGTGTGTGTGTGTGTGTGTGTGTGTGTGTGTGTGTGTGTGTGTGTGTGTGTGTGTGTGTGTGTGTGTGTGTGTGTGTGTGTGTGTGTGTGTGTGTGTGTGTGTGTGTGTGTGTGTGTGTGTGTGTGTGTGTGTGTGTGTGTGTGTGTGTGTGTGTGTGTGTGTGTGTGTGTGTGTGTGTGTGTGTGTGTGTGTGTGTGTGTGTGTGTGTGTGTGTGTGTGTGTGTGTGTGTGTGTGTGTGTGTGTGTGTGTGTGTGTGTGTGTGTGTGTGTGTGTGTGTGTGTGTGTGTGTGTGTGTGTGTGTGTGTGTGTGTGTGTGTGTGTGTGTGTGTGTGTGTGTGTGTGTGTGTGTGTGTGTGTGTGTGTGTGTGTGTGTGTGTGTGTGTGTGTGTGTGTGTGTGTGTGTGTGTGTGTGTGTGTGTGTGTGTGTGTGTGTGTGTGTGTGTGTGTGTGTGTGTGTGTGTGTGTGTGTGTGTGTGTGTGTGTGTGTGTGTGTGTGTGTGTGTGTGTGTGTGTGTGTGTGTGTGTGTGTGTGTGTGTGTGTGTGTGTGTGTGTGTGTGTGTGTGTGTGTGTGTGTGTGTGTGTGTGTGTGTGTGTGTGTGTGTGTGTGTGTGTGTGTGTGTGTGTGTGTGTGTGTGTGTGTGTGTGTGTGTGTGTGTGTGTGTGTGTGTGTGTGTGTGTGTGTGTGTGTGTGTGCGTGCGTGCGCGCGCGCGCGCGCGCGCGCGCTTTATTGCACGAAGGGTACGGCAATGAACTGCAGCCAACTTTTTGTGTTGGGGGAAACGCAGTATTACTCAGCCATGTAGCAATAAAGGAATAATATCCAACAAAATAAATTAATTCGGCTGCACCTGTTACTGCGACGGTTTTGGAAAAACAGATGTCCCGGATGTGGGAGGAGCAATACGCCGTTATCAGGTTTATTTAACTCCTCAAGAAGGAGTTTACATATTGCTGACATCCGGGTATCTGTACCTACGTGTCCTCACCGTTTGCAAAACCCGGTCATGTACTGCTTCCTTTCATTTCGACCAGCGCAGGACTTTCATCCATCCTAAACAGCGCTTAACAACACAACGACAAAGAAGAGGGGTCACAATACGGCGCTGACTCTCAACTAAATCTTTAATCGAAAGAAAACACACATATATAGAATCATACACCACACGTGTCACTAAACGTCATCACTCTACAGCAGTGCGCCAACAATCTTATCGTAGCCCACTCCCCCCCAAAAAAACACAACCTAAGGCATCGTCTTTGACAGCAAGGCAAATTACATATAGTACAGTGTCACAGAAGCATGGCTAATGCACTTCCCTTCACTTTTTCTTATATAAAACGCTTGCCCCAACTCTCTTGACAACTCATCATTGTGGCGCAAAAGAATACACGTGTCCTAATACAATGGGTTGCATGTTTCTTGTCTGTTTTCCTCGTGGGCCTTACAGTGCCGAGTGATATACGCAAAATGATTATTCTTGAGTGAAGCACGGTGCTCCATCAGCCGTACATTGACGCACCTCCAAGTACACCTCCCAAGGAGTTTTATATTGTCTCTTTTCACCCTGCCGCCAACGGTTCCGCTAGCCCCGCTACCGCGAGCGCTTCCCGGACCTTGTAAACTTTAAACGTTCTAAAAACCCGTCTGCAACATCACTTTGCTTGGGGGAAATTAAACAAAACTGAGGCAGAAGCTGTATTACCGACACAGGCATAGGACTCAGACTATCCCTACTTAAGGCTTAAGAAGACATTGGAACGAGCTAGTTCGTGCTCGCTGTATCGCAGGCGACCGTGAAGCGAAGCACAAATTAAGCGAAGGACGTCCCAAACACGTCACTTCCGGCACACGTCACATCAAGACAAATGCGTGTGCCCAAGAGAGAACCAAGAGACGAAGGGCTGTATAGGAGATGGTGAGGACATGCAATAGCTCTGGTGCCGATAGAGTCGTAGCCAAAGTGCGGACGCTTCAGGTGAACAACGGAGGCCGCCGTTAATGAGCGGCAGGACAGGCACAATTTCGGTGTACGTTTGAGCACCGGAAACTAATTGTCGTACTCGGGTAGTAGATGAGTGCGCACAGCGTCGCGGCAAAGACGTGCGGGCAGCTCTCAACGTCGTGCGTGGATGTAGGAACGACGAGAAGACTGTCGTTGGCGGGGGGCAACATCACGCCTAGCACTCGTCATATGGGAGGCGTTGACGGGAACGTCCGGATGGGTACTTCGCGAGCGCTCGAATAATTCGACAAAGACTCGGAGAGTGTTGAAAACCCGTGCTCTACACCACGGCCTGAAGAAACACAGTGAACGCTTCGCGGATGTCAAGAATAAGGCGCTATATCCATCGTGGAGAAAAATCAAAATGCATGAGAGAAGCATTGAGACCGTGATGGAAACGTTCGATGACATCGTTTGATATTTGGTGGAAAGATGTGGTCGTGCTTATGCGATTGACGCCACGGAGTGGAGATAAGTTAGCGGAAAACGTGGCATTGAACCGACGACCACGGTCACTAGTAATTGTGAAGGGGACATAGCGGCTGACCAAGAGTGAGATGAGAACTCGAACAATAGCCGTGCGGAGGGCATCGCTTCAGGTAAAGTAAATAAGGCTCCATTTCAGGTTAAGAGGTAGCAATGGTCCTCGCAAGGACGAAGGGGAGTGACAATATCAACAGTGGTGGCTGAAGCGGGAAAACGGGGTCGGCGTGTGTGAAGCGAAGACGCAGTATGGCGGGGCACCTTAGATTGCTCACAGCTGAGACGAGTGCGGCTACAGCGAGGAAACTATATGTTGATAATTTTTGATAAAGTTGAGAAGATAAATTTGAGAGCTCTGACTGAAGCGCACAGTTATTTTATTCTTTGTGTTTGACACTAAGAGGGAAGTTTACCACGACTGCTGGTCACTCCGCATGGCTCATGTCGCGACGTGTTGTGCGGTGAAGATGCATGTCCGGGCAAAGTTTGCGCGTTGACCGGCCCCCCAACTTTACTCCAATGTCCGGCTAAACCGCCGGAGCGCGCAACGTCCGGAATTGCGGATGAAAGAATGAATCCCTGCTGCTCCCTAAGCAATGGGACTGGCATTTAACGTCATTTCACAAATGGCTCAAATATTCCGGCACTGCTTGTGAGCAGTTTTGGTGTACTATTGGTTTTTCGAGCGGGATGGCGCAGAAAAAGCAGATTGGCGCAGCACACGTACAACTAGACCAAGAATGAAGGACGTCAAAGACGGTCCCGTTATTCCGGCAAGGCACATGGCGACGAGGACGGCCGGTCGACGTAGGACCGGGAGGGCAAGTCCCAATCACTGAGCCAACACTTTCAAACACCAGGATGGTATTGCGCGCGCGGTGCAGCTAGAATTATAGTTGTCGGAACTTCGAGCGGCGCTCATGGTGGCGAAGTCGACGACACTTCGGCCTTGTTCTGTAGCATGGATTACGGCGCGAGAAACAGCTTTAACTGCAATGAATTTGCGCTGACGTGACGAACGATGCGGATGGATTCTCAATGAAGGCGAGCGGCCTGATTTCGGGGGGACCATAAGAGGTTATCCTGTACATTTGGAATTTGTAGTCACTAAAGATATGAAAGCGTCGTTCTTCCGTCCTGGATGGTCAAATGTATGGCGTGTAAAGATAGCGTCCAACTTGCGTCTATGAGGTGCAAGTTTCATAGTGATGCTGATGGGTGGCAAATACCAGTGCCAAACTACTGCAACAGCGTGCCGATATAGGTGTCACAGCCGCCCAACGCGACGGATCTTACGGCGTCGCATTGGGGATAGACGTTCAATGTCGCACCGGCACTGCCTTATTTTGTGCCTGTAAACTTGCAGTCAGGATTGTCGTTACATGCTGTCAACGTGTAAAGGCGGCAGCATCATTCGCTGTCAGCGCCTCGCGTCACCATCATCATCACCTTATGTACGCCGACTGCAGGGATAAGGTCTCTCCCACATATATCCAATTATCCCGGTCCTGTCCTAACTGCGACCACTTTATCCACGCAAACTTCTTGATCTCGTCTGCCCTTCTAACCTTCTGCCGCCCCGTGCCACGCTCTCCTTCCCTAGAGATCCACTCGGTTCCCCTTAAAGACAACGGTTATCTTATCTTTTCATTACATGCCCTGCCCACACACATTTCGTTTTCTTAACTTTGACTAGTATGTCCTTAACACGCGTTTGTTCCCTGACCCACTCCGCTCTCTTCTTGTCCCTTAATGTTGCGCCTATCATCTTCCGTTTCATTGCTTGCTGAGTCGTCCTCAATTCAAATTGAACCTTTTTAGTGAGCCTCCAAGTTTCTGCCCCGTAGGTGAGCACCGGTAAGATGCAGCTGTCCTATACTTTTTTTCTGCAGGGACGATGATAGGCTGTTATTCATTTTCTGAGAATGCCTGTTACATGCACTCAATCCCATTCCGTCTAATTATTTCTGCCTAACGGTTGGGATACGGGATTGCTTAAGTAGGTTGCCTAAGTAGATATATTCGCTTACCACTTCCACTGCCTCGCCACCCATCTCAAACCGCTGTGCTCCCCCTAGGTTATTGAGCATTTCTTTAGATTTATGCGTATTAATTTTCAGGCCGTCGGTCCTACTGTGGTTGTCCAGTGGGGTAAGCATGCTTTGCAATTAGTTACTGAGGTATTCGCCTTAACCTTCACGTCCCCCTGTTTCCAATGCAATGTTTTAAATACCTTTTGCACACATGCTGTGAATAACATTGGAAAGATTCGTCTTTGTCTGACGCCCTTTATAGATATTTTACTGTTCTACTTATGGAGGACGATGGTAGGGGCGAACTCATTGTAGATATCCTCAAGTATTCTTACGGTATGCTCGTCTCCACCCTGATACCGCAATGCCTGAATGACTGCTGAGGTTTCAAGCGAGTCAAATGCTTTCTCATAATCTATGAAGGCTATGTACAGGGCTTGAGTATACTTTGTGCATTTCTCTATCACCTGAATAATTGTTCGAATATTGTACGTTGTTGATTAGCGTTCACTAAACCCTGCTTGTTCATTAGTTTGTCCACCAGCCGCGGCGGCTGAGTGGCTAAGGCGTTGTGCTGCTGAGCATGAGGACTCGGGTTCGATTCGCGGCCGCGGTGGCCGCTTATCTGATGTGGGCGAAAAGTAAAAACGGCCGTGTGTATGAAATCGCGGCGTAAGTTCAAGATTCCCAGGTGGTCAAAATTAATCCGGAGCCCTCCACTACGGCAGGCATCATCGCCTGTGTTGAGTTGGCGCGTTAAACCCTACAAACAAGCCAACAATCAACCATTCGGTTGAATGAAATGTAAGGTGGCAGAAATTACGTTAGCGATTGCCTTGGTAATTACCTTGTAGAGGACTGAGAGTAAGCTGATCGGAATGTACTTTTTCAAGTCCCTGATGTAACTTTTCTTGTGGATTGGAATTATGGTCGCGTCCTTCCAAGGTTCCGGTACACCCGCAGGCATTTTAATCGGGTTACAGCACCACTATCATCACCCCAATGGCATCCTACAATCATTATCTGCTGTGCGTGGCATGGAGCACATTTCCAAGCGACATCAGAGATGGAACACGACTGCGCTGCGGGGGCGGGCGCTGTCATCGGCGGTGCTGACCGGGACTATCCACAAATGCTGACCGGGACTATCCACTCAGAATAACTATGGAAAGCCCTTGCATACCGAGTCTACAGCTTCCTCCCACCTCGGTCGCCTACGCAACCCCGCAATTCAGGGAATGCAAGAAAGAATGTACGAAATGCAAAAATTAAATGTAGCAACACAACGTATTTTAATAACAATTTTATGAATACAACAGGACTACCCCTACACAGCTCTCAAGCAGATGCTTATAGTCTGTCTTCGTGGTGCGCTGGGCTGCCTCATGTGCAACCCTTTACTAGGGAAAGATGACTAAACAAAAACCCAAAGCGCTTACACACAAAGCATAGGATACTTTTCCTGCAAAAAATACATAACAGCAACATCCAGAACTCTTAAAGCGTGGGAGAGTGGGGATTGGGTATTACAAAAAATCGAACACTAAGAAGAAACGTGGTATCGAGCCTACTCAAGCTTCTGCATATGTACTGAATTTCAGAATCCGGGGTTCGCGGAAACATCAATATTTTGGGCTACAGAATCACCAACGAACACGGCGCAGTTTCGTAGTTGCCAACACGTTTACATCAACCTTTTAACCTGCTACACTGCAATGAGAGTACTAGCATGCGAATAGAATAGCGGTGTTGCTCATGCTCTTACTGCTACCGTACAGCACTGAGTGCGAAGAGATTGGTCACTACGGATTCCAGCGAGCCACGCCACCGGGCAGGGTCGCCTATCGCCGCGCGCTCACCTCTGATTGCGTGGACAACCACGTTAGAAAAGCAGCACAGTACTGTACACCCACCCCACGGGCAATCGGCCGTCATCGTCTAGCTCACTACCACGCAGCGGGAAAACAACGGATGGTGCAGCAAAGTCCAAGAAATTCCTTTGTTGCACAATCGTCATTTTAAGGGAATATCGCCATACAAGTCACTTGATGGCCACGAGTTTGTGGCAACGTGATTTTACTCGAGTCCTTAAACGGTCGAGGTACAATACATGCTTCTCAATACACTAATGAATGTACACTGTAAACCATAGAAACCGGACGCAAGGGGAGGTGAGTGCCTACAAACATTTCCCGCTCCACGTTCGCAGCCACATCACCTCGAACAGAACGGGAAAATCCTGTCATAACTTGTTCACTGCTCACCGCAGCCGCTCTTTCCAGTATGGAAAGAGCGAGCGTGCGTGCATATCCTCTCCCCAGAAGAAAAAACGCCAGCGCCACCCTGCGCCATGGTTTTGGGGCTACATCCCGGAATCTCGTCTCCTTAACTAAATGCCCTGATAGGACCGAAAGCAGGCCGACCCCAACTAACTATAAGGGAAATATTCCCATACAAGTTATGGAAAAACCACGATTTTGCTGCCACGAGATTGTGCTCGAGCCCTTAAATGCTCGATGTACAATACATGCTAGTGAACGTGGATCTGCACTGTGCAAAGGATTTTATGCTAAATGCCGCACTGATAATTTAAATTTGCATCGACAGGTATTTTGGTAAAAATACATTTTTGTATTGACAATGAGTAGAGAAGTCTTCAAAAGCAACGAAGTGTCCCTTAAGGAGTCAGATTCGGAAAATAGTAAATTAGCCAGCCCTACGAACAATACAAGCGGTTTCCCGGAATGTTTCTCTAAAAGCAATCGATGAAGTTTGTTTGTGCTACGCTGATAAATACAGTAGATACAGCTCTTGGGACCAATGCCTGCTGGTCCCTCTCCTTCACTGTTTGCAGAATAATTGACACGAGAGGCGTCATGGTGTTAGGTAAGACAAATGAAGGCGGCGTTACTTTCCTGGACCCACCAAAAAGCCGTGGCACCTTTAGAACAATCGCGTGTTGGTAAAACTCCTCCCGACAGGAAGGGGACTAGATGGCCTTATACGGAGTGGTTAACTTTTTAGAAACTGGAGGCACGTGCAAGTGAAGGTGAGTGCCTGCAAATATTTTCCGTTCCAAGTTCGTAGCCACATCACCCCGCACAGGGTGGGAAAAACCTACACATAAAATGAACGGCAGTAATGTCTGCGTACGCAAAGCCGCACGTGTTCGCGTGCGCAGGGTTGCAACTTTTAACAAAATCATTTCAAGTGAACAGAAAACGGTGGTGAACTGAACGGGTCAAGTCGTTCATTTGTTGAACTTACAGGTGTTTTGCGGGGGCATCTGCATTATTCTCAGCCACACTTTCTTCCCGCTGACCGAAAATAACAGAATAATTATGAATATTACTGCAAGCCATGCATTCTGCTTCTATACTTCTGTTTTTCTTTTACCATTCGGGGGTGACGGGCTGTGTTATCATTCAATAAAGCTTGGTGCTGGGCTACTTGGTATCTAGACATCATAGAACAAATTGCGCTGTACTTTACACGATGACCACAGCAAAAAGAAAAAAGGACACAAGAAACGGATGATGCGGATAATCCGCGTCGTGTGTCCGTTTTCTGTTTCGCTGTGGTTATTGTGTAAAGTTCAGAGCTATATTTCCTATGATGGGTTATCAGTGTTTCAAGCAACGTGCATGTATCTTTTCCTTTTTTTCGAATGCCGCTCGCGCAATCTCGTTTTGATAAGGAAAGTGTTTGGCCCTGATGTCTCTAGCGTAGAATAATCTTTGATCTCCTGTGTTCTCGTTCTTATTCGACGTTTCGGTAAACGATCTCGCCGAAAAATAAATACTCCCCCCGCAGCCACCGCGGTATTCGATTCGCCGACTCTCGTCTGCGCACGTCATCTTTTGACTGCTGCTTCGCCGCCTGTGTATTCTTCGCATTCTTTGAGTTGGTAGGGGTGCACAAGTTCGCTCCAATAAACTTGGTTTGCTTTCAAGACTGGAGCATTTCCTTTTGCTGCGTGAAAACATTCGCAACTCCAGGGTGCGCGACGCATTCTGGCAACATTAATCCCAACAACCAAAATGCCGTCGCAAAGTAGTTAATCCGTCGAAGATTCTCTCACAATCGTACTGAGATCTTTAGGCTGCAGCGTCAATTAGCGTTGTCTTTGGCGAGCAAGAGCGCAAGATTTCAACTGTCGAGCTTATCTTGATCGAGGTCAAAGATCGGAGCGATGAAAACAGCCCAGATTGAATCTATGGGCCTGCAAACGTCGGGAGCGACCGAGAAGCGCATCGCATTTCACTCAAGATGAGCTGCCTCTCTAGGGGCCGAATTCTCCAAAACGACGGGCCGTCGCTTTGAAACGACGGGGTAGCGCCATTGAAATGTATGTGTACTGGGGTTGGGGCCGTCGCTTTGAGGCGTTCAGCGTGAAGCAGGAGCTGCAAGAAAAGCACTGTGACAAGGACGCGAAGCGACAAGTGAAATGACGGAGGGCATTGGGTGTCGCTTCGCGTCCTTGCCACAGTGCTTTTCTTGCAGCTCCTGCTTCACGTTGAACGCGTCAAAGCGACGGCCCCAACCCCAGAACACATACATTTCAATGGCGCTACCCCGTCGTTTCAAAGCGACGGCCCGTCGTTTTGGAGAATTGGGCCCTAGCTAGCAAAAGATCGTTGAAGGGCACTGCTCGTGAGCACCAGGGCTGTAAAAAGAGTGCAAGCACCTTGCTGCCTCCGTCACTAAATGCTACCGGTACGCCGTGGAGTATTAACTACTACTGTTCAGGCTGTGATATGGCATCAACGTAACCTTATGAATCTGGTGAGCGTGCAAACTACAGAAAAATGCGCTACTCCTGTTCTTTTAAATATCGGCAGATTTTTAGATTGTGCGCTGTATTGTGTGCTGTCGAACTGGGTTTGTTACGCAGTGGGCTCGGTCGCCCTGGTGGACTCTGCATTTTAGATGGTGGCGAAAAACGGAAACACCGTATGCTAGAGGTATGGATGTTCAGCTGGCCAATTTCTGTAGGCAACAATCGGCGTAGAATTTAAACAGCCTTTTATGCCACATTGCATTAGTACTGTCTTTAGTAAGTTTTGTATATGTTGTGGCACTGTGTGTAGTTCCACAATGCCGCCTGATTTTTATTTTGTGCTTACTGTTATGATGCCTGCCTTCGGTTTGTTTGATACCACCATTGTAATTTATGTCGCATTATAGTCAGTTTAAATAACTTGAAACAATAATGTCAGTTTGTAGTTGTGTTGCACTAGTATGTAAAAGTAGTCAGCCTAATTCTCGCTTTCATAACGTCCTGATGTTGCATAGATCAGCAATAAGCAAGGGTCGCGGCGCGCATTCACAATCTGCAATACAAAAAGCTGTTTTTGCTTAACCACACCTTACCGCTAACGAGAAGGCCAATCATGCTCTGACCGATGCACGTTGTACAGCAGAACTAAGAGTAATCGTCTGGAAGGCGTTACGATAGAGCAAGAATGGAAACCGCTTAGCTTGCAGCGTTTGGCGGTAAGCCGATCAATTTACTTCTTATTCTTGATATTTGGTCATAGTCTGATGCTGTAGCAGCGTTTACAAATTGGTGCCCCTCCTGAGAGAGTTATGCATGATTGAATTTCAAAAAAGCAAAGGGGGCTATTTTAAGCGACTTTTGAGTTAACTTCGTTTAGTCGACCAGAGCTTGCAGTCTAGCAAGTGTGCAGGGGTTGATTTTGCGTGATAAGGGGAGAGCTATTGAAAAATATGTCGGCATTTTCTCTAAAAGTAACGCACACCTAAGTACAATTTAGTATTTAATAATCAACGTTTGTTTTGTTCTTCAGGAATGGACTGCACCGATGAGGGCTGTAAACAGATGCAGCAACTCTAGTGAGGCTAATACGATAAAGGAATGAACAATTGGACCATTTATGGTGTAGACATCTTTTTCTCCAAGTGCTCCAGATGTAATTTGAAGAGCCCTTCTCAATTGTTACATGAGCTGGAGCCGCCAGTTCTGCAACGGCAGTAGCATTGCCTTGCTTTTCGGGAGTGAAAATGGGTTCCCATGCACATCCTGCAAAAAAAGGAAAGAAAAAAAAGTAAACAGGCAGTTCTGGTGCCAGGTGATGAATAATGTGCTTCTTTCAAGTAACTAGCACGAGCAAGCTTTGCGCTTTATGTGACCGCGAAGATGACATACAGCTTGGTTTATTGGAAATGCTCCGAAGTCCACATCTTGCCGCAATTTTGGTGGATGGGAACTTCGCAGCTATCATGAAAGTGTAATTGTTCAATGGAGTGGTTTTCAAACGATCTGCATACTTCACCTATGAAATGGGAAGGGCTGTGTGACTTATTTGAGGGCGCAACCAAATATTGGCACTCAGAACAGGGACTCAACATACCGTAATGAAAAAACCGGCAGATTGGAGCCACTGATCAGGCCTAAAAAAACTCTGCAGATCTTTTTATGCTTTGCTGGGCAATTGTGTAGTGATGCGCTTTGTTCGATCGATGATGAGTTTGGATTATTTGAGGCTTTCCAGTACGCTTTCCAGAAAACAGCAGTGAAATTTGCTAAATTTGTTTCAGGTTTCTGTAGCGCAATGAAACACACATTAGCTTCGTAAAACAAGTTATCCAGTTTTGGTCCCAACCAGTGGAATCGGTTTTATTTTTCGGAGTTTCTTTCGCTGCGCTACTCCGTGATCACATACGAGCAGTGAAGCAAGCCGGGTCCATAATGTTCTCCCGCACTTAAAATGACCCGACAATAGTTCACTAGCAACCTATTTTCTGCAAAGGATCATCTTGCAGTACATAAAAGCAATGTTATCAAACGGCTGGTTTCTTCAAACTGTGCATAAGTGCTAGTTTAGTCATTTTAGGGACAACCGTCGGTGGCTTATTACAAGAGGGCCTTTTTCTCGGCTTCTCTTTGGGTATCACAAGGTTACACTTGGCCCAGAAGATTAAAATTAAAATAAGAAAGTAATTTTGGCTTTTAGAAAATTTTGCGTTTTGAATCCAGATCCCTGTGCTCCTCAGCAGGAAATGTGGCCGCCCACGCGCAAGCTTTTAAAGCTTTGAATTGCCTGTGTATGTCTGGCTGGTTTCAGCGCATACGTGCCTGAATAAACGTTCACTGTGTCTGGTATATTTCACTATAAATGGAAATAGCATACAAAACAGCAAATGAAACCAAGAAATACATGCTGTTGCTGCTTTAACCCCATGCTGACACACACGCGGTATTTCCACACAGACAACAAGAGAATGGGTTGTACCGGAAGCAGCGGCTCTCGCTGCATATATGGGCCACGTTCCTGATACGATGCCAGCCTTTTCTGTGGCTACACCACCCTGGCTCTACCATCAGGTGATGGACAACAAGCCTCTGCAAGGCTACTTGTCCGAACCTCTGGCCTTCATCAACCTCCGGATGCAGCCTTCCTTCATGTCCGTCACTGGGCTCCTGCGACGCGGACACGAGTCATGCAGGCTTTCGTGGACGCCGGGGCACACGACTGTCTCGTAACCACAGCCTTGGCTTGTCCCTCTCACCCAACCTTAAACCAGTGCTACGCCTGCAAGACCCTCCGCCCTCTACAAAGCCTGTTGGCAGAACTTACTGCAATTCGGGATGGGCTCCAAGCGCTTGCATCAACAGCAACAACTGGCGTGAAACTGGAAATATACACGGACTCAACGACAGCGATACGTGATCTACGTCGCGTTGCGCGTAGCACTAGCATGTCGGCACGTATTCACGCAATCCTAGACACCTACCCATGCCCTGTGCGTGTGTTCTAGGTTAGCCGGGACATTCTTCCTGCCCACATAGAGGCGGATCGCGCCTGTCGCCGTATAGACCTTCCACGGCCGCTACCACTTGTTCCGGTGTCCACCCTAGAAGAACTGCTGGTGGACTTTCCACCAGCAGTTCTTCTAGGGTGGACACCTCCGCCGCGCCACGCGTGCTTTACTTCCACCGCGTGGAACTGACCTCCCCAGTGGGCTCGCTCCCTGGGAGGAGGTCCTGCTGCGGAGGCTTCGAGTTGGGATGGCCTTATCCCCAACAGTGACCACGCTTGGCCTGTCTGCTATCACGCACCTGCGGTCCCTGCATCCGTACGGTCTCTGCGTCCGAAGCCGACACGAGCCACCTTCTATGGACCTGCCCTGCCCTTCAAATCTCTCGTCTGCAACACCTCCAGGGCACAGGGCTACAGCCTGGGAGACCCCCTGGTCTACATCGGTGGATATGGGGCCCTCATTACCGGTCTCGGCTGGCGTTTCTGCGTGAAAGCATTGCGATGTTGTGTATATACTGTCATGCCATAAGGCAAACTCTCACATAAAAAAAGAATGGGGATGATGATGATGTTTGAATTTTTATGGCGCAAGGTCGACTGAGGGCAAACAGCGCCAAAGAATGATTACTTCATTTGGGTGACATGAAAGTAAAAGTGAAGCATTTCAGTAAAAATAAACGAAGTAAAACACAAGCTAATAAAGATGACTGATGTAAAGGACCAGGTTTTCATGATGCATGATAAGAGATGAGGTGTAAAATATTGACATTAGTGAGAAACTTAAAAACACGCTTGATAAAAAAACATGGGCTCGTCTCCTAAAAATATGATGGGTAAAACAGGATGTATTGTCTGTGTAGTTGTTGGAAGGGTTTGCGTCGTGTGGTGTCAAGTGCCTCACATTGAAGTAGCACTTGGATCATGGATGGGGCCTCTCCACACCTGCTGCACATAGGTCATGGAAGTCCCGCGAGCAGGTGGGAGTGCGCTGCACGTGTGTTGGCCTATCCGTAATCGAGCCAGGGTAACTTCATTGTGTACGTTGTGTGTGTCAGTGGTGTATGCTCCCAACAGTGAACAAAAGAATGGCAGTATCTTACTACGACGTCCGAGCAGTCATGCGGCTGGAGCAATACCCACATATTTCGAAGTAGCACATTTCCGTAGCCGGGATTCTTCTACTCATTTTAAAGCCTCAACATTATGGTCTACTGAATAGGATTTTGCCCCCGGAGAAACATCATCATCCCACAGCAGTATGTCAACAGGTGTTACTGTTGGCCAAATCACAATGGCATTACTGCCTAAATTTGTTTTACGGAATTTTCGGCAGGAATAAGCAAAAGTAGGCTCAAAGATGTCGAATACCTAGTGTGCAAGAAGCGCCCTCTCTTTTGGTGCCATGACTACCAACGGTTGCTGTTGGGTGTGGTGGCTGACTTGGACACAAGCTGTCAGAAATTGGCGCTCCTACACTCCTTCCTCCTTGAAAATGATGGTGTCCCAGGTTGGCACGAATAATGATGTTGGTTAAATTGGCATAAAAATGAGCAATGTTGTGTCACCTGCACCACACAAGTGTTAGCAGTGGTGATCATTGGCGTGTCAAGAACATCTGGGCAGCCTCATGCGGATACAGACGTCCACCTGCCCTGATTACAAGTAAGGTAGAAAAGAATGGGCACTCTGCACATTTTTAGAGCAGGGTTTTTAACTTATACTTAAAGTGGTCGATGGTGGACCGGTGCATCCTCAGCTGCCTTTCGGCGCTCAGCTGTTCATGTCGGGAAGCTTTCCCTGCGTCATAGGTTGATGATTTTGGCAGGTCCTGACTTGGAACAGCTCTTTTCTTTGGCAGCTTCCTCCTCTATTAGTAGCCTGAAGACCCAGTTCAGGATATCATTAGCCGCAACACGCAATTTTACATGCAAACCACTGTACATATCAGCTCAGCACTCAAAAAAAGGTCTGTTAAACACGACTTCGTTTATATCGAATTGCTGCCAATGTTTTTGCACAAAATATCTGACTTGTTATGTCAACAATAACAGCACGCAGCTTACAGGTGCCAGATAAACTTATTAGGCGAACATATTATGCCGTGGCGTAATGACTGTGGCGCTCGGTAGCCGTGGGTACAGTCAGGTTTTATGCAATCGGGCTTTGTTTTAAATTATTGCTCTACATTCCGGGCGCACGCTAATTTGCGGTACATGCTTTTTGTCGCAATTTCGTATTTGTCTGCTATGAGACCCACCTTTGACTGTTTTGATTTGCAGGCGCCCGCGACGTTTGCTAATTAATAAGTACAACTTGGTACTACTTGGTTAGCCATCGCGCGGATCACTACGGGCGTTTCGAACACGCACAGCTTAGTTGCGGGAAGCGACTAAACTGGAAGCTCACGTGCGATAAAACTAAAATAAAAGGCGACTTAGCATGCGCAATACAATAACATCGCGCGCTCGCTGCTTGAAGCAGTCAAACCTGCGGGTGTCCTGTCATTCACCGACTTGAGCGTCAAGTAGGTTGCGCTGCGCGTGGGCCGACCGCTGAGATGCGCATTTGAGGTCTGCTTCAAGTACGGATTAAAAAATGATGTAAAATAATGGAGTAAAAAACTCTATATCAAGGCTTCATTAAAACGTGTACCTTGACCTAAGTACCGCATAAAAGATACTTTTTTGCGCATAATATTGGTCCGAAGAGGGCAGTTACAAGTTCGAGCAGACCACACGGGGTGAGCGCACCGACAGAAAGTACTTAGCGAGCATACAATGCGGCTTCATTATAATGAAAAATCAAGCGGCTTCTGACCTGGAAGGTAGTTGTCGTCTTCCGCGCAGTGGTTTGGGCAAACGTGCATGGTGGGCGTCAATTTTTTCCACTTTGCACGGGTGGTGTCCACAATGCTTTGCGAGGCGCGTTGTCTGCTTTTCGCGGGAAGCGGTAAAAAATATGCACTGCTATGCTTCCGTCGTGGTCGTGGAGACACACAGAAGGGGACGCACAAACACTCGTTACACGTCTGCTTTTCGTCTTTGGGTCTTCTCTAGGCGGTATCACAATTACCCAGTTGCGGCGACAAACAACCACGGTATGCCACGGAGAAGTCCGCAACTGGACCTGACTAGGGCAATTGTCGTGACGGCTGCGAAGTGGCGAGGACAAACACAGGGGTCGGCAATTCCTAAGCAATTTTTCATTCATACATGACATGACGTGTTTGCAGCTGTGAACTGCTGCATAGCGACCGGGAAAAGAGTTGACGTTCTCACACTTCCTGCTCCTATGATGTCCAAAGAGCCATGGCCACCATGAAGTGATGAGCCAGTAGCCTAAGAACATCGCTGGTGATAGGGCCGCCTTGGGGAACCATGGGCACGCACATGCACTGCCGTTATTTGAATTGCCATTGGTCAAATTTTAGTTGAAAGGATGCAAACAGTTCTGACTATTTTGTGAGGCCTGAACATCGTACGAGATTGGGTTTTTATAGCGATGCGACCTCGGCGTTTCCGAGCAAATTGAGATTTCAATTCAATAGTATGTCCTTATAAATTCACATTTTCCCGCTGCACCCGTACAAACACCACCTTTAAAATTACAAATAAAATACGATGGATTTTTTAATATACACGTAACAAAATCTTACGCGAAACCTCACATTTTTGTTGCAACCATATGCTGAAGGATTTGCTTTGCATACACTTTTTTCAGTACATTGCAAGCGCTGTAGTAACACTGCTTTTTCGGATTATTTGTTGGCCATTGGTTGCTCCCGAACTATAGTAAACACAGAGAGACTAAAATTTCACGTGATGTACGCTGATCTTCCTTCATTGCACCAGCGCTGCTGTTATTTCTTGAGTGACATTTCGGAAGTTATTTTTATTCGTAAATCATTTCAACTCAAGCCGATGTATTTTGTTGAACTGTCGGAAACATTTACTTCCAAGTTGTATTTTATTTACATTCTCTCTTTGCTGAAATAAATTTGTAGGTGTTTTGGCGAATGACAAAAACAGTAGATGCATTTGGATGAGTAGGGGAACCTACAGTATTTTTTTGTGGAACCGCAATGAGACGATATGCGAAAGCGAGGACGATGTATGACAATCCTGCTTGGGGCACAGCCGCCAACGGCACGTTAAAGCTACTTTTTAACTCTCAAGGTCAATTTACAATGCTCTGCACTCAAGCCTGGCAACGTTCTCCCATTTTAAAAGAAGCAATATGTAGAGTAGGGGTGATATTTCTCTGCAAGGACACGCTTGATTGCCCGGAGAGCGGCAGAATGTGTGTGTTTGCTTTCGCTTGCTTAGTATTACAGCGTATAATTTGTATAATTTATATAATTTGTATAATTAGTATAATTTGCGTTAGTATTACAGCGTTTATTCCCCAACATTAGAACTATGATGTAACTTGTTTTGTCCGGTAAATGAAATCAAAACTGACTTGCCCATAATCATGGGATTGCAGAGAAGCATTGGAAGGAGGATAAGCGCTGATGAGCCGGCAACCAGGTTGACTGCCTCTGGTCCGAAGCAGTCGGCTATGTGCACTTGCTTCATCGTCGCGCACGTTCCCATGGCCACCGATGAGGCCACTCTGATCGCAACGTGCGCTCCGGATGTCGTATGGGGTGTCGCGGTGAACAGTGCACCAAGGACCAGGAGGATAACGGCGCTGAGCACAGGCCGACGGACAATGCCAAGATCGGCGGCAAGAGGCAGTAGCACGCGGCCTGCCATCTCGGGTGCAGCGCCATATGTAACGGTCAACTCAGCGTGCAAACGGGGAACCTCCATGTCCAATGCGTAGTCGACTATCGTAGAGAGGTGAACGGCATTGATGTAGTCGATCAACGCGGCACCCACCGTGGCCACGTAAAAAGAGGGCAAACGTAGTTCCGGCGGCAAGGTGGGCAACGATCCCGGGATTCGAAATTGTCTTCTGTTAAGGTGAGAGCTGCGTTTGGCTTCTGCTGGTGGAGCCTGCGACAGGCCAAGAGCGACGGTCGCAACTTCCGCTTCCACCGTGCTGCGTTTATGCCACGGCGCTTCTTTCAGAGGAATGCAGAAGGCAGTGACATGCATGGTTAGGGCACCGAACACCAGCAGTGCTCCACTGAGGCCGTAGGTAGTCTCCAGGTAAACGAGCACTGGCGGGAAGATAATGGCGCTGACGGGGTCGCTGCAGAACTTGATTCCCGTAGCCAGGCCACGGTACTTCTTAAAGTAGTGCATAAGTAGCACCAAATTGCTCAACAGAACCAGCCCACTTCCCAGTCCTGAAATCGATAGGGAATTCAGCGTTATAACGACGACAATATAAAAAAAATTGCGCTATAGGCATCGTAAAAACTAGCAATGCGTAAAAGTGGATGATCAGCAAATGTATTTGGCTGATAACGTAGGTGACACAGAATTTACGCTGAAGGTGTAAGCAAATATTATTTCTCTGGAATGTTGAGGGTGGTGGCCATTCCTCAGAAGGAACACGTACACACACGCGACGCCTTTATATTCCGTCTACTCATCGTGAAAAAAGGTTCCTTTGAATAACTGACCTGCTTAACACGCGGATGCAAGTGGGAAGGCGCCAAAGCTTCAAGTCTAATTCTTCTCTTGACCTTGAAAATAGCCCCCAATAGAAATTATCTACTCTAGATGGATAACGAAATAATTAGCCGTATAAACTTTACTTCCAATCCTGTCTTTTGTGGTGAATTTATGCCAACAGCCAACACAACGGGCCAATCGTTTTCCAACAGCTCGCACTTTCAAAAGGTGAAAAGCCTTGGGAGATTTTTTTCGAAGGCATTCAATATACAACGAATTCTATCCAAATATCCATCACTTACACTATCGTTCGCGTGCACTGGTTTTTATTTGTTTATTTATTTATGCTGATGTACTCCCAGGACCGAAAAACTACGGAGGGCAGTGGTAAGTAAAAGCACAATTAAAGATGCTAACCCGAAAAAAAAACACGCAGAACAAGGAGGCTCAAAATAAATATACAATACTTTCGGCATCGAACGCGAGCTATACAGTACACGTCCGAAATAATTTACAACCGGGGGGTTTGGCAAAAAACTTAATACAAGGCTATGCATTTCGCTGGCCTCACTTGCGCGGATTGCTGCAGCAGAGGTTTGCAAAAGGAAACGCATTTGTACACAATAACTATACACCAGTCTTTAGTTTATGGAGCATGTCTATATAGTAAGCGGCAACTATTCTCCTGTGCTGCACTGGTTATTATCTGGGTTTTATGGGCATCTTTCTGAAAATGTACGCACTAATAGACAATCAAACTATTTAGATGTGATTTTTGCAGATTGGTCTGCGGCTGAAACAAACAAATTCAATCGAAGTGCATTGAAGTGGTAGGGGGTGTGGCCCGTACCGGTCGGTTGCGTATTAGTACATCCGCCGGAGCCTCTGAGCACAGTGAAGGGTGTTCAGGTGGAGTTTATTATCGGATTACCTCCGCTAGCTTACAAAAGCGGTTAAACTGAAGCAAGAACCTGCCAAAATATAGGCTGTCCCTCGATACTCCCCGAGCGTCACCGAACCTCAAGAATACTATTCTACACCATGCCTATACTAGCATATCACCCATTACTGCGAACAGTCACAACCTACATTCTCAAGTATTTGTTCATTTCCCACCCACCGGGAAGCAATGGGGGAAGGCGGGTTATGAAAACAAGAACCTTTGCTCCAGAAGTGAAAGCCTTTGCAACCGCCCAATCAAATAGGCGAAAAGCCACACTAAGGCGGAAACCTAGACATTAGGGTGTGAAACGTAGCAGGTCGTGGTGACACAACTCGAACTATTTGACTAGGAGTATGTGGTCGGTACGTTGCTGGATAAAGCTAATCGGATTCTCAAAAACGGACAGCGATTGACCGAGAGGACGAAGTATGGTATCACCGCATGACTGAACTAATGAGTACTTTGTCTGAATTTGCGAAGCCATCACTTGCTACCGCATCAAGATTCTCGTGCGTTTAAATTTGCGTTCAACGCAGACGTTTTGGCGAGTTGGCTTGTACGTCTTCGGCATGGTAGAAAGTGTGAAAGAATCAGAACACGAGGGAGAACACTGAGACGGGACTGGCGCTAGGCATCAGCTGGAGAGGTTTATTCGCCAAACATTGCGACGTACATTTACCTGTGCCGAAGACCTAAAAATAGATGTATTGCGCAGCTTTCAAAAGGATTCGACTGCCACTGAAGATGCGCTTTTTCCTTTGCATATGCATTAAGACAGGGGGTGCTGAGTTATTTATTACTGTTGCTGCTGAGACAAAAGGACCCGGCGATTGTCATGTTCGTCAAGCAATTAGGAATAACGCAACACAAGTCTGTAATACAGATGTATTTACCATGCTGAAATCTTACGACTTCGAAATTTAACCAGCGATGTCGAAGAAATGAACGCGTGCGAAAAATGTGTGCATGCAAGTGTCCCACAAAATTAATTTCTTAATATAAGCAAACCTGCACTAAGCATATTGATGCAGGCTAGAATATCAAATCAACCGAACGGCACACGCAGTCAAGTGGGCTGTTAGTAACATGAAATACACAGAAACTGTAGTAACAGTGGCTTAAATCAATATGCATTTACGTATTGGCCTTTCGGAAAGAAAACACTTCCCGAAAGTGCAAAAAAGGTGCATGGAATACGGTAGGGTAACTTTGCATGAAACCGGCATTCCGTGCCCAGCTCAGTCCAAGTCCGCACGCACCCAGCGCAATCTTTGGGTTTGCTTGGAAAACTAATTCTTTTGAACAGTTGCTAAGGCAGCTCCGCTGTTTGGTCTCAGTAACGTAGAGGTAGAATCATGTAGGTGCAGCGGTAACATACAGGCAGAGCATCCATCTCGCATGCCTAAGAACCGTGGCTCGATTCCCGGTGCCGGGCAATTCGCACCGGATTAAAAAAAACGCGTGTAGATGGAATTTCAGAATGAGGCTTTATCTAGCGAGGCGAGTTTAGAGGGGTTCTTAGATGAGTTAGAAGGCAATAGATATGATGTAATAGAGATTAGTGAGGTATAGGAGGACAGGTGAAGCCCTTACGGAGCTCCAAAATGGACACGTTCTTTGTAACCGTGGTCCAGTGAACAGAAGAGAACTGGAAGTGGGATTTCTAGTCAATAAAAGCATAGCTTGTAACAAAGACGAATACTACAGCCTTAACGAAAGGGTAGCAGGTCTTGTAATTAGGCTTAATACGAGGTACAAACTCATGGTGGTACAGGGGAACGCGACCCCATCCAGCCACGACGACCAGCTAGTTGAACGCTTCTTTGAAGACGTAGAATCGGCATGGCTAAAGTAAAGACAAAGTATAGCGTAGTTATGGAAGACTTCAATGCTAAAGTATGCAAGAATCAGGCTGGAGACAAGGCAGTTGGGAACTATGGTGTGGGCTGTAGAAATAGCAGGGGTACCTACTAATCGAGTTCGCAGAACAGAAAAATCTGCGCATCACGAATACCTTCTTCCGCAAACGGGAGAGCCGGGAGTGGACGTGGACGAGTCCGAAGGGGGAGCTTAAAAATGAAATAGATTAATATTATGCGATAACCCTGGCGTCGTGCAGGATGTTGAAGTGCTCGGAAGGGTAAGGTGTAGTGACCACCGTATGGTAAGATCTCGAATTCGCCTATATTTGAGGAGGGACCGGAATAAGCTAGTGCGAAAGAAGCCGATTAATGAGCTCAGTCAGACGTAAAGCAAATGATTCAGGAACGCGCTGCAGAACCAATATTCAGCTCATACCGAGAAAGCAGAGTTTACGACACAGGAAGCCAGCAACAATCTTCGGGGGCACGACGGCATGACAGGATACTGGTAAACTTTCCCAGGACACGAAAGATTTGATTAGGAAACAGCAAACCATGACAATCTCCACCCCAGGTGAGACAATAGAAATAGCGGAGCTTTCAAAGTTAATAAATAGGCGTAAGACAGCCGACATACGGAAGTATAATATGGTGGGGATCGAATATGCTGTAAAGAACGGAGGCAGCCTGAAAGCCGTGAAGAGACGTCTAGGCATGGGGACAAATAAGATGTATGCACTTAAAGACAAGCAAGGCAATGTCATCCGAAAGAGAGATAAAATAGCCATAGTAGCCGAGGAGTTCTTATTGATCTGTACAGTAGCCGGATATCCTGGATAATACATAACCAGAAAGTAGTTCAGAGGCGATAGACATTCCACAAGTAACGACCGAAGTAAGGAAGACTTTGAAATAAATAAAAAGGGGCAAAGATCAGGTAGCCGCAGACCTTATCAAGGATGGTGGGCAAATCGTACTCTTAAAAATTAGCAGTGGCCTAGCTTGGCTATGACAGGATATACGTAGCGTGAGCTGAGGTTGAATGAATGAATTTATTGTCAAGAAAAAGGAAAGGAAAGACCACCAGCAGGCGTAAATTGTCACACCTAGGGGTGGACACCGGAACGCCTGCTGGTGTGGGAGTTGGGGCAGAGGATGACATATTCAGAGAGAGGAGAGACATGATAGAGGTGACATATTTACAGAACACAGGGGAGAGGGGGCATATTTACAAGTTAACACACACTCACACACGCACACAAAGTCTGGTCCAGAAAAAAAAAAGAAAAAAAAATCCGTCCACTATCACCGAAACTACGCGCGATGAAACTTGTCGCCACTCTTCTAATCAATCTGATCGCGAAATGACTGACTGACTGCAACGGCTTACTTGCAGGAATGCTTTGCTCTGTGGACAGCCAATGCACTCGCCATTTGTACAAGTGCGGCACGCACACACACAGCTGGCTGGCGCAGCATCTTTTCAAAGTGCTACGAGTTGTGCCGTGCCTCCACCAGATGGCGCCACGGGTCCCGCGACCGAGAGAACACGCAGTGAAACATCCCCCTCGCGAGGGGCACGATCAAATGCAGAGCATTTCCGGGGGCGCACGACGTTAAGTAGTTAGCGTTACGTTAATGTTGTTGCACTTGTGGCAACTGCTGACGAGAGAGCGCTCGTCAGCAGTAATTTGAATGAGTCAATGATATAAGGCGCGTTCGTTGCGTCCCTTTCTGTGTCGGCTTTGTGGCGCAGTGGGTAGAGCACCATGTACATTGCGTTCCGGCCGCAAGGTCGAGGGATCGAAACCGGGCGCCGGATAGTATTTTTTTTATATAGTAGGGAGGGGACGGTGCGGACTACGGACGTCAACGCGGGTGACATCGTGAGTTACTGAAATGCTCTGCATTTAAAAGGCAAACCTGTAAACGCGATGGCTAATGAACGCGAGTGTACCGTAATCTTGGAAGAACGCGAATATCATCCTAATCCAAGAGAATCGTAATATGAAGGATTTGAAAAAATACAGGCCGATCAGCTTACAGTCAGTCGTCTACAAGGCACTTACCAAGGTAATCGCTAACACAATTTCTGGCGCATTAGATTTGAGTCAACCTTAAGAACAAGCAAGGTTCCGTAAAGGCTATTCAACAATGGACCATATTCACACCATCAATCAGGTGATATAGAAGTGCGCGGACCATACTAAACCCCTACACATGGCTTTCATAGAATATGAGAAAACATTTGACTTGGTCGAAATCTCAGCAGCCATGCAGGCATTACGGAACCAGGCTGTAGACGAGCATTATGTAAAAATACTACAGGATATTTACAATGGGTCCACAGCTACCATCGCCTTCCATAAGAGGGCAAAATACCTAAAAGGAAGCGCGTCAGACAAGGAGACACCATCGCTCCAAATTTATTCACAGTACGTTTACAAGAAGTATTCAGAACATTGGATTGGGAACAGGTAGGAGTATAGGTTCACAAGGAGAGTATAGGAGAATACCTCAATAACCTCAGATTTGCTTATCATGTTGCCTTGATAAGAAGCTCGGGGAAGGAATTGCACAGCATGCTTACCGCACTGGACAGACAGAGTGGAACCGTGAACCTGTATAAGTTATAAGCAGAAAACTAAAGTAATGATGAATAGCCTCGTGGTGGCACAGCGGTTTGAGATACGTTGCGAGGCAGTGGAACTGGTAAGCGAATACATCTACTTAGGCCAAGTTGTGACCCCGGATGCCAACCATGAGGCAGAGATAATTAGAAGGATAAGAATGGGGTGGAGTTCATTGAACAGGTATTCTCAGATTATGAATGGCAGCCCACCATTGTCCCTGAAGAAGAAAGTGTTTGAGAGCTGCATCTTACTGGCACTCACATACGGGGCAGAAACTTGGACGCTCACTAAGAGAGTTCAACTTAAATTGAGGACTACTCAGCGAGCAATGGAACGGAAGATCATAGCTGTAACATTAAGGGACAAGAAGAGAGCGGGGTGGGTCCGGGAACAAATGCGTGTCAAGGACATAATAATCGAAATCAATAGGAAGAAATGGACGTAGGCAGGGCATGTAATGCGAAGGCAAGATAACCGTTGGTCATTAAGCGTAACAGAGTGGATCCCTAGAGAAGGCAAGCGTGGCAGGGAGCGGTAGAAGGTCAGATGGGCGGATGAGATCAAGAAGTTTGTGGGGATAAATTGGTCGCAGGTAGCACTGGACCGGGATAATTGGAGATAAACGGTAGAGGCGTTTACCCTGCAATGGGCGTAGATAGGTTGGTGGTGATTATTATTATTATTATTATTATTATTATTATTATTATTATTATTATTATTATTATTATTATTATGAGAATCATGTGTTGCCACAGAAAGACATGCGTTCGAGCACCGGCACTGCAAAACGTTTTTCAAGGACCCGTGGTTCTTTCTGTTCTCTTGGCTAGATTATGCGCATTCTTTTCGTGCTGTGCTTTCTTTTGGGCGTTTAAACGGGGGATATCATTTAGGAAACGGTCTGTCACCACGGCAAACTTTCACCTCTACCATAGGAAACAAAACCATGATTGTAAAACATAACGAAAAATGTAAAACATAACAGGCCGATTTTCACGTCGAAGGAACACAAACTTACAAACAGTAAATGCAGCTTACCGTGCAATAACCCCATAGTAACGGTGAGCCAGGCGATGTCCTTCGCAAATACCGATGCTATGAGTCCTCCCCACACGAGAACACTCCCCAGGATGCCTATCCAGAACAGCGATGTGCACCGCTGAAGAGCTGCAATAAAGAAACCTGCACCGCAGAGAGCCTCGGTTATTGCTTCAAATATGTGACCCGCGCATTTGAGCAACACGCGAGAAAAATAATTTAAAGAAAAATGTCCATTTATGGCGAAACTGGTATATCCCACGAAACGTTTTTTTATGAAATGCAAATTAAAGGTAACACCCGTTCACTACGGACCCGGATAAAATAACGTTGAGCACAGTAATTCAGTACTAGTATTCCGTTTCACCTTCGAACTGCTCAACCTTCTACTGCCTTTGCCCTCGTGTTACTGTGAATACTCCAAGAAGCTCCAAGCCTTCGTCCTCCTTTTTATTGTTTATTTGTAAATACCATCAGTGTGAATACATTGCAGAGGGGAGGGCGTTAGGAAATACAAAATCAACAAAACGTAGCACGGTAATACAAAATGTGTAGCCATATACATAATACAGAGGCTCAAATTGCACGTACATACGATAACAACATAAAAGGTGTTTATCCAAAGCACGCCGCTTTGTTAAAAATACCGTTAGACAACAGTATTATGAACAGCAGCAGTATATAACAAGGAATGAACGATTGCAGCAATGTCCCGCGGAAGGTGGTTCCAGTATGTTGACGTTGACGGGACAAATGATGTAGAAAAAGTAGTTTATTGCATGAAAATTGTGTACTTCACAAAAGCACAGAACACGCCGAAAACAAGATGGGAATACCATTTCATGGAGGTCATTCAAAGCATAATTGCCAAAATATGTATACAAAAAATCTCACATTAGGTGAACAGAAGTAATCAAAAGTAATCATACTACAAATCTCAAAAATATTGTTGAACTTGTGTGTGAGAATTTGGCTATGCTTTGATAATTGTTGGAAGCCGATGGAAGGTTATGGGCCAGCATTTGTCGTTTGTAATTGTTACGGAAGTAAGGTGTTTTCCAGACGTCATGACCTCGTGTGTTTATATTTGAACTGCGGTATTGCAAGTCTGCCGATGAGGTTAGAAATTTCTGATAATGGGTGAAGAAAAATAGTAAGTCTCTATTATGCGAAATTCATAAATGTACTCTATTGTAATTATACAATGTTTTTTAAATGCTTCCTTTGTTGTATGGAGTCGTTAGATATTGCATATTTACCGAAGAATTCTTTTCTGGAGCCGGAAAAGTTTTGTTGTTTAAGACTTTGTTTATTGCTGTACACTAAGCAACAGTACTTAAGTTGTCAGTAAAATGTAGCGTAATAAACCTGAAGCTTAACCTTTACCGGTAACTAGAACCGTGATCTGGATGGTGCACCCGAAACAGCAGCGTTAGTATTTCATAATTGCTTGTGATTTTGCTGAAATCGGATAAAAGTTCACAATATGTGGGCCTTTTACAGACACTGCTGCACCCCCATGTTCAGGTACGAAGCTCATACGATTTCTTGTTTGCGTTCTAGCACACTCTGGCTGTTGACGCCCGCATTTGGCGCCGACTTCAAACCAGCACTTATTGTAATACCCTCAGTCTCCACCACATATCCCCTACTAACTGCCCACTTAAATGCCCCCAATGCGATGAGCCTAACACCACAGCTCACCTCGTCTGGACGTGCCCCACCAACCCTCCACCAACCCTCCACCATTCAGATCCCCTACCCTTGAGCAGTGGAAGTGCGCGTTGCAGAGCTGCCAGCTCAAAGACCAGGAGGTTCTGACCTCTCGGGCGAGGATGGCAGCCGCGGCACGCGGCCTACCGGAATAGGAGGGCCGCCAATAGCTCCCAACCATTTTTCTCCGCTACCCCGTTCCTGCAGTTTCAATAAACGTTTTCTCTCTCTCTCCCGGCTAGCGCTATTTTCCAGTTCATTACGTGAAGGTGGTGTGGAAGAGATAACGTTTTGGTTTCTGGGTTTTGTTCGAACTTTTATTTTTGTTTTAGGCGCTTTCGTTCAGCCAATTATCCGTGCTCACACTCTATTATATCGTGCAAATGTGGTAACACCGTAAATTATGCATTTCTGGATATACAAGGCGTGCCACGGATGGCCCTTTTTTAGAATCTGTTTTGTATTATAATTATTTTAACTGCACGGAGAGTCTTACTATTAACAGGGCAGGCAAAGTCTCCGGAAGACTAAAAGGAGCCCACAAGTCCGCATTTCTGCGCAACGGACATCGGGGCGTCTGATTACCTCAGGTGTGCCCGTGCTTGGTGCATTTATTTATTTGCCTATTATGCACGTCAGATAGAGTACAGTTTTCCGTTCCCATCGACGCAGCCGCGCAGAAAGCTCAATGGCAATGCGGGTTATATTTCTTCCCTGCACGCACATACTACCAAAGGCAGGCCTTGCAAGGCCTCCGAAAGACGAGGAGGCGCCTACAAGTCTGCAGGACCGCGCACGGGACATCAGGGCTCAATGTTCCTCAAGCGAAATCCATGCAGATATGAAGTGCTTCCTACTTCAGAAGTAAAAAACGTCCCAATTACCTAAGATGCTGAACTAGATATGTGCGACCACGCTAGGAAGGCTCTTAGCGACACAAACAACACTCCCTCACCAGAGAAGAATCTGTGTTAGAAGAGTGGTCTGGGCTAGTTGGTGCATACAAACTGAAATTCAAAAACAGCGCAAAAAAATTACCCCATCTTCCCGTGGGGAACCACGAGGAGGATGTGAAGCATCATGGGGGTTCCGTGTAGTTTCCACACTTGAGTAGAACCGGCGCAAGCGGTGTCTGGGAGCAGACTGAACGCCGCGCAGCGCGCGCACCTGCTTTTACACAGCTGGAGGAGAGGAGAATGGAGGAGAGACCCGCATGCGCAGTGGGGGTGTGGACGGCGCAACAACAAGGGAAGAACATAGTCCCGACCATGAGATGGCTACTGGAGCGGCAGTGTTGCCGGTGTCTTCCTGGGCCGGCACGAGGCGAGCACGCTTCCCCTTTAAGGGCTTCTGGAGCGACAGTGTTGCCGGTGTCTTCCTGGGCCGGCACGAGACGAGCACACTTCCCCTTTAAGGGCTTCTGGAGCGACAGTGTTGCTGGTGTCTTCCTGGGCCGGCACGAGACGAACCGAGCATGTGCAGTGGAGCGCGGACCGGGCTCTTGGAGCGACAGTGTTGCCGGTGTCTTCCTGGGCCGGCACGAGATGAGCCGAGCATGCGCAGTATATTGCGGACGGCAGACAAAGGAGGGAGGGACACTGCCTCGAGCATCAGATGCTCCGCATCTAAAAGACGGGGCAAGAAACGACGACACACGGCACAGACTAGGAATTGGTTGGTTTATTCCGCGGCTTGCGAAACGCACCCAAGGAAGGAAGGCGAGAAGGAATCATGATAAAAATGATGTGCATCCAACAATACACACAAAACACAAGATATATACACGTTCATTGACCAAAAAGTTAGCAATGCTGATACAGTGCAGCGATATGAGACGTGGCCAAAGGCACCAGGCAAGAAAAGGTAATTCTGGACAATGCAGCTTGGTTTTTTATATGAATCCAGGTAGCGGATTTACTTACCTAGTAATTCAACAGACGGCTTACTAACACAATCGCCGCCTGCCTTGTGAATGAGGTAAGCTTCAAAGATTTCACGCTCGCGCTGACTCTTATACGTTCGTGCAACACGAGTATCGTGGAATCTGGGCGAGCACCCGTGGTCGTGACAATGTGTGGCAAGGTTGCTGCCACTACCTGTTTTTTAGTGTGTTTGTATGCTGGCGGAGACGATCGTGTGTTGTCGTTTCTTGTCCCGTCTTTTTGCGCTGTTTTTGAATTTCAGTTAGCAGAATCTTACCCCGTCCTCCATTCCATGACAGACCAATACAAATCTCGGCCCTCAGTCCCCAGTAGTTCGGAGCACCTCGCAATGGTGGCGGTCGATCAAGAAAAGAATAGAGCAGTGCGGGCAGAACAATCTCTCGGTCCAGACAGGCCGCCATTGTAACCTCACCTAGCGACATTCAACGCACGGAATGTACAGCGAAGGAAGCCTAACTATACTGTTAGAGGAGTGCTCGGATATTACGTTGGATATTCTATGCTTAAGAAAAGTCAGAAGAACAAGTGAAGGCGCCGTTGAACTGACTAGCAGACATATTCTGTGCTACCGAGGGCATCAGGAAAAGGAGAACACGGGGTGGGATTCTTAATCCACAGGAAAATAGCAGGGAACATAGAGGAATCATTAAGCATCAATGAAAGAGCCGAGTCTCAGTAGTAGTGATCCTGTTACCCAAGCGATTCAGGCTATGGATAGTTCAAGCTCACGCGCCAACAGCTAGTTGCAATGATGACGACGTACACAGTCTCTACGAGTACCTCGAATCAGCAATGAAGAGGGGAACAACACAGTTCACGATAGTGATGGGGTGCTTTAACGCAAAAGCAGTAAAACACAAATGGGAGAAAGGTCACTGGGTAAACTTTGGAATAGGCTGTCGCAACAGTCGATGAGATTCGAAGGGCGGATTTGCGGGGAAAAACAACCTGACAATAATGATCACATTTTTCTCGAAGAAAACAACAGGAAATGGAGATGAAAAGGTTTTAACATAAAAAAATGACTTCATTTAAAGTGGCCACCCAAGCATTATGCAGAACGTGGAGGCGCTGAGCAAAAATAGGTGAAGCGATTTCAAGATGATTAGAAGCAAACTAAGTCTGAAACTTAAAAAGAGAATGAACGGAGGCAATGAAAAGTAAAAAAAAAACATGCACGGAGGCAAGGTCAGTATGCAGGATTTTCAAGTAGCCCTTCATAACAAACGACATTTGTGCGTAAAACATTGCAGCGATCGAAGAAGCCCTGGAAATAGGAAGACTCGTAGTAGTAACTAAGGAAAAAGCTAGCTATGGGCGCCTACAGTATGTACCCACTCAATAACTAGCAGGGTAACACTGCACACAACATCGAGGAGATAAGTAAAGTGGCAGAACGATTTTACACCCAGCTATATGCGAGCGACGTTTACCCAGGGGAAACAATTAAGGGTAAAAGGTCAGTTTAGTATGTCCAACTAGAAACTCTAGAGGAAGTAGGAAAACCTCTAAACCGCATGAAAAGAGCAATCGCTGCCGATCACGACGGCATAACCGCGGATCTTCTAAAGTAGGGAGGATATATTCTATTGGAAAAGTGTGCTGCACTATTATCGGAATGCTTCAGGACTTTAACAGGACCCTTAGACTGAAAACAACGCCAACATGATTATGATTCACAATAAGAGGCACACCAGAGACCCTAAGAACTACAGACCCCTCCTCCGGCTCTCAGCTATGGGCAAGCTATTCACCAAGGTAAGAGTTAACCGAATAAGTAAGTCGATATTAGAATAAGCCCGGAGAACGGGCTTGGTTTAGAAAAGAATACTCAACCCTGGATCACATCCATATCGTCACTCAAGTGATAGAAAAATCCGCAAAGTATACTAAACCCCTTTACATGACCTATATAGACTATGAGAAATCGTTTGATTTCGTACTCACCGTAGCCATGCTAGAAGAACTAAAATACCTGGGAATGGAGGAGACGTACATAAGGCTACTATAAGACATATATAAGGAAGCTCTGGCAGGATAACCCTCCAAAAGAAAAGCAATGAATTCCCGATCTGAAAGGAAGTGAGACAGGGAGGTACCATTTCTCCAATACAATTCGCAGCATGTCTGGTGGGGGTATTTAGATAGCTTGAAGCTTGACTGGGAAAACACAGGATTGAGGATAAACGCGAATACTGGTGCCATTTGAGGAGGGCAGACGACACAGCCTTGCGTAGCGAGTCTGCAGAACACATCAACCAGTGCTTAAGGAAATAAAACCAGAAAGCAAGCTCGTGGGACTAAAAATAAATATAAATAAGTTTACAGTAATGACGAATAAACATGCCGAAATTGCCCTGGCTGGCATATGTAAGGAAACGATAAAACAACTACGAGTATTTAACTACCTCCGGCAGGCCATCTGTCCTGATCCCGACCGCGAGAAGGACATCTGGCTTAAATAACTCTTGAATAATGAAGAACAGCCTTCCTCTATCACTGAAAAGAAGAATATACAACCAATGCACACTGCCGGTGATGACATATGGCGAGGAAACTTGGCGTCTTACTAAAAAACCTTAAAACTTGGACCGTCTGAACGGGTCATTGAACGAATAATGATAGGAATAAGAGTCCTGGTCAAGAAGCGAGCTACCCGGATCAAAGAACAAACAAGAGTAGAAGATATCATAGTTCAATTTCAGAAAAGAAATGGACTTGGGCAGGGCCCGCAGTGAGACAAACCGACAACCGCTGGGCTTTTAAGGTACCAGAGTGTATTCAAAGAGAAGGGTATAGGAGAAGGGGAAGGCCATGAATTCCATGGAGGGATGAAATAACGAAATTAGGGGGTAAATTGTGCACTCGTTGGGAGAGGCCATCGTCCTGGAGTGATCTAATCGCCTGTTGATGACGATGATAATGATGACATGATAAATTCATCATCACTGGTGGTTGCGTGCCTAGTTATGGTGTTAATCGCGCAATTTTATGTCAAGGTAGTAGCAGTAGTTATATTAACAATATATTTTTACCATACCTATATACTTACGGTCCGTAAGATAACGCGGGCTTATGGATTGAACCACGAGTTGAGCTGGGGGTGCGTGAGGTAGAGGGAGAAAAGGTTGCTAGACTTCGCGGCTGCTGTCGGCCATAGGGAGCTACCGCTTGTTTACCTGACAAACAATCATGGTTTTCCGCGATATGTACGTTAAGATATAAGAATAATATTATTTTTATGCTACTAATTATATATGCGGTATTTGTATGGGTTGCTTTCTGATAAAGAATCAGTTCCCATCTCAGCGCTGTGCCGTCGTTCCTCCTGCTTGTGTTTGGTTTCCTCCGCGCTGCGTTTGAAGATGTTAGGGAAAGAAATTATGGTGGAAATACACTTCGAAGTTTGGCTCTATGTCTTCCGTTTCCGAAAAATCGCAGTACTGAATGTGTTATGAACACTCGTTTCGAAAAAGTCCACAACCGGCACGCGCGGCTGGATGCACATTGAGTTTCACATTCCTTGGTTCGCCATTACAGTAAACGTTTACTTTGATTACAGGACTCGCTACAAACGCTCAGGCAGACGGGCCAACATGATTAGAAACAGACCGTTCGCGAGCACTTTAGGCAGCCGTGGTGACCAGTATATCAACCAGTCGTGACGAAAGGCCTGAAAAGAGCAAATGCCTGTCTGCTCCACCGAGTAATAACAGACTCAGGGAAAACAGCGCTTTAAACGAGGACAGCGAAGAAGGAGACACAGACACAGACACAGCGCTAGTGTCTGTGTCTCCTTCTTCGCTGTCCTCGTTTAAAGCGCTGTTTTCCCAGTTTAAATATGAACCAACTGGCCCAAACCCAAACTTAAACAGACTCAGCCCGTACACCAGCTTGGCTACATAACATCAACCTTGTTTCATCCCCTTTGTGCCCCTCGTGCAGTGTGACTGGTGATTTTGATGACTTCATTACGAACCGCTCAAAAGCGAACCCTGAGCCGACCATCTTTTTTCGTGATCTCCAGAAGTTAGGAGTGCCCCATGCTACATCGGAGGACTATATTTTTCCAAGGGACCACTGGATTGTACGAAGAGCGGTGCCTCATCTCCTACTCGGATTCTTGCAGTCCACAGGAATAAGGGAGGTGTGGTGACATTGTGTGTCTGTTATTTTAGGATTCGGTGAGCCGCGGTGACTTTGCTTGTCTCTGATATCGTATTGGGGACGATTAGGTGGAGCAATTTTCGGCAGCTATGCAACGCTAGGTCCACCTCATTCAACAATACTTACTTACTTACTTACTAGAGCTGATGGCTTCAGGTGGCGGCTAGGTTTCCGATTTCTACTTGCTCTGACGTCGATATATTAACCACATGTATCACACAAACTTTAAAAAATTGCTCAATGACGACGTCAGCTAACATCAGAAGCCAGCACCTAACTCACCAATTCTTACGCAGCTGCGATGTTTGGAAACTAACCAACCATAACACATGTCGAATGAGTGCGATTGGCCTGCATGTAACGATGAGAGCCATGCATGTAAGCAAAAAGCAGTGCAGACACTTGCCCGCGCCGTTGCAGTCCTTATTCTTACATATGGAGCCCAATCTTACACATTGAATTGTACCCAACGACGCGCTCTTAATGTCCTTCACAATGCGACTCTTCGTACAATCACTGGCTTACCACGCCATACAAAAATCTCTAACCTCCAATCTGCGGCTGCCCTTCCACCAATTGAAAAAATTATTCAAGAGCAAACCGACCAATACAACTTCAAGCGTAAACTTAGCCATCAAGGTGCCATACTCACGGCCTGGGATAAGCAAGATCACCTCCCCTTACCTGACTTCCCGATACCTATTCCTCCGTGGCAACGACCTCTCCTGACCGAACCAACAACAACTCACCCCATCACCCGCACAACGGCCATTCCTAGACAAAAACGTTGTCAGAGGCTATTCAGCACGAAACAACCAGACGAAATCGACATTTATACTGATGCCAGCCTGACACCACCAAATGTTGGAACTGCCTGGGTGTCCCCAGATGACCGAACCATTATAGAAACCCGACGCTCCAAAATTTTTTTAACACCCACGGAAGCGGAACTACTCGCCATTACCCATGCTCTTGACTACTTGATGTACGACCACCATCAACCTACACCAAAAAAGATCAGAATATTAACCGATTGCTACGAAGCATTTCAAGAACTTCGACGACCATTTTCAACGCACCCTTCCGTAAACCAAATTATCCGGCAAACAATGACCCTACAACTGCATGGCATTCAAGTCCGCATAGACTGGACTCCTGGCCATGATTTGGCGGCACCGGGGAATCAGGCAGCCCACGAAGCTGCGCAGGAGGCTTGCTCTTTCCTATCCTCCGCTGACCTCGCCGTCGCCCAGCCTTCAGACCTTCCTGAATGCTTGGACACGACCGAAAATATCAGCGTACCCCCCGCCATTCGCATACACCGTTACAAACAGGAAAAGAAACTCCGACTCAAGCAACTTACGCCGAGGGTCACGTTTCCAACAAGCCTTCCCGTACAAGAACCCAAGAAATATTTATTAACAAATTCTATACAGATGCATCATTTTCACCGGAAACAATTCGCAAATGGTACTACCCCCACATCAACCCAAAATGTCCATACTGTCAGCAAGCCGTCACGGCTGATTTGCACCACCTAGTCTGGATATGCCCCAAATTCTCTCGACACCGGAATTTCACTTCCCCAAACCCAGATCCCTCGACCCGTATCGATCCCCTCACATTAGATGAACACACCCTTAACCTTATAATACGGTTCGCCACTAAGAGCGGTCTAGCGCGAGTTATATAGCGATGGCCTACACCAGTGAATGGACCATTCAATGCTCAACAATTGTCCTGTGAAAAACTGATGCCGCCTCCCGAAGACCACGAACTCATACGAGCCCCCTTCAACCATAAATCCTCCCCTCCCAACTCCCCCCCAAGGCCTCCGGCCTTCCCTTTTTGAATAAAAGATTTAACAACAACAACATTGTGAGGCTGACAGCCGAGTTTCCGAATCTTATTGGCTCTGGCATCAACATCACTCGATTAAGGAATCTGCAGCGCTCAATCGGCTAACAAGGCTTTCATATTCAAAAACAATAAAAGCTGCGTGCGTGCCCTCAACGTAGTTAAATATTTTATGAGAGAAGGTTCATACTTGGAGTCTTCTCGCAAATCACAGCTACCAAACGATTTCCACAGTAATACAGCTATGTTTTGCGATATGTTTGCCCCCATTCAACGGAGGCGCCCCTGTCCTTGCCACCTTAAAGAAAGCAAAACTTTTGAGAGAGGGCGCTCGGCACATCTGATTTAAGGAAATTGGTCATTATCACTCTAAGAAAAAACGGTAGAAAAAAGAAGGAAATCGAGGGTTTACTCCCCCGGACCAGCGAGATTCTCCCTTTAGCTAATTACACGTAGCGCCCTCTGTACGGCCTCTACGAAACACCGAAACGGGGGAGGAAATATTCTCCCCTGTCGTCTGCAATGGCGCCGATGTCGAAAACGAAACCGTTCATCGTTGCACTGTGGCTTTCGCCGATCGGGCGCATACGACGACTATGAGCAACACCTCCCCTGTGATGTTTGCTTGTTTTCTCGCTGTCTTTCTTTTTTATTATTACCATGTGCCCGCCACGCTAACGCACGACTCGGAAGCCGTGTGTTTGAATGACATTCTGTGGGCACCGCTGCATGCTTGCTGTGTGCGAGTCGCCAGCGCCCTGTTCAACGTTACCACTGCATTTGCGGACGTTTTATACTGACGCCCAAGGGTAAGAGAGGTCAGCGATGATAACAAACTGCCCCTTTTTTCGTCAACGAGCACGGACCGCAGCACATTGAAGCATCAGTTACCAACAACCAGAGGCCCCAATTCAGCAACATCTTGCCTGAATGGTTGCCAGACCAGCGGTGCGCTCTACGGTAAAATAGCGAAGGCGAGGCAATAAGTATCATTACCCAAACATACCTGCCGCACCGTTTCGTGAAACGTTTTTTCTTCTTTGAGCTATTCTACTGCTTCTTACAAAACCTCAAATTAATAAAAGTTTGCAATTGCACCGGTTACATTTGATGAAATAACAAAGCCCACCTAAGGCTTACGCACTGCCGTGGGGTATTGAAACAAGCAACGATCTCACTGTTCCTACCTGCGTTCTCGGCGGTCAGGGTTATAAATACTTTGTCGCCGTTTCAACGTTTAGTTGTGGCTTGTGATCATGCGGACATGTGTACTATATGTTGTGTACTATATGTTGTGGTGTGCCTTGACATGTGGGTTATAATAAATTCTCTTTACCCCCCCCCCCTTTTATATGTTGTGGTGTATTATGCTTGCGATGTTGTGTGTTGCGTGTATTGTGCGTTGTCAGTGCCTTTAAAGGGACACTGAAGTGATATGTAAACATTGCGGGATTACTAGCGCAAATTGTAGTCCAGAGTCCCCAGGCCATGTTTCGACCACTCTAGGCGCGTTTACGCCATTTTATTTAGTAGAAAAACTAATTCGAAAATGCTGTCCCCCTCTCTTTACGCTCGCCCAATTTCTGTGGCGTTTTCGTGTGACGTCAGGAGGGGATGAGCTGGCAATGGACCTCTCCCGGGGTACGTCACGCGGCGGCCGTGACGTCACGGAAAGCGCACGTGCTGGGTGTGGCCGGGAGGTTGGTTGGCAAAACATTCGGTCCGGCGCGCGGGGCGTATGCAGTGAGGCTGCATTAGACGCGCGCAAAAGTGGAGTTTTTGTTTATGTGTTGGCTTTTCTGATGCCGGTGGGCTGCTGTGCTCTCGGCTGCGCAAATCTTGCGTGCAAAATCAGCGGCATCAGACTTTTCGGCGTCCCCAAAGAGGTAAATTCGGCGTGTATTGTGGATGCGCGCAATGTGCCGAAGAGGATGGCAGCCAAAGCAGCGACATGGTCTGCTCTTACCCATAGCAACATTTCCCATTCTCGAACTTCTGCTGTTCTCCAAAGCGCAGTCATACCGTCAACATTGGCAGTCCGCGCTGATACGTGCCATGAAATGATGCTATTTATCAACCATCTGCTATCATGCAGCACCACCAGAAATTTGGTCAAGTGAAATAGTGCCGGGGGTAGGGGGCAGACGGAAATTTTCTTGCTGCGAAATATTGTCATGTTTTGAGGAGGTAGAGTACCGTATTAAAAACACAATGAATGCCTAACCTGCTTAGGCGACGCGAAATAAATGTTTCGACGAGGGATCCGCGATAGCCGCCTGCCGCCAGATCGACAACGACAAGTTTGGTCTTATGGGGGGATCTGTTCAAGACAAACGAAATTCATTGCTTGTAAGTGCAATACATTTTTTACCTTGATCAATTATATTCTGCCTTGGGGATGCAGCAAAACAGAGATGCTTGCCGTGCTCACATGTGTGAGCGCGGCAAGGCGCGGCATCGTGCTTTCGTCGCGAGATGGGCCGGGCCGCTCACGCGACTCGAAAATTGGGTTTGCCCTAAGCGAACAAAGTCAGTGAATGTATTCTTTTGTTGCGGCCTCCCGACGCTGGTGTATGCAGCGGGCGTACAAGGACACTAATTACTTCAACTATCATGAAATAATCACTACCGAAAATTATATCAGTGCACTGCCGCAAGCTATACGCACTAACCATATGTGGCTGCTATGTTACTCTCACATAGACGATGAAACTTTTCGCGATTTCACTGGGGGAAAAGGTAACAAAACAATCGGTAAATAACGTACAGAACATCATCGCGATATCTTTATTGGATTAATTTTTGGCTTTTGCTCTTCATATTTTTGTTTGGTTGCTGCTTATTTTACTTTTTAATCCTTTCATGCTTTACCTTTCCTTTTTCCCCTCGACATGAAATCGTGTGTACGCCAGTGTCTCCGGAAGCGAGCAGGAAGCGTTTACGCTGCCTGCGGCACTGCGCTTAGCTTAAGCGGACCTCGAAAGCAACAATGAATTAGCTTGTCTCCGAACACAAAGAATCTTAAAAAACATTCTTGGAATGCGTCGTAACAGCACCAACCTTCAGAATGACTCGTTTAGGCTGTTCTGTCGCGCACTGATTATCCGAAAGCGTCGCCCTTCAGTTGACCGTACGGTAAACGAAAGTGTTGCGGAGGTTGTAGATGCGGAAAGCTACATGGAGGTGCGACGGCCAGAGCTAGGATAGCTAGACCCCGCCTGCATGCCATGTAGACGGCCAGTAACGGCCCGAAGCAACGGCACATTGTTCCTTTCGGGCGCCGCGCGGCCAAGGCGGGCCGTCGGCGCAGGCAGCGCAGGCGCATTCTGCCAACCGCCACCGCACTTCGCAGCCGCCAGCACGCGCCACCCGTCGCGCACGTCCGCTTCATGACGTCACGGTGTTTACATACAGGGAGATGTCCATTGGCTGCGCGCTACTGCACGGCTCCCCGGCCTTCAGACAGAGTCAGTCGGCCCAGCGTTTCGTCCGCCGGCCGCCGGCGGGTCGTCGCAATCAAAGAGGTTAAAAAAATTGCTTGGTCGCAATTCGTTCGCTTAGTTGAAACGAAGCCAGGACACGTTTGTGAATGGAAGAACGTGCCTTTCTTTACTTGGTTTGTTTGTACACTGTATCTGGCTCCAAGTCAAGGCCGCTTCACACAAGCGCACATGCGACGCTTCGCTGACTGGTACGCCAGTAGGAAAATATAAGGCCTCTTGAAGGCAGGAGAAGAGTCAGCGAAGTCAATATAGGTACTAAGGAAATAAAATCAACTGATATTTTTACCGTACAGCGTAAAACTAGGGCACGGGAAGCACTTTTTTGCGCTGGGCGAGCAAGCACAGCGGTCAGGAGAACGACTACGCATCTGCGAACGCTTTTCCGTCTACGAAATGCAATTGCTAGACGTGAGCCACTGTGGAATTTCGGGCGACGCTTACTGCACGAGCGCACTACAACAAATAGTCACCTAAGCTGCCTGAAATGCCAAAACTAAATAAAAGTGTAAACCGGTTGTACAATATATATCGTATATTAGCAAGGCTTTCGCATCAAATACGTCTTGCACATTTTCTCCCTGATATTGTGGTGTCTTCGCTGTCTGTGGACTCAGCCCGAAGCCCGCGAGGTTTCCTCAAAGAAGTGGTTGACACAATTCGCTTCTTACAGGCTCGGTTTAGCCTTGAGTACATATTTACTGCTACGCGCGATTCTATTTCTGATGCCCTGGTTTCTGGGCTTTTTCCCATACCTTTATATCGTATTCCGTACCTCCAGTGTCTGTACCAGGATGTCCTCAATAGAGTGTGTAAAATGTGTGTTCCGCCAGGTGTTAAAACATTTTTCTTTAAATTACACACTGGCACGCTCCCTGTTGAAATTTGGATGAAAGATCGGGGTCTGTTTATAGCTTGGTCGACAGACTGTCGGCTCTGTACTCGACCAGAGACAATTGATCACTGCTTTGTAGACTGCAGATATGCTGTCTTTTTCTGGGACATTCTACAGCGAACGCTCAAAAAAGACATGGATATTACGCCTTTCTCTATCCGATTTTTGCCATTCGACTATCCTGGTGAGCCACCTTATGACATGTTCGTGTTGATTGGTTTGTACAGTCTGTGGCGATGCCGCTTATGTGATAGACATGCTGAGCCACCAAGATCAACTAAGTCTTATTTCAGAGAAACGGTGGCATTTGTACATAGTGTGTATAGTTCGCTTGACCAACCACCTGACTGGTTCCCTCTTTTGAACGCTTGTGTGTGTTTGCCTGAATTTTGATGTATATTTGCTTGTCATGACTTCAGGGTATTCTTTTGTTTGCTTGTATTCCTCGTACTGCAACGTCTGAGTGTATTTTCCCGTGTAATAAAGAAAAAAAAAAACAAGAATCGTGGCTCAGTGGTCTGGGGTGCTAGGTATGTCACCGCAAGTGTTTTGCAAGTCACGAGTTCGAATCCCCGCGGGTACGTGCTTTTTTTTTGTAACTTAACTTTTTTGTTTTCCGCCGATGTTTTCTATATTGAGGTCACCTTTTTTTGGGCCGCAACGTTCATGGCTACACGAACTAGTTCACAAAACGCGCGCAGGCTGGCACTGGCGCGCTAGCGAGTTCTCGTTGGCGTGCTGTTGCCATAAGCACAGACTGCTTGCAGGCAGTGGGCACAGGCCAGAATGAACAGACCCTTGGCCTGGTGCGAACATGCTTTTTACGATACAGGCATGAGGGAGGCAAGCTCCAAATATGGGGGAAAAGCCCATGACATTTGGGCGTCTGCGGGTACGCGGAGGGCGTTCATGCACTGCGTAGGTCTCGGCTAGTGAATGCTACGACTACAAGCCGTCCTGGGAGGCTTATCTTGTGCATTTTACAGCCGACAACATGGCAGAAGCGCGGTACGATGATTACTGAGATATTGAGAATGCCCATCCAACAACGCCATTGGTTATGTTTTACAGAACCGAAACCGAAACTTGTTTGATTGCTAACCTTGGGCATCGTCCAATCACGGCGCCCCTCCTCCCAACGTCACAGCCTTAGTTGGGGCGGCCGCCGCAAACCGCGCATGGTAGTTTTTCTTCTTTCGCGCTTTGTAAAATAATTACCGATTTGTCAACCGGATAAACGATGAAAAGTGTGCTAATTTGAGCCAGTCTACGCAGTGCAAGCAAAAACGGGAGCTTGAAAAATTCACTTCAGTGTCCCTTTAATGAAGTGTATGTCGCTGTGTTGTGCTACGTTTCTTCCAAATATGTGCCCGCCCACATGCGGCCTCTGTGATGTTGGCTATAATAATATACGTTATCCATAAAGGAAACCACGGAAACGCCTTGATGTAAGTGCCCACTTACATCTAGTAGCTGGCCCTCTCCCCACAGCTACTTTTTTTTTGCATCATCTATCGGTCATTTTAAAACGTTTACGATTGCTTCTCTTCGAGCACGCCAGGGGGCGAGCATTGTCATCTCCTCGCTCAGACGGTTGCGATGGGTGCGACAGCGACGAATACGTTTTTCGTGTTGCCTGCATTGCCTTTGCGCTGAGATTGCAGACGATCCGCGTTTTGATGCATGGGTTGTAGCAAGGAAAGGCGACTAACAACAACTGGTTGTTCTCAAACGGCCGCATTGGATGCTTGTGATCTCGTGTGCGGTGAACGGCGGGGTTACGAGCATTTCGGAAATAAAGGCGGCAGTTTGAAAGCAATCGGTATGACGTCTGCTATGTTTACGAAGGCGCGTTCGCTCTGAACGCGTAGGCGGGCAGCGCAGCGAGACGAATGCAAGAAGTCGCGCATATTGGCCTCGAGGACATACCGTGGCGCCCCCTACAAGTGACGTCACTCGTAGGACGCCGATCGTGTTGTCGTCTGCTACAACACATTTCCCGTGCGTATGCGGAACCGTGTTTTTTGTTGTGCCCACCGTCTCGCCCTCCTTCTTGTGGATTTGATGCAACTTACCAAAAAAAGTTGTCTGTAAACCAAATAATTCGGGCAAGCAATCAGCGAATCGCTTGTTGCCGGCGACACCGCCGCGTTTAGGTAGTTGCTACCATTGCGACCCACAGCTCTTACGTACGCAGCCATCTAACGCCAAGGACGATGCAACTGATGCCGAGAAATGTACGCTGTAAATTAATTCTGAAATACTTGTGACGGTACATGTGTGTGCAAGGAAACACTTGTAACAGCGACGGAAACGCGTCGCTCACTTATGATCTCAGTGCGGGAACTGCTCGTATTGCCTGGTAAATGAATGACTACGCGAGAACGGTGATCAGATTGCTTCGCCGCACATGTTTGAAAGTATTTTATGGTCTGCAGTTTGGCGTAATCAGTGCCTATTTCCCCTACGATGTTTTTATAGGCATGCCCGGATTTGATTAACGATCACTGCCGTAACCTCTACTCTGCACGGCTGATGTTTACTTTTCGCGACAACTTGTCCGCAATGTATGAACGGTATGAACGCGAGTTTTTAACGCCTTCGAGCGGGTTTGGACAAGGCTATATTTAGTTTTCATTAGGTGCTTGGCGTGGTTATTTATAATTGCAGCGTGTTTTGTATGTTTACAGTGAGCCGGCCTTTCTCAAGCATCAATTTCGAAACTCACGACTGCTCACAGAAGGCGAGGCTGCGTACGAGGCGAAACACGTCGTTAATGATTTCGGGTAATGGGGAGATTTAGAATAGGAGAACCGAGCGTTGGGGGCCCCCAAGAAGTTAAGAGGAACCCAAACGCAACACGCGCGTGCGCGACGGGAGGGCCTTCTCCAACAGCTCGCAGCCGGCTTCGGATGCACGTAATCGTATGTTGGGAACTTCAGGCTTGGCGTCGCAGCAGATTTCATCGCCGTTAGAGTTGCGAATGACAGTAACAGAACGTTTCACCGTGCTGGGAACTCTGTAAGCGCGGTGATTTCCGTTTAAGCTATCGACGATCAAGATACCTGCACGGCCTCGGCTGATTCTTGCGCGCAAGCATAGCCATCCTTCGGCCGCTCGCCGCAGCGTGCGTGAACGGGCCGGCGCTGCCGGGACCGACCTCCGCGGCCGGTCGGCGTAAATCGCGGCAGATATTTGAGCATCGCTTTCAAAACCACATCTGATGACACTACCTATCAGAATTTTTCATCACACTAACATCCACTTTTACCAATCTGGACTTCTTTTCCACGACTTGTGTGATTTTAAAAAGCGGCGACAAGTTGTTGCTGCCGCGACCTGCGTCGGCTCGAGCCGCACCGTCGGCTGTGCGGGCAGGCACGGCGGGTGCGTGTGCTTCTGCGAGCAGTTCACGCTTCACGATTTCCTGCTTTATACATTTCTTGCAAACAAGGGAAAGCTATAAACTTCACTCGGCGATCGTCGTAGTCCGCATTGGTGTTCGGGGGAACAAGCCACTGCTTACGCTTCGGTCGTATACGTAATACACCACCACGCTCATGGTGTTCGCGGATAATCTACCACAGTTGATACGGTTATAAAGTCCCCATGAGGTCGAACTGCGCTTGACGCACTGAGAATTAACTTCAAACGAAGGAAATTAACACGAAAATACTTTTAGAACGCGCTTCCTAAGCGAAGAGTCACGCGCTGCGAGCCAACTTCGCAGCAAGATAGGAACGGTGATCCTACAAGTGACGTCAAAACGATCGCAGCGCCGGCCTCTCCAGTGGTGGTCCTCGCGGCCAATACGATTGGTGACATCGCTTGCTAACCGCAGTTCTGGTGCTCGGTAGGTAATTTCTTTGTTATTTTAGCGCATTTTAAGCGCACGCAACCACGGTAACCTACGTATTTGTACTTCCTCGATCCTCAAACCGATCAGCTCGCTAGGCCTTTCTCGCATGACAAGCCTTGCTTGGGTGACGCTGCCAGGGGAGGAACACTTCTCCATTAGCTCACGAAAGGGGGAAATCTTCCTCCACTCCTAGGGGTAGAAACGCGCTCCTCCCTCTTAAAGGGAGAATCTTTCTACCTCTTAGGGAGAAATATATGATACATTCCTGTTCCACCCTTAAGGGAGAAACTACCACCCCTTTTTTTCTTAGAGTGCTGACGTCAACGCCTAAATTTTATGCCTTCGGCTAATTCATCCGTATGGAAAATGCATCTGTTTAAAACGAATTAAAACACCATGTTCTACTTTTAAAATATCATCATTCCTTACGTTAAAATCTCCACATATGTAAACAGCTGTATAATTAGACGGAAATTTTCTTAGGCTTTTGTTTTCGCGACGCAAGGGCAAGCCACGCCGAGCCGTTTACAATAGGGATAAGCAAATCTTGCGCACTCCCTGTGCAAACTTCAGGCTGTCATAGTGATAGGCGTGCTGCTTTCTTCTAGGCGTATACTTGCATTCTAAACGAAACGGGGAGCCTTTCTTATTAGGCAGTCGTTTTTACCTTTTCGTGCCTTTCCGTGTGTATTACGTTGCAAGAGAACAACGCGAAGACAAAAAGATCACGCGGAGCCTGAAACAAGGGTCGAGAGAACAAGTAACAACGGTTGGAGGCAAGAGATTTTCCCGCCAATTAGAGTTCGTAGCATGTTCGAGTTCGCAGCTTTCCTGATAGACAAGCTGTCCCTCAAATTAATAACAGATGGCTCCGACCATTGCGTACAAATGCATATTCTTAATCGTATTTTGTTAGTGATAGTGGCTTACCTGATGAGCGAAACATGATGGTGAGCACGCTGTTGGGCCAGGAAGCGGCCTGTCGGTCTACGCCAAAGTATTCCATGAAGGCCACGTAGAACCAGCCCGAGCAGCGGCTGGTGGCGTTTCCAAAGAAGGCGGCCAGGCTCGCCGCGATCGCAATATCCCAGCGTCCATCTATTCGGTCTGGAAACACCATCCTGGGTTTGCTTCGAATGTGGCCGCAGGAACAAAAACTCGGGAGCTGGGTAGTTCACCTGAAGTGATAAAAAAAGCAAATTAAAATGCGTGTTTCGTAACACACTTCTAGGCCCGCTTCCACTCGTAGAGTGTTCAAAATACCTTTCAAAAATAAATAGGTACTCAAAAAAGCTGTCATAGAAGCAGATTAGAACACCATAAAATATTATAGAACAAGTTGGCAATGGAAACGCCGCAAACGTTGAACTGATGTGGACGGCGACAACAACGTGTGAGTGAGTTTAAATTGAGAACGCCAAGGTGGCGCTGTGGGGGTGCATATGGTTATTACTTTCTTAAACCACCGGACTTAAGGTGCTGTGCTTCATGCACTTCCTTAATTGCACAAACGCTAAGAAGCTGATCGTAAATTAACGGTGTGAACAACAGAGGCAGAATTCTGCACGAAAGTAGCACTTTCTGTGCGTCCATTCTGGCAGACACAAGGAAAATAAGGTCAGCGCCGCCAGCCACGCTTTAATAGGCGAGTGACTCGCAGCATAATATTGGGCAGGTTAAATGGTCCCTGCCTCATAGACAAAGTATGTTGCGTAACGGCACATATTCCTGCTAAGAAAGGAACTATATTAATACAACGACGCACGCCCCCTATGCAGTGCCCCTCCGTTGACGGAGAGAGAGCAAGGTCGCGTAACAGCGTCAACTTCTCTCACCGCTGGCTGATCTTCTGGTTATTAAAACGTTCTTATAGTTATTCCTCACAGTATGTTCTACGCTATGGGTTTATAACGAAGCAAGGATGGTGATGATTCGGATGAACTTTGTAGAACAAGTCATGCACATTCGCACTACGTGGCGAAGCGGCGAAACCACCGTGCAACGTCTAAGCTATCAGAGGTTACTGCCTTACTAGACGTAAAAGACTAATCAGCAATAAAGAAGACCGCCGTTGAGCAACTGAAACAAGGGGCAGCTTGGGGTGTTGGTGCAGCTGAAGTAATCAATCGGGTTGTATTTCTAGCAAGATGTAGGTATCGGCCTGCTAGCATTCCATTCGTGATTCAACCACAATAAACAGGGTTTCCCTTTTTGAGGCCCAATCGAAATGTTCTGGCATCAGCGTTTGCCGCAAACATGAAATAAAAGCTCCTCATATGCCCCCTAAACAAACACGCCAGCTCTGCCGCCATGGTGTAGCCAATCAACACCACGAATCGTCTTCGCGATGGTTGAAATGTCGATCAAGCTCGTCTACCAACGATTATACTCGGCGCCATTTGGAAAGATTTTCGGCTGACTGCCTGCGTACCTAGACGATGTGCTTTCCAACCTGCGAGGTCAAGGCTGGACACCAGCTCCGGCGGCGGGGCGGTCGAAACAACGCCTCCCCCGGAGCCTTCCACTGCGGCGCGCCTGATCGGCCGCGTTGCGTCGGCGCGTTAAACCCTACAATCAACCAATCAATTTAGTAACTACCATGTTTGAATAATCTCTCTGCTAATCACTTCGTTGGCCCGTAACCTTAAGCAAGCCGATAATAGGACACGCAGCCCGGTGGGAGGGAAGGCTGCATACAGGGCAAAGGTTTTTTGTTGTTGTTACCAGCGGTAAGAACCAAGCTCTAACCATTCGAATTCGGGCCTGAAGTAGTGAATAAAAAATGCTAAATATTAGCGTTTAGGCCTGGTGCCAAGCATCTGTTTGTATATGTGTCCTCTCAAGTTTTTTTTAAGAATGAAACTTAATTTCTGTTGCATAATCACAGATACAGATACATGAACACAGATACAGAAAACGGAACCGCGGACAAAAGCTGTCACAGACAGCTTGACGAGGCCGCAGCCCCCTTTTTGCTCAACAGCAGCATCGCGACAAAAGAAAACACACAGTCATAAAGACAACCGAAAAAGTAAGAATAAAAGTTAAAAATAAGTTACCGCTTTTAAAATTATTATCCCTTCTGGGGGCACGTTCAAGCTGGTATAATGGCATGCACTTAACAGATGCTGAACAGTTCACCCAATATGTCCTTGACGTGTTCTGTCACACGCCACAGAACAATATTGTACTCCATCAGGCCCTTTTAGCAACAAATCAGAAGATGTGCAATGCTTTCAATTCCATTTTTTTCTGTGCTTAGCGTGATTGAGGACTTGTTTGCAGCAATCTTACAGCAAATAAGTTATTGCTTGACAAACAGCTCAAGTGTACCACTACAACATAAAACTCAAATTAGTCAGGGATGAGGTTTCGCCTTTCAGTGTTGTCTCCCCAGCAGTGATGACATTGGCAGCTGAGTGTTTTATGTCGGTACGAGGGCTACTTACCTTTTGTATATATAGATTTAGAAGTGTTCGATTATCAACTTTGTGTCTGTGAAAATTAAACTTTGCTGTGAATTGAATAAAATATTTTTGAAACCGAATAATGAAAACTGGCTGCGAATGAAATGTTTTCAAATCAGACTGTCTTTGTTTTCGTGTTTATAAAGAGCATAAAACATAACTGCATAAAAAAGACAGCTTAGGCAGTCTGTAGTAGAAAGAGCTCTGTTCAGGTGCTAGTGCTTGATATGCAAAATATTTAATGTAGCACATAACATAAAAAAAGACATGTCAAAGAAGTTAAACAAGAATTTTCCATATGTTGTCATAGAGAAATGGGTGTCCTCAGAATACTGTGTACACAGAAAGTATGTTAAGGTACGTTTAATATGACGGGCACCAGTCACCCCATCATTGAAAGGAGGCTGGGCATACTAGTTGCTGGTAACACGTTACCAACAAACCAATAATGGCGCCTGATTTCTCACTGGTTCCATAAAATTTACAGGACACCTATTTTTAGGTAATAAATTTTACTCTCGCAGCGTTACACTTGACCTACATACACCACAGTTAGCAAACACTTATTTGGGGCAAGGCGTCTGCTAATAAATCTTTTGGCACGCTCTTGGTTTCATGCGAAAAAACCATCCTGTAAGGTCTTACCATGCAGCGAAGCTTGAAAGTTTACAAGTCTTGCGGGAGAGCAAACATTTGTTGCTCTGCTATTTGTGAAATTCAAATATTTGCAACAGCACTGCAATCCGAATACCAAACACTACTTGTAAGGTATTGGAAGTTGCGAATGTCACACACCTTCAAATATACTGCCTGGTCACTTCAGTTTAAGTGTCTAATAAATTCATACAAATACTTCCAGTTAAAAATGCCTTTTAAGGTGTTCATTATGTAGGTTTGACGCATTTATTTAAAATCACTTGTTGATTGGATGGAGCTGATTGGATGGTTAAGCTCCCTTTCTTCCGTGAACGATCTTCTTCCTTTCTTTACAGGCTGGACATTCGAAGGGTCTCCTGTTGCGTAATATGAAGTGTTATGTTGTAGCATCTGTGGGTTTGTAGGCATCTGTAGAATGGCTTTAATGGCTTTGGACTTACAGGTCGGTGAAGGAATCTGGTGATTCTTTTCTGCTTTCTAGGAGTCTCTGGGTAGTGAATTTGAGGGCAGCAGTCCGTGCCGTTTCATTTCCTTGTAGCCTAGCAAGGTGTGATGTCCTTTAAGCTCACTTTATAAGTTGTTCGTAGTGCCTTATCTCTTTCGCGTCAAAACCAATTGGCTCAAACTTCTTCGAAAGAGACGTGAAATCGTGGCCCGGGTTTGTCTCTACCTCACCTCCACGTCACAAGAGTATTTTGGCCTGCGCAGCCATATCACACAATAAGGAACACCGCAGGTGTGGGGACGACAGCACGATCACGCTCACCTTATTGGATCGGATGCATTTGCCATAACGTTTTCTCACCTACATGACGAGCGTGAATTGAATATTTCTCCCCATTCCAGTGATACTGCCGTGACTTAGTAATGTTCGTTGCAGGGAATGTTCCCTTTTTCGGGTAATGTCTAGTTGTAATTTTAGCCACAAAAGAAAAATAGAATCTTTAATAGAAGCAGGAAATTATAGGAGTTGTGGAGCGAAAAGGAAGAATGTCAGTAAACCGATCCTCGCATCGTTTATTACTTTGTTGACTTTTAAAGGAACAGTGAAGTGACTTTGTCAAGCTCCCGTGTTCGCTTGCACTGCGTAGACTGGCTCAATTTATTATTTATTTATTTATTTATTTATTTATTTATTTATTTATTTATTTATTTATTTATTTATTTATTTATTTATTTATTTATTTATTTATTTATTTATTTATTTATTTATTTATTTATTTATTTATTTATTACATATACCTAAAGTGCCGATATGGCATTATTGTAGGGGGGTTACAATCTTGATGCATACAGCAATCACAGGAAAGGGCAATACACAAAAGGGCAACATCACTTAGAAATACAATGGCGGAGCATAATACACAACTGTTACATATTACATCGCAAAATCATCGATGGCAGTGTGAAAAGCAGATGCGGTAACGACTTCACTGAGTAGAGCATTCCAATCTTCAATCGTTTTAGGAAAAAATGAGTATTTAAAGATATCAATGCGGCGCTGATACGGTCTAATTTTTCTTGGGTTATCTCGTCTAGTAATAATGTAATGAGGTTCTTTTATATAAATGTTTTGTTAATTTCTGTCCTATCGCTTAGAATGTTAAATAAAAAATTTTAACCTCAATAATTTCCTACGTGCTGCTAAAGTTTTCCAACTAAGTTCATCAACATTACTCAAGCTTCTGACAGCGAAATCGTAATTGGCTTTGACAAATCGTGCTGCTCGTTTTTGGACGCGCTCTAACTTATCAATATTCTTATTAGTAAATGGATCCCATCATTGGCAAGCGTATTCTAGCAAAGGCCTAACGTTAGTGACGTACAACGTTTCCTTCGAACCTGTAGGGGCGTGCTTAAAGTTCCTCTGAAAAAACATACAACAACCGGGACGCTTTCGCCGCAACTGTGTCAACGTGCGCAGACCGATTCATAGTCGAAGAAAATGGGACCCCCAGATATCTAACTTCATCGCACATTTGCAAGGCGGTTTCATTTATGCGGTATGAAGTTACTAAATTATTTATCTCATTTGTATATTTTATATGGTAGCACTTCTTTATATTCAATGACATTTTCCATTTATCACAACAACTAGTTACAGCTCTTAACACACTTTTCATCTTTTGTGTGGTTCATAGGTCGGTAATTATTTTATAAAGCCCGAAAGAAGAAAAACTACCATGCGCGATATGAGGCGGCCGCACCAACTAAACGCTGCGACGTCGGGAGGAGATGCACCGTGATTGGACGATGTCCAAGATTAGCATTCAAACAAGTTTCGGTTCCGGTTTTGTAAAACAACATGCTCGACATCTGACTTTACCGTTGGATGGGTATTCTCGATATCTGAATAATCGTCATACCACGCTTCCGCCACCTTGTCGGCTGTAAAATGTCTAAGATAAGCCTCCCAGGACGGCTTGGAATCGTAGCAATCACCAGCCGAGGCCTACGCAGTGGATGAACGCCCTCCGCGTCACCGCAGACGCTCAAACGCCATGCGCTTTCTCCCTATATTTGGAGATTGCCTCACTCGTGCCTGTATCGTAAAAAGCGTGTTCGCACCAGGCCAAGGGTCTCCTGATTCTGGGCCGTGCCCACTGCCAGCAAACAGTCGGTACTCATGGCAACAGAACGCCAACGGGAACCCGCTTGCGCGTAATGTCAGTCTGCGGGCGTTCGGCGAACTCGTTCGTGGAGCAGTGAACGTTACGGCCCAGAAATGGTGGACTCAGTATAGAAAACATCGGCCGAAAACGAAGAAGTCAACTTACAAAAAAAAGAATGTATCCTCGGGGATTAAACTTTCAAGTTGCAAAACAATATGCCTAGCGCTCTAGACCACTTGGCCACGGCACAGCGCTGCCTGCAACGGGAATATGAGGTATATAATGTATAATCAGCTTAAACTTTTATTTATATTTAGCATCTGAAGCAGATTAGGTGACTATTTCTTGTATATAGCTCGTGTAGCAAGCGTTCCCCAAATTTCCGCAAAAACTCCCACCTCCCCTCCCGGGAACACCTGTGTAGATGCGACGCATAGGCGGAGCGGCGAAGGGACCGCGTTTTATAGCGCGCATAACGTTGAGGGGGCTGCGTAAACCGGTCCCAGTCGATGGCGACGTTGGCGTACTTGTAAAGCGGCGTGGACTCAGGGTGTTTGAGCCAAGCGTGGATGTTGCTTCGCCGGAGAACCGCACACCGGTTATATGCGCAGTCCGCCCGAAGGAGAGGAAACCGCGGAAGAGAGTACTGCACATGCGCCGGCTCCAGCGCGTCAGACGCGGCTATGAGCGCGTCTGACGCAACACAATCCAACACAATCCACTTTAATCCAATCCAATCCAAATCCAATCCAAGACAATTCAAGCCAAGCCAATCCAAGCCAGGCCAATCCAATCCAAGCCAATCCAATCCAATCCAATGCCCCTCGCGAGAGAGTGTTCGCTATCGGAGAGGAGAGGGGGTGAGCGGCGGACAGCGCAGCTGGTGCGGCGAGGAGAATGGGGGAGGGGCGGACAATGCCGACGACGGCGCCGGAGGGACAAGGCGACTGAATGAGATGCTCTGCATCTAATATCTCAGGTCTAGCAATTTTATTTCTTAGATGAAAAGCGTTCGCAGATGCGTGGTCGTGCTGCTGACCGCTGTACTATTTCACCCAGCGCAAAAAATGTGCTTCCTGCTCCCTAGTTTTACGCTATACAATAAACGTTTCAGTTAATTTTATTTCCTTAATAACTATATTGAATTCCCTGACTTCTCCCGCCCTCAAGTGGACTTGATTTTCCTACTAGCGTACCAGTCAGCAAAGCGTTGCATGTGAGCTTGCGCTGCGCTTGTGTGGAGCGACCTGGATTTGGAGCTTGATACAGTCTACAAACTAATGAACTAAAGAAACGCGAATTCTTCAATTTACAAACTTGTCGTGGCTTAGTTTCAACTGAGCGAACGAACTGCGACGACCCGTCGGCGGCCGGCAGAATAAACGCTGGCCCGACTGACTCTGCGGGAAGATCGGCGACCGGAGCAAGAGCGCAGTCAAGCTAAGTAATCTCCTCCTGACGTCACAAGAAAACACCACAGAAATTGGCCGAGGATGCAGAGAGGAGGAGAGGATTTCCGAGTTGATTTTTATACTAAATAAATTCGCGTAAACGCAATCAGAGTGGTCAAAACATGGCCTTTGGACTCCGGAACACTCGGCAACAATTTAAGAATGGCAATAGCTCATGCACGGTATCACTCCGCCTAAGCGATGCACCCGGATGTCAACGGGCGCGCGCGTTTTGATAGGAGACCGCTATGAATGCGTGATATCGTCTGCCCTTTTTCATGTAGTTCGTTTGTCGTCGCTGCAGTAGTTTATAAGTATATAAAGTCCAAAAAATCACTAAAACAGTACGTGCCATGTTTAAAATATTCCAAGTAACGACCTACTTGCGCCGGACGGAGTAACCTCCGGCTGCGGTGACGACGCACAGCGGCAACTTCCGTTGCCGTTCTTAAGTTGTAACCGAGTATAGTAACCCCGCAATGTTTAGAAATCACTTCAGTGTCCCTTTAAAAAGTGCCCTTAATACGTCGTCGAATTTATGTTCAAATATCCGCAGTCGTGATCTCCCCCGCAATAAACCTCCAAGACCGCTTCTAATCCAGTTCATGATATAAGAGGCAGATTGTAGATACATTGTAACATGCAGCAGGTAATCAAGGACCGATGCGTACGAGAAAAAAAAAACGTCACATGTTCCTGATATAGTATTTCTTAACGAACACTATTCACCCAAAAACTGTAAAATATACTTATCATGACTCTGGTGCGAGTTTGTTGGTTTATGTTCATGAAAAAAAAACCGAACAGCGCGGAAAAAAACACCATCGAGGAATAGATACACGTAGAAGGCAAACAGCACCCGTTCGTGTTCTGCGTGTTTCTATTCCTGGGTGCTGTTTTGCTCGCGCTTCCGTTTTTTTTTCTAAAAAGGACATATTCGAAGGGACGCCTGACAACCAGCTGACCTATTGAATACAGGAATAAGGGCGAGTGATTCATTTGCAACCGCCAACAACATTCTATGTTCATCATCATCACCAGCCTGCTCAGGTTCACTGCAGGACAAAGGCCTCTCCCATTGACCTCCAGCCGCTCCGGTCCTGAGCTGATCTAGCTGACCCCCGAAATTCCGGGATGAAATATTCCCTCCATCGTGCAGTCGGCCTTCCCCTTCTTCTAGACCCATTTCTTGGTATCGACTCTGTCACCATAATTGTCCACCTGCTGTCGGTCAGTCTCACTACATGGCCAGGCCAAGTCCATTTTTTTTCTTTATTTCAAATATGGCATCGTCAACTCTAGTTTCTTCTCTGATCCAGATACTTCGTTTCTTGCCCCTGAGTGCCATTCCTAACATTATTCGTTCCAATGCCCGTTGAGCACACCTACGTTTGCATTCTTGTAGTTTAGCTACCTCTGGCACTCAAAAGGAAAATATACAATCAGTGCATACTGCCGGTAATAACATTCAATGTTACTGGTACTTACACACCAGCCTGCTTCGCAACTTGGTACGCAAGTTGCGAAGCGCGTTACGGAAGAGTGGAGCTTGATCCAGGCATACCCGGTGTCAAATTCCAAACAACTAAAAATACTGGCCCTTGAAAGAAATAACCAACTGTAGAAATATTTTAAAACGGAGTTCAGCCATGTGCGACCAGCCGCGGTGGCTAAGTGGGTAAGGCATTGAGCTGCTGAGCCCAAGGTCGCGGGTTCGATTCCCGGCCACGGCGGCCGCTTTTCTGATGAAGGCGAAAAGCAAAAACGCCCGTGTGTACGAGATTTCGGTGCACGTTAAAGATCCCTATGTGGTCAAAATTAATCCGGAGCCCTCTACTACGGCGCGCCTCATCGCCTGCGTTGCGTCGGCGCGTTAAACCCTACAATCAATCAAACAATCACCCATGTGCGAAAAACGAAAAACACTTTTATCACTCGTTTTCTGCCAGCTTATCTGCCCTTGTGACAGCCGTGCTGGTGAGCAACTACACATCCGGCAAAGAAAACAACGCGCAAAGGCTAGTGCGCATCATCGCACCAAAATTGTTGAATGTTCGTGCCGAGAACAGCCTTACTGAAAATGCCGTAAGTTTCTTCCGATGCTATACAGCCTGCCATAAAGGAGACCCGAGTCCACTGGCCACCTGTAAAATCCTACATCCTTACGGAATATAGGTATAAGCTGCTATGCCCTTTTGAAACTGCCATACAGACATCAGACCTTTTTCAAGAAATGAGTGCAGCCTACTTGACTCGTGCTTTCATTCTGACGTTTGCCTCCGAACCTTGCATTTACCGGCCGGTATGTAAATACCGAATGCAAAGGCCTTCACGTGCATTAAAGACCTTTTAACGATAGTCACGTTCCACTCAAGAAGACACTGCACTCACGTTTTCCGAAATAGAGCGGAGAACACGGCTCTCCAGCCGCCTGTTATTGGGGCTCCTAGCGGGAAAACTGGCCTCACATGTGTCCCACGCCACAGTAGAAAAACAAGTGCTCTTGTGCTGGGTTATTCCAGGGTTAGCCATGCATAAAAGGCGCAAGGGCAAACGCTACGTCGCGCTGGCTTCTTTATTTTATTCAAACAACATTTATTTTTTTTCGTTTCTGGTCCGCATTTGCTGTTGCAAGCTGTGAGGCACAATTCGTTCCTGCGTGTTTGCATACTACACCGACATTTTCCCGCTAAGCCGCATGGTCTTTCCGATAAAAGTGCTGTTGAGCGCTTGCTGTGCTTAGGCTGTCTTTGTTATTCAGTGTTTTACCTTCATTGGAAGTGGCGGTGGACCAGGCGACCACGCTCAGGCTTATAGATCAGCGAATTTCGACAAAAACACGGCCGGTATTCTCACCACCATTCTGCGTTGCACCACAACAATTAACTGGGTAATAATAGTAGTGTGTTAATATTGATTGACACAAGGGCACCTATGAGCAAAAAACGGACAAGACAATATTAGGTGGTCCTTGGATATGCTAGGTTTGTACTTAAAACTTTAATGGGATGAGTTTGGTAAATGCTGTATATATGGGTGTGGAGTCCCCGTAGTCTAGAACATGAAGATTCTCGTGTTGTCGGATGAAGGGGACTACGGTTAAGATGTGGCGACGCCTGGAACCTCAGAGCGTGCGGCGCTCGCCGTGCTCCCTGTGTGCACAAAACAGCCATAAAAACCTCCCTGGCTCAGGGCGTCGGAGTTCACGCCAACTACGAAATGCTTTTTAAGAATTTTATTTCTGGAATATTAGTTATGTCGGAAATATTAGTATAAATTATTAGTTAAGACATTAGTTTGTTAACATTGCTTCTCATCAGAACAGTGAAAGGTGCAGTCGAATGTTGTATGCACAGATTTTAGGGACGTGTCTTTTTCTGGCATTATTCAATAATGTACAATGAAATAACACGTGGAAAACGAAGACCATTCTCCCGATACTTGTCGCAAAGTGGTGAAAGTGTGCCGTTCAAAGTATACCCGTTCGTGCCGTGAGTGCGGTCTATTCGTAGTCTGTGAATGGGTACTGTGGGAATCTTTCTTGTTTTCCAGTGAGTTATTTACCTATGTATGTTTTTATTAGTGTATTTTGTAGTATGATACTTTGTTTCATTCTTACTGCAATAGTTTGCAGAGCATCCATTGTACGTTTTATGTCCAGATGTGAGACTAGAGGTTCATACGCACCAGTGCACATAGCAGGCGCCCCAGCATACTGGTCGGCGACTTCGTTTCCCCATATGCTGCTCTACCCTGGCACACAGCGGCATATTTACCGGCATATTTATTAGCGGCATATTTAAAGCATCGGCTGACATTATCTTCCAGATGAGTCCATTTAAGACAGCGTTTACTTGGTTTTCCCAAGTGTAATACCACCACAACACTAAGAGTCTCGTATTTTCCTTCCTGTGGTGTGCTCTGCTGGAACTAAAATTACGTACGTTTCTCCTGCAGACGTTCTAGTTTTTGCGTTCGGTGTGTTTGTACCAGTGAAGTTGAAACCATGTGTTAATCAACCAGATTTGGGGAAAATCCCCAAAATTGAGTAAGTTTCTACGAATGAAGGTTTGAAATCCACCTCAATGAAGCCGTACCGCTACTATGGAAACCTGTACAGCTTTGCCAGAGACTTTGCAGGCGTAGAAAAGTTCGTGCTGGACCAGGATTCGAACCCGCGACCACAGATTAACCGGAGTAGTCGGTCTACCGAGTGAGCTAACCAGGAGTCTAGCAGTTTGTTCCGCGAGAGCGAATTGATCAACAACTCGAAGTGATGGGCAGGTGTTAATCGACAAGCGGTGGTCAGGGATTCGAATCCTGGACCAGGACGAATTTGTCTTCAACTGCGAAGCTTCTGAGAAAGCTGTTGCGGTTTCCTTTGTAGCCGTACGGCTGCATTGAGGTGGATGTCAAACATTCCTTCGTTGAAACCATGTGCGGCGCGTGAGCTAACAAAAGAAGTCTTTGAGGCGTCTCTGTAAACGGCTGTGGGAATACGTGTGTTTTAAGTTTAGAAAGTGCTGTAAATGAAGTTCTCCCAGTGTATTTCGTTTGTCGATTTATCTAGAAGATACATCACGAGACACTGAAAACAGGTCCCGAGGAGCAAGGAGGTCGGGGGGGGGGGGGGCAGTTCTATATTAGCCGTTCTCTGAGACACCGAGTTTCTGTGCCTGTGCGCTCATTCACAAGGGTGAATGCCTAAAGAGATTCCCGGACGACGCGTCCGTCTTGATAGAATAAGATGGATGATTACTGAATGATGCTATCTTGAGGGCATACATTATTGCTGTATATGAGCGCTCGTGCTCTAAGCACCGCTGATCACACTCAACTGAACCTTTCGATGGGGTTTGTTCGAAAGTCTGCGGACGCAAGGCGCAGCCCAAACTGCACAAGTGGATCTAATAATTTTAAGACTGTTCAGTGGAGAATCTATATACAACACTTCTATACTTTCAGAGCGAACTCACCAAGCTGTTGAAGAGACGCAGAAAACACGTTTTATGTACTACGTATAACTGTTGGGTGTGGAGTTTCTGTATGTCTATTGCCTTGATTTATTTATTTTTCAGTTGTTTTATATACGGAATGAACGTAAGCTTATCGTCTAGGACAACACGAATAAAGTTATGCTGCTTTTTACCCGAAAGGTCACACCACGCAGAAAAATAGGATTCTGCCTCATGACACGAAGCCTGGAGAACAGAACCCAGGTGCTCCTTCCGGGTTCCACCTTAAAGCCATTCTCATGAGCTCACTTGGCCCGCTCGTTCACACCCAGTTAGACCTTCCGCTCACCTGTACAGAGGTTACAGGATTGATAGCTGATTCGGATATCATCTACGTAGACAGCGTATAAAATACTGGGTAGCGGTTCTTTTTAAGTTCATTTTGACGATGAAAGGTGTGGTATGGTACCGCACCCGGGGCGCCCGTTTTTTTATGTTTATTTTTAAATGTTTTTTGTTTGTTATGTTTGTTAATGTTTTTAGTGTTTATGTGCGCGTGTGTGAGGGCGTGCTTTCATGTTTGTGTGTGTGTAAGTGTTTGTGTGTGTAGGCGTGTTTGTGCGCGTGAGTGAGTTTGGGTGTGCGTCCTGGCGTGTGTGTGTGCGTGCGTATGTGCCTGCGGGCGTCCGGGCGTGTGTGCGTGCGTATGTGTGTCCATGTGAGTGCGTGCGTGTGCGTGCGTTCGTGCGTCCGGTTACGTGCGTGCGTGTGTGCATGCGTGTATGTGTGTTAGCGCGCGCGTGCTCGTGCGTGCGTGCGTGTGTGCGTGCGTGTGTGCGTGCGTGCGTCCATGTGCGCGCGTGCGTGAGTGTGTGTGCGTGCGCGCGTGTGCGTGTTTGTGCGTGAGTGCGGGCGTGCGTGTGTGCATGCGTGTATGTGTGTGAGAGCGCGCGCTCGTGCGTGCGTGCGTGTGTGCGTGCGTGTGTGCGTGCATGTGTGCGTGCGTGCGTCCATGTGCGCGCGTGCGTGAGTGTGTGTGCGTGCGCGCGTGTGCGTGTTTGTGCGTGAGTGCGGGCGTGCGTGCGTGTGTCCGTGTGTGTGCGTGTGCGCGTGTGCGCTTGTGCGCGTGTGTGTGGGCGTGTGTGCGTGCGTGTGTGCGTGCATGTTTGTGAGTGCGTGCGTGCATGTGTCTGTATATGTGTGTGTTTGCGCACGGGTGTGTGCGCGTGCTGCGTGTGTACGTGTTTGTGCGTGCGTGCATCTGTGTGTGTGCGTGTGTTTGCGTGCGTGCGTGTGTGGGCGTGCGAGCGTCTGTGCGCGTGTGTGCGCGTGGGCGTGTCTGCGTGCGTGCGTGCGTGTGTGTGTGTGTGCGTGTGTGTGTGCACGCGTGTGTGAGCGTACGTGTGTTCATGTGCGTGCGTGAGTGCGTCCATGTGCGTGCGTGAGTGCGTAAATGTGTGCGTGTGTATGCGTGTGTGTTTGCCTGCATGCGTGCGTCCGTGTGCGTACGCGCGTGTGTGCGTGCGTGTGTGTGCGTCCGTGTGTGTGCGTGCATGCGTCCGTGTGCGTGCGGGTGTGTGCCTGCGTGCGCGTGTGCCCATGTGCGACAGGTGGTCACATGACTGTTTTGTACTAACCTAAGTCGGTTGGCCACTGCGGCTAATCAGTGACCTTCTGTGGGAAAATTGACAGGCCATCCTCTCTCTCAAATTGTGACCTTCCTTTGTGGGCGGGGTTGGCAATAAAACTGAGGAGTTTGATGTTTTTTGGAGAGAGGGGTCTCCCGCTTGATGCAGCACTTGCCCATTCTCGTTTTTGCGATCGTGACGTTGAGAGTTGTAAATACTTTGTGTAAATAGGTGGTACGTACTGCACCACTGCTTCGAGCAGCTCAACGTTCGCTATGTGCCTTCGACAGCCATAACTTTATCTGATCATCTCTCCCGCATGAGACGACCGATCCCTGGGTCACTTCTTATTTTAACTTGAGTGGACGTAGGCAACCACGAAATGACGGCTACATAGAAAGGGTGCGCTGCGCCTCGCCCAGTGTGTTCGCAACTTTATTGTCTCGCTGACTTGTATGCACGTTATAAATAGGCCATTTCACCTCGTTCCAATCTGCACATTCTTTTTGCTCAAAAGGCACGACGGCGACAGGCCCTGCTACCGGACCGGCACACAGTGCTCACTGCGGTATATACTGTTCTCTACAATTATTAGTTCGGCAGGCCTGTTTCGTCTTGCTCTTTTAGTACTAGAAAATCTGTCACTCATACACGTTTAACTACAAACGTACTGGACCCGCTAACGCAGTTCGAAAATTAAAGCAGTCCGAAAAAAGTACCAGAGTGTAACATTTTATCGCATGTTTAATACATGACTCGTGTTTTACTACTCAGCAAAACTCGGGTGCAATTGGCTTAAATATTGCAAATGTGTCTAATATTACAGTGGCGACGCGGTGAATCGCGCTAGCGACGCGGTCCATCCCGCTCGATGACCAGCTTGCAGAAGTGCCAGAACGTGAGATCGTGCAGACCTTGGTATGATCACCCATGATCCGAGTGTCAGACACTCGCGATGAGATGCCAGTGTGGTCGCTCTTCGCCGGTAAGGATCGAACTGATCTCCAATGAGTCTTTCCACTGTGCCATCCTGCACTTACTTGTACAGCCTTGCTTGTACAGCCGTGACTTGTACAGCCTTGTTTTCTTGCTGCGTCACACGGGCTATCTCTGTAGTAGTAAACGAAGGTCGCGACAACGCTTCAAACAACAGCATATCGCCTGGTGGCCATGGTTCATCGATGCATTCCGGCAGTGGTAGTCGCTTCAACGCGTCTGCGTTCTGGTGGTTCTTGCCATGCCTGTACACAATATCGTTGTCATGTGCCGCTAATTTGATGCACCATCTGGACATGCGTGGGGAAAGGACTTGAGCCGTTGGTTTCCCTGGTCCCAGTATGCCAAGCAGCGGTTGATGATCCATGACGAAAGTTACCCTTCTTCCTGCAATATATTTGTTGAACTTGTGAGCAGCAAACACTATAGCGAGACCTTCTCTGTCCAACCGAGCCTAATTTTGTACTGCCGGCCCTAGTGTCCTAAATGCAATAACGATTGGTGCCTCTATATCCCGGTCATCACGTTGAGACATAACAGCTCCTATGCCGTATGGCGAAACGTCGCATGAGACAAGAAGCTCTTTCTGTTCATCGTAGTGCCAGTACGGTGTGCATGAGAAGCAATTTCTTAAGTTGATCAAGTGCTTCTTGGTGCTGAGTCTCCCATCTCCACGTAGCGTCCTTTTGGAGGATCTGGTAGAAACAACTGGCTCTTCAACTCGGTTCTTCAAGAATCTGTCGTAGAACGCCAGAATCCGGAGAAATGACTGAAGCGCTTGCTTGCACTTGCAGTCTCGCGCTGGTGCCTCAGTGATGGCTCAAACTTTGTCTTCGCTGGTGTGAACGCCATTTGTGTCGGTTCGGTGTCCCAGAATAGAAACCTGCCTCACAGCAACAGAGCACTTCATTTTGCCGAGGCGAAGGTTGTATTTGCGCAGCCTTTTGACAACTTCCAGTCTGGCGACATGTTCCTCGGCGTTATTTTCCACTGATGATGACAACATCTAAGTACGCACCAACGCCTGTGATCCCAGACACCATAGCATCCTTGAAGCGCTGAAAAATGGCTGGAGCTGCTGAGATTCCAAAAGGCAACCGTTCCACTTTGTAAAGTCTTTTCGGCGTGTTCAGGGTCAACAGCTCGGCTGTCTCTGGCGTTGCGTGAAGTTGCTGGTAAGCCTGTGCTAAATCCAGTCCGCTGGAAACATTGCCTACCCTCAAGTGGCTGAGGACCTCATCTGTTGTGGGAAGCGGGTAATCTGCCTTCATCGATGCCAGATTCACTGTACAGCGGTAGTCGCCGCATATTCGCAATGAGCCGTCTTTCGTCCGCACGAGCACGAGAGGCGTTGCCCAGTTTGAATGTGGCGTAGGCTCGATTATGCCTTGAGGTTGAAGTCGATCCAGTTCAGCCCCTACAGGCGAACGCAGCGCGAAAGAAACTGGCCCTGCCTTTAGAAACTTCGGCTTCGCTCCTTCAACAAGTCCGAGTTGCACGGCAGGACCGATGTGTCCTGAGATTTCCTCATTGAAGACAGACTAGTACTTGTTCAGGAGCTTGGAAACAAGTTGGTCGTCTGTTACGTCATTGATGCCGGTTAGCTGTATGCCCAAATGAGGAAACCAGTTTGGTCCGAGGAGATCCCTCGATTATCACAAGTGGTTATGTCAAAGTCTTGTCCTTGTGCGTTACTTCTACTGTTGCACAGCCGAGCACTCGAAGAGACTCAGGTGACCATATGCGTAGGATAATGTTGTCCTTCTGAAGCCGAGGTGGGTCATTCGTCCACGTGGCTCTGAACGTTGCCTCGCTGATAAGAGTGGAGGCTGCACCTGAGTCGACTTCAAAATTCAACGATTTGCCGTGTACGCATAGCTGCATCATGACCTCCTGGGTGCTGGATGCGTCCACTAAGGTGTTGAGCTTAGAAAGCGCCTTGTTTGGTGACTCCTGAGACATCGTGCCCTGGGCTGAGGCTGTTGTCGAAATTCCTTCACGCGGATATTCGATACTGTTGTTTCCCTTCGTTCTTGCCGCTTTCCGCGTTTTCATACACGTTTTTACGGTGTGGCCGCGTTTCTTGCTGTAGTTGCAGGATGCCGTCTTGAACTTGCAAGTGTCCGGACTATGTTGTGCGTCACAACGCCAACAACGTTCGTTCTTCTTCTCGACGTACCTACTGTAAGGACCTATCCGTCCCGTATTTCAGGTATTTGTGCTGGCTTTGTGGATCTCTCTCCGTTGCACCTTCACGTTTTTGTGGTCTTGAACGGCATTTTGAGCTCTCAATGCAAAGTGAAAAGCTTTCTTGAACGTCAAGTTCTGAAAGTCCTCAAATTCTGAAAATAGCCGTTGTTGGACCTGCTCGTTCAGAAGGCCAGAGACAAAACGATCACGCCACATGACGTCCATTGAGGGATTCGCAGCTGTATCTATACTGTTGCCAAAATTAAAATCCGCTGCTAGTTTCTTGAGCACTGCCACGTAATCACTGACTGTTTCGTCGTGCCATTGGTCCCGTCGTTGGAAACGTGCCCGGCAGAAGACTTCATAATTTTGCGGATCAAGGTGAGCCTTGAGCACCTCAACGATGTTATCGTAGTCGACTTCGCTGGGCTGCTTGGGTTGAACGTGGGGCAGACGATGTTGTATGTCTGTTCCCCACACAGCGTTATCAGGTGAGCGCGTTTCCTGGAAGCGTCCTTGATGTCGTTGGCTTCTAAGAATTGTAGCCTTCCATACCAGGATCTCCAGGAGCAGGAGCTGCCGCTGAATTCGGGTAGCCGAACGATGTCGCACCTCGCCATGTCGTTCCGTTTCTTGACGTCGGTGAACTGCCGCTGAAGTGCCGGTAAGCCCGCAGTCTTTCTCGTCGCCAAATTGTTGCGTCTGCATAGCCGTGGATGGCTGCCGACGATTTATTAAAACTCAAGAGGTAGGAACATGGCCAGTAGCCCGGGCGTCGGCGAGAGCAGTGGCCAGCGTTCGATGCGTGAGGCGCGCTCCTGCCACAGAACCCAGTGCCTTTCTCGCGCGCACATCATCGTTGTCGTCTTCTGGCGACGCATCAGGTGGATACTGTCTTAGTTCGGTTAAAATGGCAGTCATATCTCGACGATATTGTTGTTTTCTCCGCATCCTTTGAAGAACACCGACATAGACTACGGCTGGTCCTGGGGGCTATTATTTCGCCTGGGTTAACTATGAATCCGTAAAAGTGCCAGTTTGCGTACAAACAGCTATGTTTTCTTGGCCACATTATGAGCGCAGAAGGAGTGTCCCCAGACCCTGGGAAGAGGGCAGCTGTCACAGGCTTCCCAAAACCAGGTGACAAAAAAGTGACAAAAAAGCTGTTTGGCGTTTGCTGGGACACTTTGCTTATTACAGACGCGTTGTTTAGACTTATTCGGACATAGAAGAACCCTTGACACGGCTGACAAAGGGCGATGAACCATTTGTGTAGAAAAAACCGCAAGACGTCGCTTTCAACGACCTGAGAAACCGGCTACAAACATCTGCGGTTCTTGCTCAATTTGACGAACATGCGGATACCGAAGTACACATAGGCATCTTGAAGTGCAGAAATGCGCTGCTTGACAGGAAAACGTAGAACAGGGTGAATTACACAAAACAGACGAGGTGAGGCACAAACTATCAACTGTATATTAGCAAGTGAAGGGGGGTGCTTGTATATGATGGCCATAAAAAGCATACACAAAAAACTAACAATAAAACGCAACACGTGACATGATATCTATTCCTCACTCAGGTAACCTATTTCACGCATAGAAAGCCGGATTGAACGGGCGCTAGCGTAATCTCGCTTCACTCCTGATAACATTGCATATTCTTCGTAGATCTCGCCGGTAATCTTGTCTTTGGATCTGAACAAGATGGTTGCCCCCTCAAAATCGGGCGAACAACTCTTATCGCAACTCTTAACATGCGCGGCCAAGTTTCCATTTACCGCCAGTTGTGCGCAAGCACTTTGGTGTTCCCGTAATCTGTCGTTGAGACAGCCGCCTGATTGTCACACGTAAGACATACCACAGCAGAGGGGGACCTTGTATACAATACCCTCTGCGCAGTTGATGAACTTGCGCCTGTGCCGTGTGCCACAACCCCTACCCCTACCCCATGCCAAGGCAAGTGTGGAAGCTGACCTCTTCGCTGACGACTCAATGTTCTTGGACGGTCAGGCGCCGCAACGTCGTCATCCGGATCCGAAGCCATCCTCGCCTGGTAACATACATGGCTCGCCGAAGAGGGGGTAGAGTGTAAAGGTGTCTAGTATACAGTGGTGACGGTGTCAATCCCACTAGCGTTAGCGCTAGAGTGGACTGGACGAAGAGAAGGACGAAGGCCTCTTGACGGTGCTCTTGCTCCAGCTGTGTCGCCACTTTGACTCTCAGGGTGCTCAGTAATTAAAGTGTCTTCTAGTTTTATCCACACGCTACAATATTTTGCAGTAGGTTCAAAATTTCTCAAAATAAATTTTCGCTTCACCCTTCGCCCTTCCCCCCCCCCCCAGCCAAAAAAAATTTGGGTCTGGCGTCGCTTGCGGGAAAACTGATCGAAGGGGAGTACGGCGGTATAAGCAGGGTTGATTCGCCTGGCCTATCGTACACCAGTGCAGTGGACCGATTATTAAAGATGATGGTCTTTCTTGGACTACTTAAACCCAGATATATTGGTCTGTCTGTATGTCTGTCTGTCTGTGACTCGTTTGGCTGTGACTCACAGCCAAACCTAAACGTGTAAGTCCGGTTTATATGTACTGTGAGAAGTCGCGCCTGCATCTCCGTGTACAGTGATGTGCGAACTCGTGACTGCCACTCCATGTGTGTGATACAACGCAGTCACATATTTCTGTGCCTCAGAACACTCGCGGTCATCCCTACGTGCATCGAGTCACGTAGGCCAGACAGGTGTGAAGTGTATGTGTCCGTGTAGTGATGTGAGAACTCGTGCCTGCCACTCCATGTGCGCGTAATGCATTTGCGGTCTCATGTTCACGGATACTCGAACTGCTTCGCGCCATGCGAACGAGCCTCAAGTCACGTACGCCAAGGCCTCCCCCTTCTCCCCCCCTACCCTTTAAATTGAGCAGCTCCTGTGGCCGGGGGTTCACAATGGCTCCGATGAGAGAAGACGTATAACTTGCTTCAACAAGTATTAAACGCTTTATCTAACCCTCAGCCATGGACCTGCTCACAGTACATACTTGTCAACATTGTTGAACAAGAACAAGACAATACGCAAACATCAGACAGAAAGTGAATACACAAGGGATATTTAGAGTTTTTTTAATATAAAAATTCATAGATGTCTGATTTTTGCAAAATGAAGTACTACATCCACTGCAGAAAAAAATTACACTGTCGCCTGCTGTCGCCCGCCCCAATGTAGCTTCTGGCGGCGTCTGAGGAAATCAAGCGACAACAGTTACGATAGTTTAAACTAGATAAGTTCCACGTTCTGCTTCAACACACGTGGACTAGAGTACTAGGTTCTATTAACGATGAAGTAGGACGCGTTCACGCGCGTGTCAGATACGGAAGCGCCGGCATCGAGACATCCGGCCTGGAGCAGTGGAACGCGATAAATCTATATTGATTTGAGCAAACCTTAAGCGTGTTTACCTTGGGAAGACCGCCACGCAAGAGGAACAACATTATAGGTGAGCGGGAAAGCAAAGGGAGGCATTTACTTGGAAAATGTCGACAAAGACTACAGTCTTTTGTCGGCATTTGCAAAGACAGAAGTAGATACGCGGCCAATATTTTTATGAGCGCTCAACAGTGTTATGTGAACGGCCTTCCGTCTACACAAGAAACGATGAGAGAGCGTCGCTATTTCACTTTCCTTCGACGCCTAGCTTGACGGCCAAAGTTGTCAAATGCTTTTGCGTCAAGCCGCTCCGAGGTTGCCTTAGGTCGGAGCGGCGTCGACGGTGCTTTGAGATGCAAGCGAAATGTATTTCTCCTTTTCGGGAATAATAACCGCATCAGAGCGAGCAGAACGCGGGTGCTTTTCGTGGTTAAGCTCTCTGCGAGGTCAATCATGTTGCCAAATATAAATGAGAAAGGAGTCCAAGGTACGCAGTTAGGTGCATATTGCTTATGGGTGTTGCCATGACGACGAAGAGATGTGACGGAGAGTGACAGCTTATTTTCTAATTCGCGCGCTCTGTTTGCAAACACAAGGATTTCGAGGGCGTTGGGTATAATTAAACGGGTCGCGAAGAAAAAAAAGGAATTGGCTCCAATCCACCCGGTGAAAGTAGTTGGAAAGAAAAGCTGTGAATGACCACCACAACAATTCCACATGCGACGTCACCTGAATTCACACACGAGGCTCTAGAAAGTAGGAAACAAGAGATTCAGCCACCCGTTACCTGGGATTCCCGGCGGCTCCGTCCGGAACGCAGCAGCGTCGGCCACGGACGCGATAGAGAGGCGGAAGCGGCCGCTGTAGTTCAGTCGTGCGTCGGAAGAAAGAAATGGAGAGGAGCGTGTTCCGAAGGGTGATGTCCTAGCTCGCGGCATCACCACTGCGCGAGACAAGCGCCGACAGCGAAACAATCCGGCAGGTGAGCTTAGGCATTACCATTTATACATATTTAAACTACATCGTTTTTTTAAGTTTGATAATTGCAAGAAAGCTCACGAAATTTTTCTAATCGCTCTTCATCAGAGCCAGTTGCCCATTCATCTTTCGTAATACCTGTTACAACACAACCGAATAGGCATTCAGAAATAGAGAAAACGCAGTCTCGTTCGGGACAAGAATTGAGCAAAAGGGAGTGTTTCTCTAGAGGCCACATGTCTGTAAGTGGTCTCTACTTTTTTTCCCGCCCTGTAACTAATTTTTCACGGATGTTTGCGGCACGACCACTTACTTCGCTCAGGTCCGGGTTACCCAGAAGGTGCTGTCGAAGTAAGCGGGAATCGACCCGAAGCTGCGCCAAAACAGACCCAACACCGTCGCTAAAGCAGTCCATAAAGCCGACGGAAGGGTCCCGCCGACGCCTCCGCCGCGGTAATAACAGGGAACACTGGGTAACAGAGCACTATCGCCGCGCCTCTACACTGTGTTCCATGCGTGAAAAGCTGCCTCTGCCTTCCCAGCCGCGTTGGGAGTTTCTTGTCCGCACTACACGAAAGAACCGTTGGCTGGTAGAGGTAGAAAGCTTTGCTTTTTTTAAGAGCTTTTATTTTTGCACAAGGCATATTCGAATAATTTGGTGTTTTATAGTACCACCAGCCTTATAGTGACATAGTGCCGGTGCCACGGATATAGTGGCAGTGCCAGGGATGCTTTACCAATTCGGCTGAATAGGTACGGCATTAGGAAGGCGTGGGTTCGGTCCCCACTACGGACGCAGGTTTTTCTCCATTTCTTTATACGTAAATTTAAAATGTTCCTTTCACTAACAGTAGTAACAAAAAAGCCTAACCAATCCCCTTTGCCCAGCCTTTCTTTTTGTAGATATATATATATATATATATATATAAGGTTAGTAGAGACAGAGACAACCGAGAAAGACTTAGAAAATAAAAATAAGTTTACTGACGTTTCAGGGAGAGGACTCCCTTTCTTCAGAGTACTCTGAAGAAAGGGAGTCCTCTCCCTGAAACGTCAGTAAACTTATTTTTATTTTCTAAGTCTTTCTCGTTTGTCTCTGTCTCTACTAACCTTATTTTTTTTCGCGCTCTGTGTGAGTTTTTATTTTTTCAGTCTATATATATATATATATATATATATATACAACATTGTTCCGACCACGGTAAAAAAAGAGAACAGATTTAATAACGTTTCGGCCGAGGGACCGGCCTTCGTCACTCGGCCGAAACGTTATTAAATCTGTTCTCTTTTTTTACCGTGGCCGAAACAATTTTTGTGTATATTCTACCGGCGTCAAGGAAAATTTTGTTTCTCTCTCTCTCTCTCTCTCTCTCTCTCTCTCTCTCTATATATATATATATATATATATATATATATATATATATATATATATATATATATATATATTGCGAAGAATAAGATCCGGGAAAGTGTAGGAAAGTTAACGTGCCTCTTGCCCTGATATGCCTGCGTCATTACAGTATCTATATGGAAACCGTAGAAGCAGAGCCACCAATTTTACTACGGCTTTACCGATTTCTTTGATTGCGCTTACGAAACCGATATGAAGTGTTTTCAGTAACAATGGCATCTTTGCTTTTTTATATCTCTATACTGCTTCTGATGTGTTTGCATATAAAGTGCTAAGCTGCAATCCTCGAACGTTACCAATTTGTTTCAAAAGGGCAAGTGTTGACCCCCCTTCACCCGATCCGATGTTCGGTACAAGTTCTGTATTTGAAAACTTCATGTTAATTCACACGTGTACAAACACCACGTGTGCTCTTCCCTTTTTTTCTTCTTTTTCTTTCTTTTCTGGTGTGTGTGTGTGTTGATTTGTATCGGCAAAGTGGCAAGACTATTATCATTTTATCATTTCGTGCCTATATATTTCGCGCGCTCAACTACCTAACTTTACTCTGACGAAGACCAGACCCCGGTCGAAACGTTATTTCAATCATAGTTTTCATACGTGTCTCTGCTCTCTCGTGTATATATATATATATATATATATATATATATATATATATATATATATATATATATATATATTTGAAAAAATGGTAGACGCACGATTAAAAACAAAAACCACTTTACTGATGTTTCGACTAGAGGACCAGTCTTCATCTTGTTACTCAAGATGAAGACTGGTCCTCCAGTCGAAACGTCAGTAAACCACTGTTTTTGTTTTTAATCGTCCGTCTACCATTTTTTCAACTATTTCTTCTGGTTCCTCGAGAAGTTTCTTTTCCTGCTTATATATATATATATATATATATATATTGATTCCTGAGGAAGACCTGTCTCAGGTCGAAACGTTGGAAATAAAGTCTCCGAAGAGCGTACTTCTACTTTGTGCGTATATATATATATATATATATATATATATATTGTTACGTAGAGGAATACGTGAAAATGAAGGTGTATTTCACACACACAAAGAAGCGAGCACCGCGTTGGACCTAGCCCGAACCCCTTCTTCCTCACAGCTGAGCCCTAGCACATGTCCGCAATGCTTGGGGCTATGTTCTAGCATTTCCTTCTTTAACTACTAACACACTGTAACATAACCCCCGCGGCAAAAAGCGCCGTCTCGGTGCTTCCTAGGGCAATGTTGTGGGAGGGCGATGGTACGGCTTGAGGCGGGAAACGTGGACGATGTCTGTTTTGCCGCTTCCAAGGTGGTAGGTTGGCGAAGGGGCGGCTTGGGAGATTTCGTAGGTGACTGGGGTCACTTGACGGACCACATGGTAGGGTCCCGTGTAAGGGAACAGCAGTTTTTCAGAGAGCCCCACGCGGCGGGACTGCGACCACAGAAGAACAAGAGACCCAGGTGAGAACTGCAGGTCGCGGTGGCGGGAATCGTAAAGCTTCTTTTGGGAAAACTGGGATGAGCAGAGGCGAGAGTGGGCAACTTGTCGAGCATGGTCGGCATGGTCAACTGCGGCTCGAGCATATTCCGAAGTTGGAACTGACGGCGGCAAGAGAGTGTCCAGTGGCAAAACAGGCTCGCGGCCGTAGAGCAGGTAAAAGGGAGAATATCCAGCGGTGTCGTGACGGGACGAATTGTACGCAGATGTAACGTACGGTAACGCCACGTCCCAATCACGATGGTCGTCGGAGACATACATTGAGAGCATGTCGGTAAGTGTTGTATTGAGTCTCTCAGTGAGACCATTCGTCTGAGGGTGGTAAGAAGTCGCGATCTTGAGTTGCGTTGAGGAAGCACGAAGAATATCGGCGACAACGCGAGACAAGAAATAGCGGCCCCGATCAGTAAGGAGCTGACGAGGAGCGCCATGATGAAGGATGACGTCTTGGAGAAGAAAATCAGCAACGTTAGAGGCACAGCTGTTGGGGGGGGGGCGCGTGTAATTGCATAACGCGTGGCTTAATCAGTGGCGACCCCGATCCATTTGGTGCCCGAACTGGATACCGGGAAAGGACCGAAGACATCGACGCCTACACGAAAAAATGGTTCGGTGGGTATGTCCACCGGTTGGAGAAGGCCTGCTGGGGATGTGGTAGGCTTTTTACGGCGTTGGCAGAGGTCGAAAGAGGCCACATAACGCCGTACAGAGCGATAAAGGCCTGGCCAGAAGTAGCGACGACGCACACAGTCGTAGGTGCGGGAAACTCCGAGGTGGCCTGCAGTGGGTACTTCATGGAGTTGCTGGAGAACGTCCGAGCGCAGACGTTCAGGAAGGACCGGAAGCAACTCTGGACCCTCGGGGCGGATGTTGTAGCGATAGAGGACCCCATTGCGTAACTTAAAGAGGCGCAGTGAAGGGTCATGGGAGCCAGAGTTGAGACGGTTCATAATTGCGCTGATGGATGGATCGCGGCGCTGCTCGTCCCCAAGGCGTAACAAATCCGTTATTGCGAGCACACTACTTGGGTTTCTCGAAACAGCAACGTCGGGGTTGTCAACCGGGTAACGGGACAGGCAATCGGCGTCTTGATGCAAGCGGCCGGACTTATAAACTATGGTGTACGAATACTCCTGCAGACGCAGAGCCCAGCGACCTAGGCGTCCTGTAGGATCTTTCAGAGAAGAAAGCCAACAGAGCGCGTGGTGGTCGGTTATCACCGAAAAGGGGCGTCCATACAGATACGGGCGAAATTTTGCTACAGCCCACACCAGTGCCAAGCACTCCCTCTCCGTGATTGAGTAGTTTTTCTCAGCGGACGTCAGGAGGCGGCTGGCGTATGCAATAACACGGTCTCTACCGTTCTATCGCTGGGCAAGGATGGCGCCAATGCCATGTCCGCTAGCGTCAGTCCGTACTTCGGTGGCGGCAGTGGGATCGAAGTGGGCCAGGATAGGTGAAGTGGTGAGAGCGGATATCAATTTAGAAAACGCTTCTGCTTGAGATGCACCCCAATGGAACTCAGCGTACTTTTTAAGAAGGTCTGTCAGAGGGCGCCCAATGTCAGCAAACCCCCGTATAAAACGCCGGAAGTACGAGCATAGGCCAATAAAACTGCGGACGTCCTTCGATGAGCGAGGCTCGGGGAATTGCTTGACTGCGCGCACTTTGTCAGGGTCGGGTTGAACCCCGTTATTGCCAACAAGATGGCCAAGGTTGGGTATCTGGCGGCGGCCAAAGCGACATTTTTTTGAGTTCAGCTGGAGGCCCGCATGTCGAAATATTATGAGGATGTCTGAAAGGTGCTGAAGATGCGTTTCAAAAGAGGGCGAAAACACTATCACATCGTCCAGGTAGCATAAGCATGTTGACCATTTGAAACCGCAAAGAAGAGAGTCCATCATTCGCTCGAACGTTGCGGGAGCATTGCATAGTCCAAACGGCATTACTTTGAACTGGTAAAGGCCGTCTGGTGTGACGAAAGCGGTCTTCTCTAGGTCCAACTCATCAACAGCTGTCAGTAACCAGATCGAAGGTCAATAGAAGAGAAATATTTAGCACCGTGTAAAGAGTCGAGAGCATCGTCAATCCTGGGTAGGGGGTAGACGTCTTTTTATGTAATATGATTAAGGTGCCGGTAATCAACGCAGAATCGCCAGGTGCCGTCTTCCTTTTTTACCAGCACCACTGGTGAGGCCCAGGGGCTGCACGGAGGCTCGACAATATCCTTGGAGAGCATCTTGTCAACTTCGGCTTGGATGACGTCCCGTTTAGCGCGAGATACCCGATACGGGCGCCTGTGGATGGGGATGGCGTCACCAGTGTCGATTCGATGAGTCACGAGGCTAGTTCGACCCAGCACTGGATTGTCCAAGTCCAAGATGTCACCATACGAAGCCAAGAGCTGACGCAGAAGGTGTATCTGATCTGGGGAAAGGTCAGGGCTAATCATAGCGTCGAATTGAGTGGTGGGCGGAGGTGTAGCGGACGAAGTGGGCGGATGGGATATGGGGTTTACGGTAAAAGTGGAAATATGGAAATCGGAGACCCGACAAACAGTAGCGACAGTCATTCCTTGCGGAAGAACCTGGGTGTGGAATGCGAAGTTCAGGAAAGGTAAGGAGACGTGGTTCTGCTGTATGGAGGCAATAGTATGGGGAAGGGCGACGTTTCGGGTGAGTAGAACGTCAAGGACGGGCGCAACGACGTAGTCTCCATCGGGGACGGGCATGCTTGAAGAGAGAGGGACATAAGTAGCGGCTTGAGGCGGCAGGCGAACGTGCTCATCAGAGCGTAAGTGGAGGAAAGGTGGGGCGTGGTCGTCGGAGGAAAGTGGGAGCTCAAGTCGAAGCAGACCCGCCGAACAGTCGATTAGGGCAGAATGGTCTGAGAGGAAATCACGGCCGAGAATGACGTCATGAGGGCATTTGTCCAGAACAAAGAACATAACAGTGACGGGGTGTCCAGCTATGCTCACTCAGGCGGTGCACATACCCGCGACAGCCGAAGTTCCTCCGTCAGCAACGCGAACGTGCGAAAGGGCAGGGGTGAGTACCTTGCGGAGGCGAGAGCGCAGCTGTGCACTCATGACGGAGATGTGGGCACCAGTGTCGATTAGGGCATTAACAGGGACTCCGTCAATTTCAACTGCTAGCAAATTGTCTTCAGTCGGCAACATCAAGAGAGGGTTTGCGGGGTCGGTCGTTGATGCAGCGTCACCTCCGGGAGCTGCATCAGCTAGTTTCCCGGAGATGAACGGCGAGAGTAGTGCGGCGAAAGTCGACGTGGTTCCGGAGAGCGAGACGGGCGACGCCGTTTGGAGGTTGTAGTCTCCGGTGGAGCATCTGCTGGTAATTGGGTCTCAAGGCGGGGCTGCGAGCGACAGTAGGTTGGGCGGTATCCATCGTTGCGGCGGGAGTCGTCCCAAAAGGTATTCCTGGAGGACCAGCGGTTCCGACAGTAGCGCGCTTGAGGGTGGTAGCCAGCGCCACTCTGACTGCACGGGGAGAAGGGGACCTTCTTTTCAACCCCCGGGGCGTGACTAGAACGTCTACAGCCTGTCATGAGCGGGTAACTGGCGGGAAGCCCTCTTCTGCTACCTAGGCATCAAGGCTGCCAGAACCGAGACCCTCGCTAGGCTTTTGCAGAATATATTAAGGAAAATGAGGGGCTCGTTGAGGAAATACAGAAAGATAGGTCGGCAGTCTACAACACCAAACCAACGCCTCCTTTGGTGTTGTAGACTGCCGACCTATCTTTCTGTATATATATATATATATATATATATATATATATATATATATATATATATATATATATAAGCAGTAAAAGAAAACTTCTCGAGGAGCCAGAAAAAATACTTGAGAAAATGGTAGACGCACTATTAAAAACAAAAACAGTGGTTTACTGACGTTTCGACTGCGGGACCAGTCTTCATTTTCTCAAGTATATATATATATATATATATATATATATATATATATATATATATATATACATATATATCATCACCAGCCTATCTACTCCCACTGCAGGGCAAAAGCCTCTCCCATTATTCTCCAATTATCCCAGTCATGGGCTAACAGCGACCAATTTCTCCCCGCGAACTTCTTGATCTCATCTGCCCATCTACCTTTCTGCCGCCCCCTGCAACGCTTGCCTTCTCTAGGGATCCACTCTGTTACCTTTACTCGATCATGGCACACCTTTACCCGATAGTGATTCTCCACGGACGGGAAGGCTTCGCGTAAAACTTGCTAGGCAACCTCCTTTTGTTCCGCGTTGCGCGGGGCGGTTTTTGTAGACAATTTCACGTCGAACCAAAGCCAGTCACAGACGCGGGAGCTGTGCCTGTACTTGATGAGCAGGAACCTTCGTTGAAACCGGCCGTTGGCGCCAGCCAGGGATCGATGGACGTGATGCTGAGTTCTCTATGACTGGGTAGGCAGGGTAGTTTTTTCGTTGACGCTGTTTGCTCAAACGCACATTTGCACGCAACCGCTCGGGGTATTCGGAACCTCCTCAACGATTACATTCTCGCCTGGTAGCGCGGCGCGCTTCTTGATAGGCCGCCTCTCCTTCGGGCGTCCGCATCTTCTTTGGTGGCCCCATCCCGCATGTGCGCGGAACAGCGTCGGGGAGAGGTCTACCACCGCCAAATGACACAAGAAAGAGGCATTTCCTTGTTGAACTGGCTTGTTTAAAACAGAAGCTGCACGTCGGCGAGCCAGAAGGAAGAAAGAACCTACACAGCTAAGGAGGCCGGCCCACTCGCATTTTAATCAGAGAGATCTGTTTGGCAGCGGTACCAACTAGCGATGTCTCGGCATTATAAGTGTGGCATATGACGTCAGGAGGAGACGACAGGCGGCACGCTCGTTTCAGTTCAGTGACGGTGCAACTAATCATCGCTTGTAATTATGTGCTCCTTCTTCATTGAAATGCTTAAGTTTCTAATGTACAGGTTTGTTGTAGCTGACGCATTGCCCTCCTTGCGGCCGATTACTGCCGAATACCCCACGTGGATGCGTGCCTTGTTACGAGGAACATCACTTGACGCGTGCGCTAGGCATTCGTTTTTTGTATTTTTCCTGTTCATTGACGGCGCAACGAAGAGCTCAAAGAGCTCTGCTGTTATAACGCACGTGCGATCCTCTTGGATATCAATCCAGGTATAAAAAGCAGCAGCAGCGCCTTGCTCTGGTGATTGGCCTTTCTCCGCACGTTACCAGCGCAGAACGAAAGCTCCTAGAGTTTTTTTCTCATTTTACTGGCACATGCACGCCTACGGGATTGGACAATAATAGGGAGCTTCTAGGGCAATGGGCGCGCTTTACAAAATAATAGAACTATGACATTAAATCGCAAACGTTCTAGAATAATGCGTGCAGAGTAACATCTGAACGTGAAGAACATAAGTAAAACGCTGCACAGCCGTCGGGCACAACCGTGATTGTAAGGTTCTGATTGTGCCGTGTGCTTCTGAATGTGCCGTGTGCTACTCTGCTTGATGACGAAATTCTGGTCGTAAGACGACGAAACCAAAGCTATAAAATCGATGCATGCACAACAGGCCTTCGTTTCCATTCACGTTTGCAACAAAAAAGCATACACATTGTAAGGTAAAAGAAGGCGGATCGAGTTATTCGCGCCTAGGAAGAAAGAAAAGAAAGCGAAGAAAGCAATACGAATGCGGTGTTGTAGCAAATAAGCTATTAATAAGCGTCCTAAAGCTCTCGTTTTCAAAGCCCCTAAGAAGACGAGTGAATCCATCAATTTTTTTCAGCTCTTCTGAGTGGGCATTTACTGAACGAAGAGGGAAACGAAGAAAGAGAAGAACGACGACCATCTACTGCCGGTATGCCGAATGTACGCTTTATCAAAAACGTCGTGTACTCTTGCGCTGTAAGTACATCTCTCAATATGTCTCAGTTTGCCCTTCCAAACTACTGAAGTTGCATGGGGAGAGCGCTGCAAAATACTCTTGAAAGTGGGGTAGCAACTGCGTCTTCAATAGCTGCACCAAAAGGCTAACCATAACTGATATCGTTATGGTCAAAAAGTGGTGCCCTTCACCGTGTTTTCTTGGCAGTGGCGGCTTAGGAAATGTTGGCATAACCTTACACGTATCTACAAACGTCCGGTTCTGCTGTTACATACTGGGAACAGACTTTTCGAATTTAGTCATAATAACATGGTTATGTAGAAATTTAAAAACCCATCCAGAATATCTGCTTGTAATATATTATTACGCGCCAGCTAGCAACGCGTTACTCGTGCTCAAAAGGTGACCCCAGTTTTCTTACATACGCGGCCGGTCTCGCAGACTTCCCGTATTGCTTTTTTCAGGCTTGATATAATGTTACCAGTGCCGTGTTTACTAGGAGGTGACCTTATCAAAGAGAGCGTTGTTCTCTCGATTCTAATGCATCTGCTAGTTAGCGCACACAGTCCACTCTCATACGGCTCGTCTGTGATATTTGCATGTGACACATTGCGGCACTTTAGCGGCACTGCTGATAACTAAATCGTCTGTGATATTTGCATGTGACACATTGCGGCACTTGAGCGGCACTGCTGATAACTAAATTTTAGTTCGTCCTGGTGCAGTGCTGCAGAAGGGACAGCGCCATCGTACGCACGTTTCTTGTTAACCATCTGAATTTTTAACTGTATTGTGTCACAAAACCAAACTGAATGATTTACACCTTTAAATAAAGGGTTCCAATTTTAAGGAAGACGCAGTTTACCTTTTGTCTCCCTCAGTGAGCACTGCCTCACTGTCCCTAAATATTATTTTCACAAACAGCTTGTAAACAATCGACAGTGGGCTAATGGATCTGGAATTTCTTCGTTATTTGACATCATCTTCCTTGTGAATAACAATCATGTTAGACTTTTTCCAGTGTTGTACACCATGAAGCTCCTGAAGCTTTCTCTGCACTCTTCTGAAAGCTTTTTTAGTATAATGTAGCTTTTCTTTCTTCTCCAGGTGATTTACGGTTAAACCATCCTATCCTAAAATTTTTTTAGTTCCCTTTCCAGTTATTAGCATTGAACTAGCACGCAAGCACGAGGACTAAGACAGAAATTGGGACAAGTGCTGTTCTCTCTTAGGCTTTGTCTACCTTGGCGCTGATTTGTACGCGGCAGCTGAGTATCCAATTGTCCAACAAAATGGCATAAGCTTTTCGCAAGCAAAGTTTGCGAACTGTCTCCTGACCTAACATGCATCCCCGAACGTAATGATTTTTTTAAATGTGTTCGCAGTTACAAGTAATCGTCTAAGCTATAGCAGAAGATATGCTCTTTTATGGAGCTTGAACTTTACTTTGAAGAGCGGTGGCAGTACTGGATGTGCATAGCCTTACATACTCCACAACATTTTATTAAATTTTCAAAGGTGTCGTGGTTACACCATTAATTTTCAGTCAGTGCTGTGGTTTAGTTTTCATTCATGTTAGAAGTGACAGTGAGGAATTAAAATATTTTTCGGATATCTCCCGAATAATAAAACTGGAGCCAAAGGAATTGATTAAACCGCTAGAAAACGAAGTATCCAGTGTTCCTACATTCTTATTCAGGCGTTCGATAAAAACGATTTCTCTGCTGATGGCAAAAAACTTGTAAAACACAAAAACATGTCTCAATTTCATAGTTGGTGGCCACTTCACCACAGTGCAAATTTCTTCAGCCCTAAAAATTTTAGCATTAGCTGGGACAATTAGGTAACTGTTATTTTGTGAGCATGTTTACAGGTGCTTCTGTCAATATAATAGCGCGAGGTAAAGTTCACATTTCCGTTCACATTCTTAATAGCGCCTCCTTGGTTCAGGTGTTGGTGACACTATGGCGGAGACACGTTTCTAGGGTGCGATTGGTGTTTCACACCAGCCAAACTTTCCTTATCTATGTCCTTCGTCCACGTTCATCATCCTGCGATGCTACCAGAAACCCTCTGTACTGCGCGATAAGTTCACATTCACTGCACATCTAGAGTACCGTGTGCATACCTCGGCAAAACTGGGCGCCACTTACAGACAATCACACAGAAACACAGAAAAAAATATTTTTCTTCACTCACTCTCTCACACTCACGCTCACCAGTCGCCCTCACCAGTCTCACTCACGCTCACTATGCACCCTCTGCTACTCGCACTCACGCTCACGACTCGCACTCACTACTGATTACGCGCACCATTCGCTGTAACCATTCGCACTCACTCGCGCTTGCGCTCACCACTCGTCGTCCCCCCTCGGACGCGCGTGTGTTCAGCAGACCCTCCATCAGCCATGAAACCCAACAGTATTAGGTATATCATTACACGGCGTCAGAATGCCATCCACATCAAATTCTTAAATCAACACGCCACCGGAGAAATAATTCTATGGTGCCCCATAGCAGGGGCTCAGTGACGACATCTTTCCAAAAGCTAAAAGCAATCCCGCCGTTACCAACCATCACAGCGAGCGGTTCCTGCGACGAATAGCCCACAGCGAGTACAAGCGCAATACTGGCGCTCACCGCGGTAAGCCCCGTAAATTGGCGCGAGTAGCGCCTGTGCACTCGCGAGTGGTGAGTGGGGCTCACTGCGCGTGGGACTCTCACTCACTCACTCGCACTCACACTCGCCAGTCCAAAACGATGGCGATGCTCAATCACCACTCACTCATGAGTGGTGAGTGCGTGGTGTGTGAGCGCACTCGTGAGCGAGCTTGCCGCCCTATGACCATGTGTGCACCGTGGCATTTGCTTTTTCTCGTTCCTGTAAGGATTACTTGTTATTTCTTTCTTTGCACTACGCAAGTTATTGTTTCGCCTTACAATTTTCAGGCTACACTTGCGTTCCATTTCAACATGAATATATGGAGAACAGAATTAAAGTAGTGTTCTTCAGGCGATAATGCATTCTTGGGTAGTGCACGTGCGCTGACTTGTTGATTTAGCCTTGTATATCTTCGCAAGTTTTCAAACAAACAGGCTCTGTGAATTATCGTCGTTGTACTTATTTGACATGCACCAGCTAAATGCTAAAGAGGGGTCCTTTTGCGGAGTCACAGCCGGTTTCTCGGGATAGCGCGCTCCGACCAACGTTATTATATGCGGAAAAATATTTTCCTTTTTTATTTATAAAAAATGTTAAAAACCCTTTGACGGCGTCATTTGTTTTGAAATGTTTTTAATTCACGCAAGGTTAATGAACAAGAACAATACAAGTCCTCTGAATACCCCCACCAAAATGCATTATCCCTGTGATGAAATAAGTGTTGACGGTGGGCGAAATTATTGTCCGTCGCACTGAACAAATAAATTAACACAACAATAGCGCGTACTGATGTGGTCTATATGTTGAGCACGGAAAGCTTGCGTGCAGCCGACTGCATCGCAATAGCATTGGTGGTATCCAGGGCTATAAACTATGCTGACTTTAAGTCTCCCACCAGAGAGGGTTTCAATGCCATCGACAATTCCAGACTACTATTAGCTGTATTTGCCCGAAATAAACTGAACCACCGCAAACGCGTGGGACCCAGAGAATATGGTAACGTTTTATTTACGGTAGCGTTGCCAGTGACTTTTGGAACGTTTACTATTTATTTATTCTCAAGGCAGACGCCTTACGGGATAAGCTAAGGGCCTGAAGCTTTCTGTTGTTGCTTTTGATTAAAAAAATATTGCGATATAACGTACAGGTTTTTTGTGTGAGTGTGTACTCCGACGGCTCATTTTTGTATTTTAGGGGAGCAACGCCTACAGGATTCTCAGTTACATCGCTGGCTCGTACAGGAATATACAAAGTAAGTGCGCTACTTCTGTACAGCCGCATGACTATTTAATGCAAATATGTCTCCGCGCTTAACGCATACAACTGCATCTTCAGTTCGGGACGCTGAAAGTAAACTATTCCATCGCCCAACGCCATTTCTTGTGGGCAGTATTTCAGGCATGGAAGCAACGCCTTATTTTTTTGCTGGACACTGCTGAATGCTCAACAGGCCCAGGCCGCACATCTTCTTTGGTGACTATGCGCTATTGTGCATCTTAAAGCCCTTGTACACGAGACGCGCTGATCCATTAGGTATTGCTACCTTAAGACAGAAGAGGCGCACGTGATAGGCATGAAAAAAGAGCACGCATATCTATACCTTCTTGCTAAAGATAAAATTAGTTCTTATCCAATATTTTATTATAATAATCTAGGACATCAATGAAACGTTGTCTGCAAATAAAACAGCTACCATCCGAAGGCTCAGCAGTCAATAAAATATCGCTGAAGTTTCGGATGTAAAACAAAACACAGGTGTGTTTGTTTATGGTATTGCTCCAGAAAAATCCAACGTTTCTTTTACCCAGGTGGCGGACTTGTCTTCGATGTCATTTTCGGCATCGAAACGTTGCTCAACCTCATCAGTGACGTGGTCTTATTCAAAGCGCTAAATACATGGGTGCGTAGGCATGCAAGTGTTTTTGTAATGTGGAAAGTAAACCTGATAGTTTTGTATAAATTAAAATAGTGGTTATTGGTAATTCAGTATGCTACCCGAGAATCCTCAGAAGTGTCCCAACCTTTTTAAATGCAAGAAGGCTTTGTTAACCTAATAATGTTTTGGGCACGAAGTCAGGGATTAGACCTTCGACAGATTTTATATCAAATCATTTGGAAAATTAGTAACCGCACTTAAATGCCTCTGTAGGAAAACTTTACATGTCGTGAGTATTGAAAACATTCAACACTCAGCAAAGGTGGCGCTTAGTGCTACATAAATCGAGACGCTTAGATGTTTCGACGCGCACTTTGGGAGGTATCGAGCATAGAAAAACAAAGGTGACTGAGCTCTGCAGGCCAGTACAACTGAACAATGTCTACTGTATGGGAAAGCGTGCACTCCAAATTGTTACGCTTCGTGTGTTGAGCTTTGGAAATAAACCCCAGAAAACGCAATAAAAATATGGAGATATATTTTGCAATATACGGTGTCTCGGTGGCCGCGAAGTGTGGTGGTGTGAGGACAACTTGACGGAAGGTCTGATTTGTAGCCCAACAGGGGGTTCTTATCGATGCAAAGAGCACAACCGCTCGCGTGTGAACATTTTGGAGGACGTGGACGAGCCCTAGATGGTATAAACAATCCACTGCCTTAAAAACCTCGCTTTGCAAAGTGAAGCTTTTGCTTCTGCGCGTGAGGGCCCTCTTTTGGCTTGTTGATTTCTTCAGCTTACCTCGAAGAGTTCTCAGTATTTTGAACATGTGTATTTTGTTAATGAAAACATTCGCCATGAGAAAATATCTGCCGCGACAAAAGCGTACCATTACCTTCACAATTTTCCAAATGAGGGGTACGATATGGCGTAACGGGGGGATGCATTGCTGAAGGCGATTTAAGACACTTTCACTGCAGCATGGTATCAGCATCATCATCATTATCAGCCTATGAGGTCAATTGCAAGACGTAGGCATCTACCATTGACCTCCACCCGCTGTTCTGCGCTGCCCTTGTTGATTCCTTGCTGCCAAATGTTCTTATTTCTTCTATTTCATTTTTTTAAGACCTGTAGTTCTGTAGCCGCTCTGTTATCACTGTGGTTCACCGGTTGTTATTTTCCATCCGTGCAAGTGGCCAGAACCGGACCATTTCTTTTTTCAATATGAACTATTCTATCTTCCACTGGACTTTGCCACCCGATCCAGGAGGATCGTTTCCCGTCCGCGAACATTAGCCCTATTATCCTTCGTTCTAGACCTCACTGAGGTTACGTAAATTTTATTTCCAGGGTTTTTAGACGATCGTACCGTCGAATTTCTCGTCGTCTTAGGTTCAAACTCCATCGCCCGAGAGGTGTACTGGAAATTGGCGAGCAAAAACAGAGTAGGGTGATCTTTTATCAACCTTGAACGATCGGCCGTTTACGTAGATAGCCCATATCAGAGCGAGACACTCCTTCTCGGAGGCTCAGTAGTTATTTCTCTTCCTTCGACTGCGCACTGATGCCAGGGTAATTAAATAGCTTTTGCCTGCCCGCTTTGCTTTTGAACGTGGACGGCACTCAAGCCTACACCGGCGGCGTCTGTCTGCATTTCAGCCTTTATTCTGTAAATATTATCAATCAATCAATCAATAAATCAATCAATCAATCAATCAATCAATCAATCAATCAATCAATGAATCAATCAATCAATTACCAATCAATCAATCAATTAATCAATCAACCAATCAATTTTATTCGACAACTGCAAAATAATAAAATCACAACAATCAGAATAAAAACCTACAAACTCTTCACGGCATTAAGTATTGGTTCGCTACTGGTGGATGAATGCTGCTTGCAGCACAGGGTGACATCGTCAACACAATTAGGTCGCCAGAGGTGGATGGACGACGTAGTTTTCTGCTCAGTGAGAACACTCATCCATTTAGGGCGCAGCCTAAGATTTAACACTGCACGTAAATTGGTTCACTACTGCCTTGCACTGTGTAGACATTTTAGCCGGGAGCGAGCGTGAGTGACGACTGCTGTTAGCAGGTATTCCTGTGATTACCCAGACTAACTGGTGCTTCTCCGTAGTCGAAAGTGCACGACTGAGGTAATGTCCGTACCTTCGCTAAGCACTCTGTCGCCGTCAGAGAGGTTTTAGTTGAACATCAGTGAAGTAGAGCGCTTTCAGGCTTTGCGGCAGCTCGGTTTGAATGTTCTAATTTTCCCAAGCAACAACTTTACACGAGAACGTACGTACTCAAATAGTTTGGATTGCACGGTAGCTGAGGTGAACCAAAGACATGTTTTCACCTAGCCAAAGACGGCACAGCATTCTTAAATGAACAATGTTTATTGAGCGAGCTGTGTTACACTAAGAACTCAAAGAATACAAAGGCAGCGATGGAGCAGTCACAAAAGTGACGTGCGCAGAATGTCTGCGGCGAATTGAATGTCGCGGTGACGGCCCTGCGAGCATTTATCCTTAGGCGTGATTGTTTCTGAAAACTTCGAATTACACCGAGAACACTGGAGATCACATAAGATCTAGTGATCTAGTCTTGTCTAGTGGGTGTAGTCTAGTGATCACAGGTCTAACCACTCACTTACAAAATACCATGGCCCGCGCGGCAAGGGAACTCGCTTCGCTTAGAGAACAGTTAATACCGCAGGGTGCGGCCTGGTGCAGGCCACAAAACACCAAGGTATACAAAAAAGAAAGGACGGTTCACAGCATTACTCCCTCTACGAGTGTGTCGACCCTATGCGAAATTAAAACAGTAGTCCCGAGAATAAAAAATCCGCCCTCGGGCGCAGAAAATCTTACGTGAACCACGTGGAATAGACTTCAGGCCGCGTGCGTCTTCGTGATCAGCCGGAGTTACTTCGCGTAACCTCGCAGGTAAGCTCGCAAACATATCGTTGAATTATTTAGAGTCCAAAATACTACAGCAGCCGTTTATCACTTAATCCACATCGTCAAATTGGTGAAAAACACATACAAGATCACCTGGGGGACACTGGACATCTCGACGTCAGGGGTTGTACCGCTTGTACCTCTTGTAGGGGTTTTAAAGTGCCTTTTTCTTTTGTTTGTGTGTATTACGTGATACAAATTTACACATTTCATCATGTGCGGGTGTTGTCATAGAGGGTATATATCTAGTTGTGTGATGAATGAAAATCAAGTTGTTAGTCTTCGCTAGTCTTCATGTCTTGTTCGTTCAGTCCTCGTTCTTTTTGTGCGCTAATGTTACAGTCTTGAATTGTCACTAGCAAGCTTAACTTTCAGTCTCATTGTCGCTGCAGAACATTCACCCCATGAACTGATATGGCCAGGCCTTCACGGTGTATTCCGACTCAGTAAGAACACTGTTATCACCAAAACCTCTGTGCAAGGTTTAGCCTTCTGGTAAACTTTTTCTGTGTGCATAAAAAATACAAAAAATTGAATGACTGTACCGCTGTATCAAGAGTATCTCGCCGTGTCAATTAGTTTTCGTTCACGAGACAAATAGTAGAAATATTCAGGAAATGGTACCTTACGAACTTCCTCAACGAAGCTTCAGAAGATGAACAATATGTTATGTTTTTATGTAAACACGTAAGAAAGGCCGATGTATGTACATGCTCGAAAAATCACCCAGCCTTGCCCGGGGTTCTTAGCGCAAGGATCGCCGTGTGGTCGATTGCGCGCCCGGCGTACCTTGTGAAATCCGAGAATTTCCAAACCAATACAAAGTAATATTTACCATGAGCGGTACATGGGCGTGTTCCTGACAGAAATGAGATTTACTCATAAATATCGCTGTGCAGCCACAGGAGGTGTGTGTGTGTGTGGGGGGGGGGGTTGTTCCACTCTGTTGCAAGGAATTTCTGTGCCCACGAAGAAATCAGGGGAGGCAAATCATTGCTTGATCTTTGATGCCCTTCGTGGTGAAGCATGGAGCTACACTTCGAGAAACTCGCAGCAGCAGATGTATTGCAGTGCTTCTATCAGTTTAACCGGATTATATTTTCAAGAAACGCCAGAGAATACGGCGTGGGACTGGAACAGCGGCACGAAGGCAGACCAATCGCATACATTTCGGAAGCCGCCACGCACTACTAATGCGTTACGCAGAAACCAAGAAAGCACTCTTAGTTGTGTTGTTAAGGGGTGAGTGTTTCCAATGTTATAATTTTGATTGGTGTATAACAATAGAAACACATCCCAAAGGTTCCGTACGACTGCATACCGAGGACAATACAAAAGCACCGCCGGAGAATGAAAGGTTTCACCTCTGGCTTGACCGCCGCTGCATAAACGTACATACGTTAAGGGAAGCAGCCAACTATGGCTGATAGGGCACAAAGGGCTCGAATCCGCGTATCCCAGACGTAGAGTGCAAACTCTTACTACGGGTGGCTAGTGTCAGATAAAAGCATCTGGTTTCAGCAATAGCTACGAAATGAACATTTAAAATGTACCAACGCTGAATTCACAATTTCAGTGCATAACTGCATCGAACACGGGTGTCCAGATTGCCATGCTGTCATGCAAAAATATACACGACCGATAGGTTTAGTATCCGGTAGTGACATCATAGTGAGGCTGCACTCTACAAGTTGTGCATTTTTGCCTTGTAAAATTCGCGAGCCGGTGTCCTTGTTGAATGTAGGCGTACATTCAACATGGACATTGCCACCCTTTCTTCAACCGGCGGCATTTTCATATTCAGGCTGAAGGAAAACCCTCAGCTACCGTTGTTTAATAGACTTGGCAGTACGACTATCGCCCCCGCCCCCCGAAAAAAAAATGGAGCAGCCTGCACTAGTGATGCATGGCTGGAGGAAGAGCAGAGCTGGCGGCCCCGCTCCCTTCGTTGGGGACCCTGCTCTTGCCCCTCACGTGGGTTTCCGAACTTACCGCTGAAAGTTCCCCATGACTGGCAGGGGACCCGCATGTGTGTCTCCAAACGCTTCGCTGTACACAGCGCAAACGTGACATGTGTTTTCGAAGACTGTGCGAAGTTTCTGTTCTATTTTTGTGCCCCTAGAGGTAGCGGTGCTGGGGAAGGACCCCTCCTGTCATTTTTAAAGACGATAGTCTTTCTTGGGCTACTTAAACACAAACATTTTGGGCTCTCTGTCTGTCTGTCACTCGATTCAGCCGCCCGGCCGAAGAGATACAGGATGAGCACTATAGGTTTATATACCAACCGCCGAATCTAAACGTTTAAATCCGGTGGCAATGCTCATTCTTGTCAACATTGTTGAACAAGTACAAAGCATTACGCAGATATTAAATAAAAACGAATACATAACTAACATGTGCAGTGTTCCTTTATTTGAAATTAATGGATGCTTGATTTTTGCGATGCATTCAGTGCAGAAAAAAATTAACTCTTCCACCTGCTGTTGCCCGAACCACTATAGCTACAGGAGGAATTTTAGGAAATCAACGGTAGCAGTAACAAAAGGTTCCACAAGCTAGTTTCCACGTTCCACTTGGAACGCACGTGGAGCAGGGTAACATGGTTTTATAAACGTTGTCGTAGGGTGCCTCGCTTCCCGCACGTCTCCGCCGTACGGCAGCGCTGGCATCGAGGCACGCGGCCTGGAGCAGTGCAACGCGGTAAATTCAGATTGGCTTGAGCAAACCTCTAGCGTGTTTATCTTGGGAGGAGAGGGACGGAAGAGGAACAGAATGATAGGTGAGCGCCAAAGCGAAGGCAGGCATTTACTTGGCAAGGGAACCAGTGGACTATCGCATTTCGCCGACATTTGCAAGGACAGGAGCATATACGCGGTCAAATGTTTCTATCCGCTACTCCCCGGCTCGACAGCCGATGCGCATGCGCGAAAACGGTCACCAACGCTGCAGCTGCCGCACGGCGAGGACGAAGCGCGTCTAATGTTGGGGGAGATTGCCCGCGTGTGCTCCCTCGGACATTACGGTGCCGATAAAGGGACGCCAAGAACACGACGATGAACTGCAACAAGAAGACTGTTTGAGCGCTGTTAAAGATAAGTGAGGACCTCGCTGGTATGCCGTGAAGCTGAGCTGAAGGATAGGAACTATGCCGTTCGTGTGCTATGCTTGATCATAGACACCCTTGTCTGTGTTGCATTCCGCACCAGTGTTTCTGAGCGCTAGCACAAATTTGCAAGCACACGAAAGCGCACTTTCACAATCGCGTGCCAAAAGAGCCTAAAGTCTACTTGGAAAACTTCTCTCTGCGAAAGTTTTCTTTATCGCTCGCGGTGCGTAGAAAACATTATCTTTCCGGAACAACAAATAAGGGATTCTAACCGCTATTTGTTTGAACGAAAATATGAGAAGGAAGTAACTTATTGCGAAACGTAAGAGCATGACGCTGTCAGGTACGGTAAAACGAACGATGCCTCTGTGTACAACATGGCAGTGATCCAGGAAACCGTGAGGAGATGAGGCAGCCTAAAAGCAGAAATTCTGGAGCGAGGAGGAAGCTTAAAAGAAAATCTTCCTGCTGTTCGAGTACGCTTCACTTTCTGAACAAGCTATTTTGCTCACGTACGTTCTCCCATAAAGACAGGTGACCACAAAACCAACTTACTGCGCAGGTATCCCCATTATTGGAATAATGATTGATTCGGTTAGGGGTTTAACATGTCCATGCTCTTTGACCTGCTCTAATGGACAGCCCCAGATTAACTTTGACCACCTGCGAATCTCTAGCTTCCCCAAAATTTCTACACCTGGGAGATTTCTCTTTACTTTCTGAGAAGCAGCCACCGCTGCAAGTGTCGAACCCGTGTCTTTGGGCTCAGCAGCACAAGTATCAATGAAACAGGTTTTCAGCGTGCTAACGGTGAATTTTTAGCGCGTTTGTTCCGCCTACTTGCAGAAGCTGAGTGCAACAAAAAACAAGCTCATTCTATTCCTGGTTTGGAACAGCGGGACTACCATCTTCTGTTACGGCGCCTCGCTATTCGCCGCACGGTTCCTTAGCGCGAACGTAAGTGGTGACTTTGGATGTTTGAAGCGACTTTGTCGGTAGCAAATATCTTACAAGCTGGCTCGCTCTCGTTGTCACTAACGGGTTACTTTTCCATGTTTAGGCGTGCGGGGCTTTTAAACACTCTAGCACGCTAGTCCGCAACCTTGTGAGTTGGAAGGCCAAGTTGATGAAGCCGACACGGCGCGGGCCTGATGGCAAGTACGAGGGGGGGAGGAGGAAAAAAAATTCTGCAAATGGAAATGACGTACCGAACAGCAATAAAAATAGCCACAATAAAATTGTAATCATGAAATAGAAACTGGAATGCCAAAACTGTCAGGTAGGCCTATAGGTAGAAAGTGACAAGTAGATGAGCGGGGGGTGGGGGAAGGGGGGGGGGGCGTGTTGAGTCATGCCGTGCAGCCGGGGGCTGCCTAATATTGTCTTACTGCGTTCAACCTGCGGGGCGTTTTCACGCGAGTCTACCGCGTGGAAGGTAGTGCAGGAGTGCTCCCTGTGAGTGCAACGCATCAAGCAACTTCTAAGCGATATTCCACTAGGATCGTCGAAACACGCATCCAAGGAAGGCATGCACTGAAACTGATTGTTTCATACCGACCACCCGAGTACCCAAATATAACAAGGGGCGTTTGTTTTCGGTTGAAGTTCTATACTGCCTCATTCTTTCCACTTGAATGAAATTATTAATAACAATGTTGCCTTTACTTCTTTCTGAAAATTTGGTAGACAAGAATAGCATATATCCCCTAATCGTCTAAACCCGAAGTGAAATTTTCAGGTTAAGACAAAACGATGTGAAGAGCTAAGTTTGGTTTTGATATGAGATCAGCAGAAAACGTATGCTCGTAGTTATTTTCTGTATATAAAACTGCTCATTTTGAGAGAGAGAGAGAGAGAGAGAGAGAGAGAGAGAGAGAGAGAGAGAGAGAGAGAGAGAGAGAGAGAGAGAGAGAGAGAGAGAAACACTTTATTTTGGAAGAGGACTCAGCCCAGATGACGGAAGCGACCGGCAGCGCATGTTCCGGCAGAGTCCGACGATCCACGAGGCAAGAGCTACCCAAGGCCTGCTCCCGGTGGGTGGGGGTGGGGTACGGGTATGTGGGTCCGCGGGGCACTCGCACAAGGAGTCGAGGTTGCGACATCTCCGACACTTTGCGAAGTCAAAGGGGTGTGGGTGGGAGTGCTGTAATTGCGTGCGAAGTAGGAAGGAGTGGGTTTGTAGAGTGCGCCGCATCTGTCCTTCCTCCATCTCAAGTTCGGCGTAGGGTAGGGTGGGGATGGGGGGGGTTAGTGATATGAGGATGAGGCGGTAGTGTTGCGTGATGTCTCAGAATCTGGAGAGGGCGCACCCAGTGACCTCGAGTGCTCCATGCGTATACAGGACCAATAGAAGTGTTCGCCCGGGGTATTAATGCTCGGGCCCGCTGATTAGCCACCTCGTTGGTTCCCACGCCAGTGTGATCCGGGGTGCACAGCAGCATCACAGGCTGGTCGGGAGGTCTTCTTAGGAGATTTTTTAGTGCTGCGGCTGAGACGTTGCCCTTCTCATAGTTGTGTAGCGCCCGCTGTGAGTCTGATAGTGTAAAGGTGAAAGTAAGCGCTGGGGTTTGTAGCGAAGGGAAAAGCACTGACTATTTACAGGGAGAACTTGTTCTCGTAAGTCCGCTGTCCCCGCTAGCTACGGCGTCCACAAAACCGCTCCCTCGCCTTTCTCTTTGCCTTCCCTCAGCTGTTCACTTCAAATTCTTCACTTCCCGTATTGGCTGTGGACCGCTGGGTCTGTTTGGCGATGACGAAAATACCGTGGCAATAGGACGATGCTCGGTGTTGGCGTCGTGGTCATGGCGATATCCAGGGCTGTTTCTTCTGTAGTGCTGGGGTTTGGGAGACGACCAAATAAAGCATTACTACAAAGTGATATGACTCTCATGCCTAAACAACTGCGAGTATCGTTAAGTCTCCTTAGTAGGGTCGCCCCACCGTACTCCTTGTGGGCCACTCACCTTGTTTATAGCACTAAATTAGACCACGAAAGCGGCTTACAGCCATTTCACAAAGACACTGAGCTTCCAAACGGCGATTCTGTTGATTGCGAATCTTCGTTTTATTACCGGAAAACATTAAAGGGGCTCAGCTACTGCAGAAATGAGAGAAGCCATGAATGACATGTTACGGTGAAGAAGCTGGAAGAACAACTTCAAGGTGATTTAGCAGAAACGTTTTTTTTTATTTTGCGAGATTGCCCTACGGTATAACAGGAAGTTTTAAAGGTACAATGTTGCACTAGTTTCACACAAAATCGAAGAACAGACGGGTGCTGGGGTCCCCTTATGGAACACTTAAGATCTGGGGGTCTCGTACGATGGAGCCCTGTACCTCTGAGGTGTTGGATTCTGGCGTTTCTAAGACCTGAACAAGTCCACAACAGGTGTTCAAGGTCAGCTTCTGGCTCAGGCGTCATAGAGAAGGGGCAGGTGTCCGCAAAGGGGGCGGGATATCGGGCAGACCAAGCTTGAGTAACTCCTAGGGATAACTCCTACCAAACTCGAAGCCTCCACAGAAGGACCTCCTCCCAACAAGCAAGCCCACTGGGGAGGTGAATTTCGATTGATTGATTGATTGATTGATTGATTAATTGATTGATTCATTCATTCATTGATCTTACGGTTTAACGCGTCGACTCAACGCAGGCGATGAGGCGCGCGGTAGTGTGGGGCTCCGTAGTAATTTTGACAACCTGGGGATCTTTAACGTGCCTCAACTTCATCATCATCATTATCATCATCTTTAATCTGCGCCTAAATCTCGTACACACGGGCGCTTTTGCTTTTCGCCTCCATCAGAAAAGCGGCCGCCGTGGCCGGGAATCGAAACCGCGAGGGGAGGTGAATTGCAGACCCTGGAAGTAGAGGTCACTTGACACGGGGAAAGGTCTTGTTCTCCAGCAGCAGTATTCCACGTTAGATATTGGAAGAAGTGGTAATAGCCATGGAAAGTCTCATCGATGGCAGTTGCGATCTGCCGCTGGGTGGGCAGGATGCATGTCCTGGCGAATCCACAACACATGGCCAGGGCGTGGGCAGTTGTCTATAGTCGCGTGAATATATGCAGCCCGGTACAACGCGCAACGCGACGTAAATCTCTAATCGCTGCAATTGAGTCTGTGAAACTTTCCAGCTTGTCCCAACTAGTCACTGTCAATTCATGCGCCCGGGGACCTGTATAGTTGAAAAACTAGGCCATTATTTCAAACATTCAGACGACGAGAGTTTGGCAATGAGTCCACGGCGTGTAGTTCGTCCGAGTGCTTTCAGATGTGGCGTCGTATTTTCCGGGATGACGCATAACATGCAGCAGCAAGGACTAGCTAAAGCAGAAGCAGCGAACACAGAAGCAACAGAAGCACGACAGAACAAAGATTGTGATATGCAAGAAGTTCTTCAAAGCTGTGTCGGCCATTTAATCTGGGAAAGCCGCTGTACTGGCGTATCGTAAGTGACGCCATCGACCTTACCCTACACACTGAAGGTGTGCCAGTGCAAACGAGAGAAAATACCTCTCTATTCTGCGGGTACGAGACACGATTGACGGTACATTGGGCACTGTGGTGACGGATGCGTACACGTCACATGGTGCCGCGACATGAAGGGGTCATATGGGGCAACTAAACCACACGTTCGTTCAACGACGTGGTGAACCGTGCGCATGCCGGACGACCGCATATACTCGAAGCGTTACTATAGGGGTCTGAAGTGAGGCGACCGAACGTGTTCAAAGGTAGATGCGATTACTAATCAGTTTTAAAACTATCGCCGCCTGCCTCCTACCGGAATGCGGCGTGGCCCCTTGATTTTTTCGTTAAGCACAATAACACGCAAGCAATCAAATCAGTGATGTGAAAGCTGTCATCTTGTTTTGCGATGGCTGGGGCTTTGTTTTCCTGTATTGTTCGTCCCAGATGCACTCCTTCAGCAACGCAGACTGCTTTTTATGTAGGCTCGGTGTCTTCGACAATGACCAATTGAGCTGCCCTCATGGTATAAAAGCAATAGCTTATACAAAACACAGGCATGCGCGTACAGACACACACATAGACACTTCCGTACGCATGCACACGCACACGCATGCACAAACACACATAGATACACACAAAGAAACTAGTATCATGTTCTTGAAATCAGGACTCCTCCTTCCGCCGTCCTACCTACGCCACCAGGTATAGCTGCAGTGTGCATGCGCATGACAGGGAACCGGCGCCAGGGAGAGTACGCAGTTTCGTGATGAGATTGCGCTCTTTCCAAACCTAGATTGCGCAGATAAAATGGCACATACGTTGGTATCACACCGCGTCCAGTTGTCTCGGAATTGCCACGCGAGGATCTCGGAGGTTTCTGTGCGCACTGAGATGCTTTTTGAGAATTTGTGCCGCTGCAAGCGCACCTATTCTCAAATAGCGGCTGCAAGCGTAAAGTGCCGCTGCAAGAACAAATAGGGTGGCACGGCATTGTACCAGCCCACATGTTGATGTGAACAATTTTCAAGGTGAAATCCGCCAAAGACTTCAATCACCCCTACCCGCCTGCTTTCAAATGCCTTTCGGAGTGCGAAACAACTTCCTACATTGATGATACATTGCTCGAAAAAATATTCCTTGCACTCTCACTCCTCGCAGCTACGTCGGTATTGCCTACATTTGAAAAACCACTTCTATATGCTTTTTTCAGTTTCCACTGGATAAAAACGAATTTCAGGATGTCGATGAAGGTCAACTTCGTGTAAGTATAACCAGTGCTTCGCTCTGTATTCTGCCTTTACTCGTGCTGCACATTTAAAGCGTAATGAAGTGTTACGTCATGCACCTACGCGCAGCGCAAATTTACTTTGTTCTGCAGTAAGATTTCTGCGTGTGATTGTGGCACTAGAGAGCTTTCAACTTCCTTAACCGTGCAAGAAAAGTTTGAAAACCGTGCAAAAATAAGCCGTCGGTACTAAATAATTTCCTTTCCGATGATACGGATATGAGCATTAGATCTTAATATTCTTCTTAGCGATGCGCCTAATACCGCCAAACTAGAGCGAAATAATGGATGCGTATTAGGAACGCTCTGGTGCCTAACTTATGTATTCGTGACGTCACGCCAGCCGAAGCCGCAGCTATCACCACTGCTTCTTCTCCTTTCCTACTTCTTAACCCCTCTCGCACAACGCTACATCATCCCGCGCTATGGCAATAAACACTTAGTCTTGGCCTAGCCACTGCCCCGTCGTAATCGTTTCACTATCATTTAAATATTGTTTACGATAACATTGACAACTATAAAACATTACTGTTATCATAAGAGTAGAATGCAATATTTCATGTCTTCTTTTAGCTTATTGAGTGACGCTGTGTCTGATTTTAATCAGCATAATTGCAATACAATCATCGCCACTCAGTCAGGTGTATTAACCAGTGGGATGAAGAGATTACACCTGGTGTAAGATGCTAACCATCGCTTAACCAATTTCCGTTGGCTGTGACGTCAGCATACACGCCAACGCTTCTGACATACCTACTCTGTCTTTTGCCCACCTAAGATGAGCACGTCCATGGCTGGTTGATATCGAGGTACATAGAGCGTCAAATACAGATATAGAAATGAAACCTTAACACACGTCAGGAGTCTTTAGGTTCCTTAAATTCTCGATAACATTACCTCAAAGAAGTCTTCATTGTGCCTCTGTCGACCAATTTGTGGCACAGAGGCTTTGGTGTAGCAACTACGAAGTTCACGTTTGACTCTCCGCGTTTGTTGGTCCAACCAACCCTAAGAACAGTAAGGCACGTCGTGTTCTTAAGACTATTCTGCACGTCAGTTTCTGCGCGCTAATACTCAGCGTCAAGCAGGCGGCAGCTATAAAGGTAACGGCGAGGTGGTTTGCATAAAGGCAGAAGCATATTGGATGCAGCAGCCAGTTTTCGTTTTCTGCTAAATATAATAGCGTAATCGTCGCATAAACAGATCTAGCCAAAGCTTGGTCAATTTTTTTTGCATGTTAAATGTAATTATGGGGATTTAACAGCGGTGGGGACAAGACGAGTAACACAAAAAAACACAGGACGAGTGCTGAATAACACATGACTATTTATTCGGACAGAAAAACAACACAAGGATACACCGAGATACGCTCGCATCATAAACATGAAGAAAGAAGAAAAAGGCCAACAGGAATTACCTTCTCTCCCGAAAATTAACCTACTGATCAAACAGTGCAAGCGACGGCGTGCCTACGCATACGTCAAGATGCTCATGGATTGCAAAGGCATCGGCAATTTCCCTTGTGCGGGAATCACTGTGCACAAAATCGACGGTCGTGCGACCGAATTCAGGACTGCAGCCACAGGGTCCACAATGGGCCGGCCAATGTGCACAAGGCACTCCTTTTAACCACTTTTTATGCTCCTGTAGATGGACATTGGGGCAGCGCCCCGTCTGCCTGAGATACACTTTACCCCATGGCAACGGTATTTGAGTACCGCACATTGCTTTTACACAGAACAAGCTGGTGGCGTTTTACAGTGTACACACGAATCATGCAGAAACCCGACCCTCGTGACTTGTTTTAAATGCTAGCAGAAAGGTTTCGCAGCTTGTTTTGGCCGCAAAGATGACATCAACGTTTCATTTATTTTCAATTCTCTTAAGCGATTGGAAACGCGATGGACGTGCGGCATCACCGCGAGCCTGTTACGCTTCCACTCTATTTATCTGTGGGGTTGTTTCCCGCGCATCAATCTGTTGAGGTCGTTTTGTGAGATTGAAACACGGGGGTTATTAGAAAAGGCTGCATTTTTGAAACATTGAACTTGACATTCAAAGATGGAAGCTATCTCGTGCTTCCAAGACTTGAATATTGCAGAAAAAAGACACTGATGCTTGATTTCACAGTCTTAAAATCATCAGCGAAAAACTCAGCAAGGGTTTCTTTGACCTGGAAGTGAACTTTCAGCACACGTGGTCTTCTCTGAACGAGAAGGACGAATCCAAAGAATTGAATTTGCCTGATCACAGGAACTTCGCAAGTGAAATCCAACCACTGTCCTCTTTTCCTGCAGCACTTCAAGGTATCAACCATGTTTCTCGCGAAATCACTCGTTTTTATATATTTTTAAACACTGGAATCCCTGATAGTGATTTTAGCAGGTGGGTTACACGGCATAAAAGGATATATGGTTTAAAACAATTGTATAATGCAACACAGATGCAACACAATGCAATCAAATCAAGTAATCATATACGAAATAGCACACCCCCCAAAACCGTTCGATCCAAATCCATGTCCTGTGAGTTCACATTTATGTTCATTCCTGCGTAAAGTTTTTTGCAAAGCAAAGTTTGCAAAGTTTCGCCAAGTTTGGAAAGCATGAACTGTTTTTATAGACCCCCCCCCCTTTGTAGTCCTTTATAAACGAAAAAAAAGTCTGACGAACGAGACCAATCCTTGCTATTAGCGATCAGGAACAAATGTATCTCCAAAATTTTCTCTGTTAGAAATTAAGGCTTTTTCAATTTGATAGGCTTAGTTGTCTGTATACGTGTACAAAGAAGTTAAAACCCCAAGTTGATATGAGATCCTATTGTTTAGAGTGCTTCGGGTCGCCATTATTTTTTGTAATTCGATGGAACTGACCACCGCTTGACCGCAGAGTCTTCTTTTGCTACTCGATTGCAAAACATGTCGCCTTCCACATTTTTCTGCCTACACGACAGTACGCACACTTCACTTTATTTGTCAGTTGTACAAAAAATGACACACTTGTTCACGGGTGATGACGAATGCATACATGGAATTTCCGGACTGCTTCACGAAGGCTTAAATTCACACCTGACCCTAAGAGAAGAGCAACGCTCAAAATGACGGCGACAAGGAACACAAGTAGAGCTGGGTAGCGCTGGGTGAAACATAACAAATAAAACCGAGCAAAAGCTTGAAATTTGAAATTGAATAACGAAATGTCGAGTTTGTAAGCAAAGCGCGAGGCAGGCACAGGACGAGAGAAGAGATGGGACAAGGACAGGCGTCACCAACAAGCCCAACTTTACACTCTCGTTAACTGTCGAAGGGGACTTCGAAATGTTTTCGCCTTTTCTCGGCGCAACATTACATCGATGCCTCCAAAGCTGATTACTAGTCTTTGTACTATTTTAAGGGTATGATTAAAATTGCCGAGCCACGCATTCCCTTCCGGAGCTGTGTAGACGGATGGTTCTGTGTCTCGTATTTTGTGTTTGCTTGCGAAGGTTTCTCTGCGCTAACCGTTGGTGGCTTCCCGCAACATGCCTTTTTTTTATTTTTCAGGGAACCATGTTTTACTTGCACATTTTTTCGTACACGGTCTTGTTAATAGCCAAGGTAAGCCTCGCGCTAATGCCTTCGTTTTCGTTTTCACGTCTTCTACTTTACACTATTGTAAAGACGTCGAAGATCAGTAGGGTCAAAGAAACGCTCCTACTCACCATGGTATTGCTCAACGCTTGCCTATTCACCCATCTTTTAAACGTAAGTTTTATCAAGTGCGTCGGGACAAGACCACTAGACTTTCTACAGACCATTTAGATAGGAGGTGGTGTTTTTGATTCGTTAGCGCCCCCTCCATTGTAGCAGACCAGGAGTACTGATATCCACCCCGCATGCCGCGCAGCTATGTAGAATTTGGGGCGTATCGAAAAACTTACAAGCATGGTGCAAACCCTTGGATTAGCCGGGAAATAATCCACATGAAGCGTAAAATTAAAAGGCTTCGCAAGAAGCATTTACTAATGACACCCCAGCTCAACGTACTGAAAGGCAAACTACAAACAAGCTTGACAGAAGCAAGAAACAATTTTATAGTAATACGCTGGCTAACGTTCTTCAGAATAGCCCTCAAAAATTTTGGCGGTATTTAAGCGAGTCTAAGGCAGGAATTAGCAAAATGAAGGTTAATGGTGTAATAACAACGGATGCTCGTACTATTGCTGAACATTTTAATTAATACTTCCAGAGCGTGTTTTCTCAAACCGATGATTATGAACTCGAGAATTCATTCGTTGACTCAGACAATGACCTACTAGTGACGCAAGAGGGCGTATTGCACATGCTATTAAAACTTGATGCCAGAAAACCTGCGGGGCCTGACGGCATTCCTAATGCTTTTTTTAACCGCTACGCAGAATACTTATCGGAATTCCTAACTGCACTTTTTAATCTTTCAATTGCTACAGGGGAATTAGCGGCTGATTGCGTTAGAGCACGTGTGAAACCAATTCATAAAAAAGGTGACCCTTTATTGTTTGAGATTACCGCCCCATTTTTATTACAAGCAGTTCTTGCAAACTTCTTGAGCACGTTATTGCTAATTACGTGTATGAATTTCTCATTGAACACAATGTACTATCAGAGCATCAGCATGGCTTCAGAAGGGGGTTATCTACTGTTACTCAGTTAGTTACAACTGTCCATGAATTTTCCCGTGTGCTTGATGTTTCTGGGCAAACTGATGTACTGTTTGTAGATCTTTGTAAAGCCTTTGATAAAGTGCCACACGGGAAGTGGTTACACAAATTACAGCGTATAGGATTACCTGCAAAAATTGTTCAGTGAATTCAGGCTTTTCTTCAAGATAGACGTCACTATGTAGTGATTAATAATTTTTCATCGACTGTTCTTCGTGTATCTTCACGAGTTTCACAAGGAAGTGTGTTAGGGCCACTTTTGTTTTTATTTATGTATGATTTAGCTCCTGTTATTCCTGAAAATGTGTCTGTGCGTTTGTTCGCGGATGACTGTGTCATTTTTAAACAAATTTCCTCACCGTGTGATCATGTGGCTTTACAAGATCAACTTATCGCTATTGACAACTGGTGTCAGAACAGGGGCATGCAGTTAAACACACAAAAAATTTGCTACTGCGTATCACCAGGAAGCTGAGTCCTAGTCAATTCCACTATACTCTAATAGGCACTAACATAAATAATGTAGACAAATATAGGTACTTGGGGGTCACTCTCACAACCAAATTAACTTGGTCAACCCACATATCTGACATTACCACTTCCGCATTACGTAAGCTATGGTTTCTAAAAAGAAAACTAGCATCTGCACCCTCGCGCACTAAAATTCTAGCCTATAATGCCTGTGTTCGTTCTAAGCTTGAGTATGCTTCCATTATCTGGGATCCGCATACCAAGAAAGATATCAATTTGGAACGTATTAACAGAACGGCTGTAGGGTTTATTTTTGGCAAATATCGTAGGTTTGATTCCCCGACCACCTTAATGCAATTAAACGACATTTCTACTTTAGAAGCTCTGAGAAAATTCAGTCGTCTTTCCTTTCTTTACAATCGTTTGTGTGTTAATGTATAAATTGATCTCCCTGTCTGTGTTAAACTGCTATCAGCACGCCGTACTCGTCATGGTCATGAACATGCTCTAACCCCAATTTTTGCCCGATCAAATGCTTTTAAATATAGTTTTTTTCCCTAGAACTGTGGAGGACTCGAATTGTTTGCCGTGTGACATCTTTCATTCTAATAGGTTTCTTGGTGACTTTGAGCGTCACCTTCTTTCTTAATTTTTGTTTCTTTTGTGTTGCTGTCTGTTTTTTTACAATTATGTTTCGATGTATCCACTCCTGCTTGGGCCAGCACATTGGCCTGCACATTGGCCTGGTTAAATAAATAAATAAATAAATAAATCGATGTTTCCGATGTTTTTCTTGCCTGTTCAACACCTTTCATTTACCGCTTAAGCCAGTGAAGCTGTATTTTGATGCTTTGAGGAGTCTTTTCATGGTTTTATTTTCGGATAAATGAACATTTCACGTGTGGTTTCCCCAGTGTAAATGTGTATGTTTTTCATTTATCCCCTGAAGCCAAGTTAACCCGGTGTCGTCTACTTCGACCACCTTCATGTTTCCAGATCCTCCTTTACTTTCGAGATGACGCAAGAAGATACTCAGCTTGTTTTGACTGCCTTAACGGCACACGGAAGGCAACCAGAAACTTGGTTTCAAAAGAAAGTCTCGCCTTCCAATAGCCGTTTTAGCGTTGATTCAGTGCCTAAAAACGCCCTAATTTCTGAGAAGTTGTTATTCAAGCGCTCATACAACGTGATGCAAACAGCGACTGCAGTCTCTGCGTCCCGATAAACCGGAAGCAAGCGCGGCAGCGCTCATATATAGCGGTATAGAAAGAACCCAATAAGACGCTACCACGTACCGAGCGGCTTGGTCAGTTTCAGTCAAATACGTCGTTATTTCCCAAACCCCCTCGTCCTTTGCAGCTACGGAACACTAAACAAAATGTTCTTTCATGGGACCCTTGATCAGCACTAATGCTTTAGTAAAGAAAAACATATTCTCCTCTTGAGGCCGTGCGAACGTCGGTCAAACCAACCGCTTGCGCTTAGATTGCACGCTTTCTTGAAAGGCGGTACTGCCGCCCCAAGTATACACGAGTACTGCCATCGAGCGGCAGCCAGGAAAGACTTCGCGCACGACAGACAATTTAAGCGCTTCCGGAGCAAGTACCGCGGTGTAGTGAGTGGCGCCGGCACCTTCCTGCGCGTTTTCGTTATTTTATACACTATTTTCTAAATGCAGAGCATTTCAGTAACTCACGATGTCACCCGCGTTGACGTCCGTAGTCCGCATCGCTCCCCCTACACTATAAAAAATAATACTTACCGGCGTCAGGTTTCGATCCCACGACTCTGCGTGCGGAACGCAAGGTACATGGTTCTCTACCCACTGCGCCACAAAGCCGACACAGAATGGAAGGTTATGAACGCGCCTTATATCCTTGACTCATTCAATCGTCGGCCACAGGTGCGCCCTCTCCGCAGCGTCCTCCTCGCCTTCTCTCCGCTCGAAACATCCTCTCTCGCCGCGTTCAGTTCGGGCGCACAATAGGTGGGGACGTGCGCAACACCCTCTCTCGCCGCGTTGGGTTCGCGCTGAGCAACAGCGGGTTCGCGCGCAAGAACCGGTGGGGGCGCTCGCATCGCGCTCTCTCGCCGCGGTCGCTTCGCGCTTAAACCACATATGTCGTTCGTGGGCGCTCCGGTCGCTAACATCTGTGGCGTCATGGAGGAAGAAAAAGTTAGGAGACGGCGCTACCGGATAAACGTGAAGCCTATACATAAAAAGTAAAATCGAAGTCGGCCCAGGCGTCACTGCACCACGTGACCCCATCGCGCCGCCGCCGCGAGCTCTTCAATTTCGTCTGCTCGAAACTACTCTGCTTGCCCGTTGTCGCGAAGCCTGCTATATGTTGGTTTTTTCCCTACGGCTTTTGTCTCTTACACATACGCGGCACTCCTGCCCGCACGCGGGCATGAGATCACCGAGCAGACAAATGCAGGAAGGACAGGGAAAAGCTACCGCCAACCAAACACGACAGAAGCGCCGGAGTCGGAGACGCCGCCGCCGCCGCCGGCCCACCCGACCATGGTGGTCACGTGCTGGGCCGACTTCGGCGGCTTGAGAAAGAGAAACGGCGGAGGGAGCGGCTTCAACGGAGCTGGGCTTGCGAAGGCTAGCTGCGTGACGTCATGCCGTCTCCTAACTTTTACTTCCTCCATGTGTGGCGTGATCGTGACGTCAACATCACGCGTTCGTGTGGTGGCGCAATTTCGGCGCCATAACACTCTCTTGCGAGGGGCATTAGATTGGATTCGATTGGATTGGCTTGCATTGGCTTGGCTTGGCTTGGTTTGGATTTGGATTGGATTGGATAAAAGTGGATTGTGTTGGATTGTGTTGCGTCATAGCCGCTCCACGTTGCGTCATAGCCGCGGCAGGGGCTTCACGGCACGTTTCACGTTTCACCATCGACTTCATCGACAATGTCTACGCTGGAAGACAACAATAACAACAACCAATACGTAATCCATACGACTTGCCGGCGCGCCCCCCGCGGAAATGCTCTGCATTTGATCGTGCCCCTCGCGAGGGGGATGTTTGTCATTCTTTACCGCACTTCTTCACTTGGCCTATGTAGAATGCCACGGTGAGATAGACGCGGAGAAGCAGAGAAACGTGTAGCCTCAACTAGCGTCACTAAATACGCTGGCCTCAGCAGTTCAGCACCCAGCTTGTGAAACGAACTACACTTTCTCACGCGGAGAAGTGGCTCCTTGAAGGGGCCATGAAGACAAAATACAAGTTTGTTTTTTTCGACACCTTCGGCCTCAGCCCACACGCCTTGCAAAGAACTCGACGACTTACACGCACCCTGACCTCAAAACTGACACGCATGTGTTCGTGCGCTACGGACCCGTCCAAGGACCACTGCGCCCACATTACCTCGGCCCCTATCCACTCGTTCAACGTCACTCGACTACTTTCGTACTGGACATCAACGACTCTCCAGACACCGTGGCAACCGAACGCCTGAAGCCCGCGTACTTTGAGCCACCCGAAGTCACTTCGTTGGAACCTGCTCTGCCCCCTTTAACAAGACGACCTCGGCGTGTCCACTGGAAACCTACATGACTTCTTCGCTCGTCACTTCCGCTCCTCTCTTGGGGGGGAGCCCTGTAGCGGCAGCTCCAGCGACATCGCTGGATCGAGCGCCGTTCCTTGCGCAGCAGCCCGATGGAATGGACACAGGCTGCGTGGCCGGGCGAGCGCACGAGGACACGGGGGTCGCACTGGTGCTGACAAAAATAGAATCTGGTTTTGCCTTGCGACGAACGGTCGTCCTGCTCCACTACCTGCCCGCATTCGTACTCTCGCTGACTCCAAAAATGCTATTGACGAGTTCAACAAGGCTTTCTCTGACCATCCTACTGTCCACCAGATTCAAGCTATGGTCAACATACTCGCTCAGAATGGCACTAAAACTCGCCTGGCATGGATAGCATGGATACCGGGACACATGATGCAGGGACACGGCAACCAGACCGCGCACTCTGCGGCTAGGGAGAGCCTTCTCGTAACCCCTCCGCTGGATGACCAATCCCCTGCTGCTGTCTCGCCCACCTCCTTTCGCCTGCAGCTGGACCACGCTCGCCACGCGCGCCGATGCCGCCTAGCATCAAGCACTCCGCTTGGCTACCTACACGGTGTCCCTTCTCTACCACGCCCAGCCGATATTTTCATTAATAAGACTCTTGCGAACGCTGCTGTCACTCCTCACATAATATACAAATGGATTCACCCTGGGACGTCACTACCCCACGTTGTCCGCACTGTTCAGCGACTTCTATCGCGGACCTGAACCATTTAATCTGGCACTGCACTGCATTCTCAGACCATCGATATATTATCGAAAATGCACTTCCAAATGGTTCTTCACCAGCTAATCCCCCACACCATGACCCCCAATTCCTTGCCGTGCTAGGCACTTTTTCCCTTGAGAGCGGTCTGGCTCGAGTAGTGTGAGCCGGGGCCTACAACCTATTTGGTCCCTCAAACTGGACAATTGGATCCTCAATGGACAGTTAGATCCTCTACGGCCCTTGAAGATTCAAGTAGTGTTAATCCTCCCTCCCTGCTATTCCCATTTCCCCCCTCTGGCCAACCGGCCGTCCCATCCCAATAAAGGACTTACTACTACTACTTCCTCTCGCCCGACATAGCGCCCTACACATTAATGTCATCCAGATTTTTTTTATAAAGCTGCGGGTAAAAGTGGTATACTCGCGTTCTCGGTGAGCTGATCGATAGATGTAGATCAACTTTTATTTTGACTGCACTTTGCCTTCAAGGCTGCTATTAAAAACGGAGCTTAATTCCAATCATGAGCCGTAATAAGAATGTACTCTCAAAATTGAAACTCCCCAGGCATATCCCTTGTGCTGGGCGTTGATACCGCAACTTGCCATTTTCACTTCAATTGTTGCAACGTGGAAAATCCCATTAACTTTCTTTACGTGGTTAACAGGACCAAATCTTGCGTTTAGGGGTGGCCGCATTTACGTGTAGAATCCAAGTGAATACATTCTTGATATAGCAAATGACAGTCACGCCAAGTGCCGGGGAAGGAAAAGAACATTTATTGGGACGAGCGCCTGCTCTTATGGTCACCCCTCGTGGCGCATGCGCACTGACGGTACGTGCGTCAGTGCCCTGCCACAACACTTTTTCCACCCTTATTTTTTTTCATTCATAGCCCCAATGACCTGGCTTTCACTTGGGTCTTGTGCTACTACGGAGAGGTGCGGGGGAGACTGGCACTCGAGTTTCCAAGCTTTGCTCGCCTCCGACGCTCGAGCTTGCAGCGTTGGAATTTGAAGGCGCCGATGGCCGAAGAACGGTCTCTGATCCCTCACTCTGATCCATTTTCTCGTGGTGTTCCTCAGCTGGTGGTCCTGAAGGGGTGGCCCCGGGCTGGGTTCAGGCTCGGGCCGAGTCTCACCAGAGCATTGCTCTGCGATTTGACGGGGCAGACGTCTTGGCAAGGGTACAGGGTGACGAATCACTCTTGACTCAGGAACGGGAAATGTAGGTGCTACCAAGTGGTCGGCGTGCACATAACGCTCTTCGTCGTTTACGTTCACAGCACATGTCACCGCACTCATTCACCTCACAATGATGCCAACTAACCATGCAGGGTCACCTGGGCCCGTTTGCCCGAACGCTATAAGTGTGGGAATAAGTTCTCAACTACGACATTAGCGCTGTCTAGGTAATAATTCGTTTGCCCGAAACTGATGCAAGCACTCGGGTGAGGTGGCATTTCCGTCGGGTTTTCTGGCAACCGGCTTGTTTCCTGTGGCCGACTTCGACTTATTGACGTCTTATTCGTAAGTGGGAACTTAATCGGGAACTTTCGCGTACGGGCAAACGGGCCCTCGTCTCGCTCCTTTCAGCCGCACCCTGTCACCTTCGTTGAACTCGCACCACCGGGAAGCAGGATGCTGCGTGCCCACCTGCTCGTTCTCCGGGCGATCACCGAGCTGAGGATGTAGCACTGTAAGCCGTGTCCTCTGGGCCCTGACAGGAACAGCTCCGCTAGAGTCTTGGAAGTTGCTGCTCAAGGGGTGTTCCTGTAGCGGAAAAGAAACTGGTCGAGACACGGTGCTGAACCTCGCATTTTTTCATCCTGCAGTTTCTTTCGCAGACCTTTCTTAACGGTCTGTACAAGTCCTTCCTCAGTGCCGTTAGACGCGGGATGGTAAGGTGGTGTCTTTTTATGGCGTATGCCGCTGGATGAAAGGATTGATTGTAGGGTTTAACGCGCCGACGCAACGCAGGCGATGAGGCGCGCGGTAGTGGAGGGCTCCGGATTAATTTTGACCACCTGGGGATCTTTATCGTGCGCCGAAATCTCGTACACACGGGCGTTTTTGCTTTTCGCCTCCATCAGAAAAGCGGCCGCCGCGGTCGGGAATCGAACCCGCGACCTCGTGCTGAAAGGAAAGGATGAAAGGAACGCCGTGAACTTGGTAGAAACAAACTGCCATCCATTATCTGTCACTACCTCTTCTGGTAGACCGAACGTTGCATAAATGGTTCGCAGCTTTTCCACAGTTTTTGTGGCCATTGTGATGGTCATGCATACGACGTCAACCCACGTAGCACCAGCAACCAATTCGGGTGGCTGAAAGCAAAATCCAGGTGAATCCTTCGCCAACGCTGAGTCGGCCATTCCCATGACGTTATGGGCAAGTGCGGGGCGGCATTTTGAGTCAGCTGGTAAGTTTCACACTTCTTCACCGTTTGTTCAATGCTTTCGGTCTACCCAGGCCTCCACACGTGACTTCGTGCCAGCATTTTCATCCGAGTGGCTCCCGGGTGTCTTTCGTGTAGCAAGCGCAAGACGGGGCCTTGCAAAGAACACGGCACAACAACACGGTTACGCCACGTGACACAATCACGTTCTATAGGCAGTTCGTGGTGCCTAGAAAAGTACGCTGCCAGCATTTCATCGGTTACTTTTGAATGCCAGCCGCTTCGCGCGTACAAGTAAACCTTCGATAACGCAGAGTCTATCTGCGTTTCCAATCGAATCGAGTCAGCTCATAAGGGCAGATCATGAGCCGCTGAGAAAAACTAGACGTAGTCACTTGCGTCGCGCACGTTCTTCAACAGAATGCGCGATAGTGCGTCCGCATTTGCGACTGATTGCCCCTTGCGATACTGCCAGGTGTAGTGGTACGCTGCCAGTAGAAGTATCCACGTTTGCATTCGAGCTGTGGCTGATGCAGGAATAGGCTTATCGTGACCTAGTAAACCCTTCAGTGGCAAGTGATCCGAGTATATTGTAAACTCCCGACCGAACATGTATTTGTGAAATCGCTTGATTCCAAACACTACTGCTAGAACCACTTTTTCGATGTGCAAATAGCCTATCTCGGCCTTGCTGAGGGTTCGGGAGGCATACGCAATTGGGTTTTCATGGCCATGAACTACATGAAAAAGCACTGCCCCCACTCTGCGTCCGCCACTAAACTTAACGGTTTTGAGGGATCGTAGAAAGTGAGGACGCTTTCATGAGTGAACCACCGTTTGAATTCTTGGAAGCATTTCTCTTCGGTTTGGAACCAATGCCAGGGCTTGTTCTTTTGTAGAAGATTATACAAAGGCTTTAACCTTGGTGACATCTGGATAATAAACTTCGAGTAGAACGTTAGTATTCCCAGATATGCCTTGAGCTCTGTCTGATTTGTCGGAGCTGGTGCGTTTTTTACCGCCTCAATCTTTTCCTCACAAGGGTGGATTCCGGCATTGTCAACAACGTGGCCCAAATACCTCACGGAGTCTTGAAAATTTTTCTTGATTTCTTGATTTTTCTTCCTTTAACCGGGCACCGTGGCGCTAGAACCTTTCTAGGACGGCCTCGACACGTTTCAGGCACTCGTCGAATGAGGCTCGCGCAATCACAACGTCGTCCAGGTAACAGGCAACACAGTTGAGCCCCTTGAGCATCTGGTCCATGACAGACTGAAAAATTGCCGGTGCGCTTGAAATTCTGTACGGCATGCACCGGAATTTAACCAGCCCCAGGTACGTGTTTATTGTGAGCAATTTCTGAGAGTCTTCATGCACCTGAATTTGTTGTTACGCCGTTGACAAGTCAAGTACTGTGAAGAATTTCCCAGCGACAAGCACAGCGAAAATGTCCTCTACCAAAGGAAGAGTGCTCAGACTTTATAGCTAGGTTGAACGTCATTTCGTAGTCTCCACAAAGTCTCAGCATGTTGTCAGCCTTCTGCACTGTCACCAGCGGTGTGGCCCAGTCGCTCTTCAGAACTGGCTCCAAGACTCCTCGTTCTTGCAACGTGCGCAGCTCCTGTTCGACGGGGTGTTTCAGTGCGTAGGGAACAGCTCTGGCTCTGTAAAACACTGGCTGAACTCCATCTTTCAACACCACTTGCGCTTGATAGCGTTTGATCAAGCCTATTTTCGTGGAAAACGCGTCCCTGAACTTCTGAAGCAAGTAGTTTACTTTTTGTTCTGTTTCTACGCTGAAAATGTGAGCCCAGTCTAGTTTCAGCTCGCGAGCCGATCTCGTCCTAGCAAACACGGTTGTAGACCGGTAGCGACGACGACAGGCAACGTTTGTCTTTGCCCTTCGTATTCTACGACGACATTCGCCTGTCCTTTCGTTTCCAGTAAAGTGCCCCGGTACGTCTTCAGTTCGAGCGGGCATTTTTTGAACTTTACTTGTCGCGGCAGGTTCGCAAAGACTTGGTCGTTGATAATCGAAACAGCTGCCCCGATATCAATGTGCATGCTCACTGCCTGGTCAAAAATTTTAATTTCAACTTGATAGGGATGCTGAGCCTGTTTGCTTCCGTGCACGTGAAAAAGTTGCAACTGGTCATGCCCCCTATCTTCTTCAAGAACGTTGACCGCTTTGCCTCTCTTTTTCATGCATACCTTCCCCAAGTGTCCCAAATGTTTCCACCAGTGACATCTAGACTTTCGATACCGGAATTCGCTAGCGTCGTGCTTCTCATCGCATCTGTGACAAGTACGAGCAGTGAAAAAGCTTGACAGCGGGCTGAACTTCGGATTTTGCTGCGCACGACGTTTTTTCCGGATAGAGTTCACGCTCCCTTCTGTCGAGGCGCAGGCTTCCGCTCGGCTGAAACTTCTCGACTCCTTTTCGGCCAACTCTGTGGTTCTCGCCAACTCGCAGGCTGTCTCAAAGTTAAGTTCTTTCTTCTTGAGCAGCGCCGCTTCGATTGCAGGGTTCCGGAGCACCGCGACGAACAAGTGGCGCAATGCATAGTCCAGAAAATTCCCGAATGCGCACTTGGCAGCAAGGTGTCGTAGTTACGCGGCAAAAGTTGAAACTGTTTCCGTTTCTAGCTGGTATCGGCGGTTGAACTCGAACCTTTCCTATATGACTTGACTCCCCGGTGCGTAGTGCTCTTTCGGAACTTTCACCAGGTCCTCGAACGACTTCTCCTCCTGGCTTGAGGGCAACAGCAGATCCTTGAGGGTCTTGTATTGGTGCTTCCCGAGGGCTGTGATGAATGCGGACTTCTTCAAGCTGTCGTCTTCAATTTGTGTAACGTGTAGTGGTGGAACCGCTCGACATAGAAACTGAAATCTTCATCGTTGCCTTCGCCGTAAGCGTCAAACTCCCAGAATTTTGACATGCTTCCGTCGACGCCCCTTAAACAGCTGACCCGAACACGCCGGTAACGCTATCAGTTTGCCGCTATCCTCGTCGCCAGTTGATATAGCAAATGACAGTAACGCCAAGTACCAGGGAAAGAAAGAACTTTTATAGGGACGAGCGCCCTTCTCATATACTCGCCGCTCGCGGCGCATGCGCACAAACGGTACTTGCGTCAGCGCTGTGCCACAAGAATTATCGGGCTGAACACGTATTCAGGAATCTACAACAGGCGTAATTTTCGAAAATTCCTGTTAGCTTTTTGGTGGTTGCCTAGGGAAAACCCCGCGGAACATTTTTCGTCAATACGTATGCGTTATCTATATCAGTAAAATCTAGTTCAATAGAGGCGTTTAAATGCACCGGCCAACGAGCAAAGCAATCCGACGCTACGGCTGCCGCGAACCACTAGGAACAAGGCTCGCTTTCTTGAATATTCTCGGCTTCATGAAAACCCCAATGAAATCTAAACGGGCGTGTATTTCAAAAAAAAAATTAAATTGTATTTCCGATTTTTCCTCTGCCGTGCAAAGCTAGCCATTTTGAGTTTCTACGTTATGGTAGAAATGTACTCCAAAACTTTCAATCATTTAGGGTCCAAACTTTGGGTTGACGTTTAAATCGCATGTTACGAGTTACGACTTTGTGAGGGGAGCAACTTTCTCGCTTTTTTAAAGGCGTCATGAGGCAAAACTCTTTTTAATTTTCTTTTTGCCGGCGTCTCTAGGTAAGATTTCTCAGATATAACGAATCGGATATATTAATGCGTCGATTGTATACTAAGGGAATCGTAACATCACCTAATTGACCCCAAATCCACATTCGCCTTATAGGGATAGTTGAAGGCAAAACCATAGCACTACTTTGTAGAGACTTATAAGGGCTACGAACATCAGCAAAACTCAGTTGGATAGTTCAATGGCAACCAAGATAATCACAAACCTGTTAAACTGCATTTTCCATCTTTTGGCCCTTACGTAGTGTCATTACGAAAAACGTCGCTTTACGCCATTATAGAAATGTGCCTTCGAATTTTCAAACCTCTAGGTCTAGAAGTTCCGGCAACCATCCGAGCAGCTATATATCACACCTTAAAATATAGAGTAAACATCGTTAGCCCGATTTTCGTAGAAATGCGCCTAAGTATTCTCCACCACATGAATCTCACCATTCGCAGATGAAGGCGTTAAAAGACCCACTGCAAAAATGTACGAGTCAATAGAAGGAGTTTACAGGCTCGGGGTATTGCCTGCATTATGATTGGTATTACCGGCGCAGTAAGCTACCGACATATCAAACGTTCTTTTCAATGAACGTTTATTTTCAAACAAAATACCTGAAGTATATAATAAAATGGCTGAGTTGTGTGCACAACTTCTTGGCAGCGGGTTTTGTGAGAGGGAATTTCTTGCAAGCCTTCGGCCGACCGTCCGGGGCAAAAAGAGCACAGGTATAGAAACCCGAAGCTAAAGCAACAAAATGATGGTAGAGAGATACTTTATTTCATAATAGAGGAACAAAACAAGTGCAACACAAAATATCTTTCCCCATCTACCACGATATTCTAGTGCACGAGGGCACCAGCAGGAGGTTCTGCGCTTTTCACTTTCAATATCTAAACAGGTATTCCTCGCCAGCCATCTAGTCGCCAGTTTGAGCACGGCATTCGTTACAAGGACATATTATATACAATTACGCAGATATCTACTGCAATATTTCCCTTCTTTGTGCGCAATTAAACTAATTCAACAGCGAAAATAAAAGCGAGATGCAGAGCTTGAGGTTTTTTCCCTGTCGTTATGATGAGACGCATAGTTCTAATGCCCCAAATAACCAACGTTTCAACCGAAACTACAGCCGCCATAGTCGGGAGGTGTACCGACTCGATGTTCTCCACGTGCGAGGGTCGCTACATTAGCGGTACGCTTTTACAATTCTCTGAACTCGACAGGGGGGCATCCTGTACGGGGTTTACGCCTTCTACGCCAACCACGACCGACTGGTGGCCGAGGCGGACCAAGCTGAAGCCGCCGGTCCTCACCTGGCACGACTGGGCATCGCTGGAGCCCCGCAAGTTGCCTACAGGTAGGCACTACGCCACTTTAGGTTGAAATATTCCTGAGAGAAAAAGTTTAATGACTTGGAAAAGAAAACCATATACAGTTTTCCTTTGGGGCTATGTACATACGCGTCTATTAGAAAGTCCAAAATAGAGATTGCAGAAAAGGCTGACGCTAAATCCCGCCTTCACAACAATTCTTGCGCACACAAATTCAGTCAAAAAACTAATGTGATTGGTCTACTTTTACACATACACACAGCCACACACGCACACAAACAAAAACACACACCCGTGTAATATATATTCAGAGACTCCTACGAGAAGGCTTGGTTCAAGGCGCGAAGGCCCTTTATTCGGCAAGCACCAGCCCGAACAAAGGTGTGTTGTAAGACGACGAAGATGATGCCCGGATGCAAATAAATGGAGCGGGTGCCATGAAGGAAGCACGGCGCTTAGAGTTAGTTACACGCGCGTACACATATTTCCCACACACAGAGAAGCGACCAACCTGGCCGCAGGTTAGGCCTTGGACGGGCGCCGAATGAATTTCTTCAATCGTGATACATGAACGATTTCTGTCCCATTGCAGCAACGGTGCGGATAGGAGTCACGCGGTAATTAACTCGTAATGTCTGTTCCACCGCAGTGTAGGGGCCCATAAAGCGAGATAGAAATTTCTCACTCATTTGGGCGGTGCGGACAGGCGTTGAGAGCAGCATTTTGTCCCCGAGCGAAAACGATACATCTCGGTGAGTGGAATCGTAGTGACACTTGCGAACCTTTTGGCTGGCCTCAGTGTTCTCGGGAGCCAGTCGTCAACAGTGTGCAACCACTGTGTGCAACCCTGGACAGAAATTTCTCTGGGACGTTGGTTGAAGAATCAGCGGGTGCCAAAAAAGAAAGAAAGCGCCCGGATGGAGGAAGGCTGGCGGCCATACCCAAGATAAAACCGTAAAAGTCCAGTTGTGTGCTTTACCGCGGTGTTATATGAGAAGGTTAGAAATAGAAGACTTCTGTCCCAGTTGCGGTGATCGCGGCGAATATACATCGAAATCATATCCGAAAGTGTACGGTGCAAACGCTCCGCCAAGCCGTTGATCTGTGGGTGGTAGCTCGATGTGGTTTTGTGCATAGTGTCGGCGACACGAAGAACTTCTGCAAAGACTGCTGCGAGAAATGTTCGGCCGCGACCGCTGATAATGGCTCAGAACACACTGTAGATGGTGTGGCGAATTTACCCACCGTTCCCCGTACGGCAGTGCCTGCTCGCCGGCGGCAGCGTTGGCGGTATGGCTTTCTCGTCTGCTTCAGCGATGGTTGTTTCCGGCCTGTTTTCGTGCAGCTCCGCGTCCATTGCGTGATGCCTTCGCACGGCTTGATTAACTTGTTCGGCAGCACCTCCACGGTAACCCGCGTCTGACGAAAGTGCGGCAACAATGCGTCACTGATTGGTTTGCAGGGCGGGAAAACAAGATGTACGGACCACACACAGACATCTTGCCGCTTGAGAAACGCTACTTTTTGCGCACTGCTTGCCACGAACGGGTCTCCGTTTTATAAATTGCTGAATACCAATTCGGCTGTGTTTTAACACAGATATTACAAAAGGCGAAAGGAGCAACTGGTTCTGATAAATAGCGATTATAAAAGTTCCCTCAGCTTTCTCGCAATTCTCAAACTTACTAAACTAACTTGTTTAAATTGTTATGAATGGAAATCACTAAGCTCACATGCCGAATTGTTTCGGTGTCTGCACTTACGTCGCGCGATGGTGTATCCCCGAGCTAGCACATCAGGACGGCTAGGTTCCGTTGTCTCACCCTTCGAAAGACGCTTCTCTCGGTTTTCTTTCTGCCGGCTCACGGCCAAAGTATAGCGGCGGCATCCGCTGCTCTAGCTCCGCCGTTGCCGGTGCTGCTGCTGCGTTCGGGACGCCGCCCCCGCGAATTCCAGGTAACGGGTGGCAGAATCTCTGATTTCACCCTCTGTAGAGCCACGTATGTGAATTCAGGTGACGTCACATGGGCAATTGTTTTGAGATTCGTTGAAAGCTTTGCTTTTCAACCACCTTCACAGCACAGATTGGAGCCTATTTTCTTTCTTTGTCTGCTTAGTTCATAGGTATTTTTTTATTATCCGGATCGGACATGTAAGCTCAAAAAATTGCCCCCACCTCCCCAAAGGGAATCGTGAGGAAGTGCGAATGCATTTCTTGCGCCGAGAGTACAGGGCGTAGTAATTGTGCCATCGCCTTGAGAGGCGCAGTACCAGCGAGGGGGAGCTGTCAGGCGAGGGGAGAGGCGCGCGCCGAGGGTGAGTGCAAACCTAACGGGGGGAGAGGCGCGCCAGCTGCAGAGCATGTGACGTCACGGCGCGAGGAGAGGGGGGAGCAGACGCAAAGGCGCCAGCGCGCGGTCACGTGGGAGTGTGACGTCACGGCGCGAGGAGCGGTGCGGGAGCCGGCGCGGGCGCGCGCAGCCACGGCGCGGGAGGCGGAGCGCGCGCGGGTCACGTGGGGTGCGACGTCGCTGCGCCGTTGCTACAGACGCTCCTCTCCGCTCCTCGCGCCGTTGCTAGGGGAGAGGAGGAGGAGCAATGCGGACGGCGGATTCAGGGTCGCTTATTTATTTATTTATTTTTATTATTATTTATTTTTTTATTTATGATTTTTTATTTATTATTATTTTTATTATTTATTAATTCACAGTATGGTGCCTTACAGTCTAATGGTTCCTGGGAATCGCAATGTGATCACACGGGGGAGTTTACGTTAACTCACTGGCGAATGCCAACGGATTTTAACTTTACCCCCCTCATAGCATCACCCCGTGCATTCGCACTTAACCATGTTCACCCTCGGGGAAATGCCTGGGAGTTTTATTACTGATGATGATGATTGAAGTGTAATTAATGATTTAAAGAGTTGTTTCTCATGATGCATTTTGTACACACACACACACACACACATTTATATACGAAGTATTATTTATTTACACCTCACGATTTTCGTACGGTGCATAAAGTGCATTCGCACTTGCCCCCACCTCCCCGGCGGACGATTCAGGCTCGCTTAAGAAGTGCATTCGCACTTATTCCTGGCCAATCTCCCACGTGGGTATGTGCCATGTCAGCGGCCAGGCAGCGCGCGCCCATCTCCCCCCGTTGCTAAGGAAGACGAAAAGCGCGCGCACCCGCAGCTGTTGCTATGCGGACGGCGGAAGGTTCGGGGTCGCTTATAAAGTGCATTCGCACTTAAAAAGTATTCCGCACATTCTAATGTGTCCAGGACGTCATGGATACGTGGCATAGGGTAAACATCTTTTGTGGTTATTTTGTTAAGGGCCCTGTAATGGACACAGAATCTCACGAAACCGCCCTTTTTGTTAACCGAAACAACGGGGGATGAGCAGGAGCGCGATGATGGACAAGTAATGTCCCGCTTTAGCATGCAATCAACATTATTTTGTATCACTTTACGCTCAACAGAAGAAACGCGGTACGGGCGGCGAGGAACAATGCAGCACCCATCCGTTTGTATTTAGTTAGTCGCTGCTGCTTGTCTGCCCCAGAACTGCGGAATGGGAGTGAAATACTGTCTTCTGTTTATCCAGGCCTCATAGAGCTTTCCTCTGAGCTGGCGTAAGGTGGCTTATAGTAGTGTCCAAGGCGGACGCTGGGTTTTGATCTGGCAGACAGGTACATTAGAAGAAATGAGGCAAATAGACGGGACATGAAAAACCTCATCCTTGGGGACAGAAGCGATAGTGGCTTCTTGTGGCAGTAGGATTGGTTACAGGGTAGCATTCCCTACGGCCAGCAGCGCGTAGCGATGCGAAAATCCCACTAGGCAAGCAGGCATCACTGCCCCTTTAGGTGCGATGTTTCCAGACGGAACAACGAACACGCCTCCGTCAATGATGTCCCTTGACGCAGTGAAAATAACCCATTCCTGGCCAGGCGGAAGAACATAATCAGTAGCTGTCACTAACCGTGATTCCCCCGTTTCTGCAAGCGTGGCAAGGTCGGTGGCAGACATCTGAATAAAAGCCTTCCGGCGAAAAATTACAGCGGAAGCAGAAGATAGAAAATCCCGCCAAGGAATTGTTTAAGTTATAGCGGATGCCGTCTATGAACACGCGTACTGCACAATATCCGCTGGCTTTTACCGTCACACAATTATCACCGCGCAGAACACCATTTGCACCGTGGAGGTGCGCAGTACCGCTCCCTCTTAGGGCACAGAGAGATGTCAGGGCGCATCCAGCTTGGGATGTCTTTCAGTCTCTTAAGAATTGAGATCGAACGCTTGAGGTCGACGAAAAACTTGTAGAGGCTTTCGTCCCTCAGCCTGTCACCTTCCTGCTTGAAGAAGCTCGACGCGGTCAGGGTGACAGGTGGAAGGTTTCCATTCTATTGGCAAAGTCGTCGGGAGTCCAGCTGCGCCATTTCTCAGAACCCGCCCGTCGTTCAAGTCAACCACGCCTCCCCAGGGCGCTGTTGGAGCAGATACTGTCGCGGTGACTCCCGCTGTCCTTGTCGAGGCTGCTGACGCCCGTGAGCACATTGAGCAGGTACACGACCGTCCAGGCAAACGGCATGCGGTACTTGCCGATTCGCAACACTATAAGGTGTTGCGGCCTTGCGCAACAGAGAGCATAAGTCAGAATGAACAATCGAAATGCTAGCACCGGTGTCTACTACAGCTCCTACACTAATGCCTTCTACGAAAACAGTTAATGTATTTGATGCGCGCGATTGAAGTCTTGTTAGGTTTTCCAATGACGCAGCATTATCTCCGAAAACTGCTCCTTTTTGCTTTCTGGGTTGCAGTGGAAGGTTTGAGTAGTGGGTGAAGAGGGAAAGAGGAGCGACGGAAACCTGACGGAGAACGACGTCTCGGCTGACGTGAATTGTGCGGGAAATTGCTGGCGTCCGGGTATGGGGAGGGCCAGCGGGAAGACGCATAAGGCTTCTGGCGGTGGTCGAAAGCCTGGTGACGGTATTCGTAGGGCGGGCAGGTGTCACGGTGTCGGTATTTCTCACTCCGGAAGAACCGAGTCTCCGGAAGAACCGAGAGATATGTCCCTGGATGCCGCAATACAAGCAGGTGGATTGCGACGGACGCCAAGGCGAGTAATAGGGACTGGGAGCAGTCGTTGCTGACAGAGAAGCCGGAAGCGCTTCAGCGGGTTGACGAGTCTCCGAATATGAAACTGGGGCACAAGAGTGTGGGACAGAGTGAAGCATAAGAACTTGTGCAGTGGGCAAAATTACCGGACTGTCTGCTTGGGTGGGGAAGCACACGCAATTGAAGCCGGCTCTTCCTTAATCATGCCTCGCAAGCCGGGAATGAAGCACTGGTTTTGCCTGCATGAAAGGCTCCCTCTGGCTGCCCTTGAAGCTCTTCCCTTATGATGGAGCGGGGTATGGCTTGCAGGTTGCTGTTCGTGCAGGCGAGTCTCACGTAGCAGATGGCAAGCGCTGAGCCTGGAGGGTGTCTAAACTCTGCCAAATTGATGTGATGTCAATAGCACTTGTGGCATTTTCCAGGGCGAGGGCATGAAAAGCAAAAGTGGAGAAGCCCTTGACGATGTGACGCACCCGCTCGTCCTGCATCGTGCTGGCGTTGACGCGTCTGCAAAGGGCCAGAGAATCTTAATGTATAATGTGTAGGTTTCGCCAGGATGTTGAACGCGTACATCCAGCTTCTTTTTGGCGGCCTCTCAGCGAGTTCCAGACGCAGGAAAAATCTTGAATATTTTGTTAGTAAAGGCGGACCAGGTAGTGAGTTTCTCTTCATTGCTTAAAAACCACGTTTTCGCCACTTCATGTAGGTACCAACCGTCGTTGACAAGTTTGAGAGAGTATTCCCACCTGCTGAAAGCGCTGAAACGGTGGTAGGTGTCGAACCAGTCTTCCACATCATCGAAGGGGAGACCGGAGAGGACTGATGGGTTGCCAGGGTGACTGGCATCAGCATGGTTGATTCGTTCGGCTTGCATGTTCAGATCTGGCCGAAATATTCGCCGACCCAATCGGAGCTCCAAGTAAACGTGGTAGACGACGTCGCCGAGCCGAACTGCCCCTTACCACTAGAGACGCTCCGACGAGAAGGCTTGATTGAAGGCGAGGAGGCCCTTTATTCGGAAAGAACCACTCCAACCAGAAAAGGGACCTCAAACCACGATGGTGACCATAAATTTTCGCGCGTCCAAACGATGATGTGCTGATGACGCACAGGTGTTTTACTGGGAGGGCGAAGTTGCCCGTCTGCCAAATAAATGGAGCAGGAACACCACGGAGCGGGAGATAGGCGCTTAGCGTTAGTCACTAGAGCTTAATATACACACACATACATACACACACGCACACGCACACATGCACACGCTCACACGCACACACGCACGCACACACACACACACACACACACACACACACACACACACACACACACACACACACACACACACATATATATATATATATATATATATATACAGCGGTTAAAAAAATGGGAAATGAGGGGCTCGGTAGAATAACACATAAAATAAGGGTTGGCAGTCAAGCACACCTCGGAAAGCAAAGGGGAGGTTGTGGTGGGTCTTATAAACAGATGAAGAATTTTTTTTGAGTCAGAAAGAAAGTGGCGCAAAAATGCCCGCCAGGTGCGCTTCGAACCCAAGACCTCCAGAGAACCGGTCTTCATCTGTTTCTATGGCCCACCACAACCTCCCCTTTGCTTTCCGAGGTTTTCTTGACTGCCAAGTATTATTTCATGTGTTCTTTCACCCAGCCCCTCATTTCCCATTTTCTTATTCGCTACATGTTTATCAAGGGCCTCTGTTCTGGCAGTCTTGGGGCCAAAGGTAACTTAAGAGGGTTCAACTCTGGTCGACCACTCTCGACATGTCGTAGACACTCGAGTCACGGACCAGGGGTTAAAAAGATCCCCTTCACTCCGAGTAGTCCGAGTGGCGCTGGCTACCCCCCCAAGTGCAGGAAACAAAAAGAACAAACAAAAACAAAACAAAAACCTTAACATAAATACCATAGAAAATTATGGAGAAATAGCCCCGCCGGTAGCGTAGTGGTTATCGCACCAGACCGGTAATTTGGAGGTCGTGGGTTCGGATCCCACCCGGCGGGAATTTTTTGACCACTTTCTTTCTGACTCAAAAAATGATTCCTCTGTTTCTATGACCCACCACAACCTCCCCTTTGCTTTCCGAGGTTTTCTGGACGGCCAACCCTTATATATATATATATATATATATATATAAAGTTAAGAGAAAAGCGCGCCGTTTTTTTCGGTAGCGGGAATCGAACCCACAACCACCGCATAACACGTGCGGTGCTCTACCATTGAGCTAGTTCCGCGGCGACTCCTCTCTCGACTATACCGCGGCGTTTTGTATTTACGACTGCTCACAGCCCGGTCAACTAGCGCCTTTTCCCAGCGGCCGCACATAAGACGTGGTCGGAAGTCGGGGATAGCCAAAGGGATTTCAGACTGCTGAAGCCAGAACCCTCGTAATGCATTTTTAGAACAGAGACGTACGGGACGAGGGATTCCGTAAGGACACATATCAAAGTTGCCGTCCTTATTGCCAGTGCTACGTGGCATTATATATATATATATATATATATATATATATATATATATATATATATATATATATATATATATATATATATATATAGTATAAGTAAAGAGTCGGATACACAGCAAGAACAATAACAAACAATGTTTACTTACGTAGCGGCAATGGGACTTGCCTTCATCAGAGTAAAGTTACATGATTTTGCTGTCGCAAACATTTTGAACACATTTCTTATATAGGTTTGCATAAAACTGTGAGAAAGAGCGGAAAATGTTTCGGAAATGGGGAGTGTGCATACAGTCAGGCTACGCCTATGTTACAACATCAACAAACAAACAAGAAAAATAAAAAATAAAAAAGGGGTCGTGTTAACAATGCAGCGTTCAAGGTTGCACCATGACGGGTCAACGTATGCCGCGCGGGCTGCAAGTTCAGACAATGGGGGAAACTGGACAACTGCGGTTTGAAAAGAAAGGGCAGAGTATACACTGAGGTATTCAGTGACTGCTGAGACTGGTTCGGGGGGAAGCGAAGATGGGTGTGCCCCCCGCTGGTCAAGAGAATAGATAGGGGGCTCAAAAGAGCATTTCACAGAAGCTTTCAATTTAACAGGAAATAGGTAGGGTCACAAAAGGTTAAACATGAATAGATCACAAAGAGATCACAAACATGAATAGATCACAAACATTTTGAACACATTTCTTATATAGGTTTGCATAAAACTGTGAGAAAGAGCGGAAAATGTTTCGGAAATGGGGAGTGTGCATACAGTCAGGCTAAGCCTATGTTACAACATCAACAAACAAACAAGAAAAATAAAAGGGGGCGGGGGGGAGCGAGAGAGAGAAAAAGGGGTCGTGTTAACAAAGCAGCGTTCAAGGTTGCACCATGACGGGTCAACGTATGCCGCGCGGGCTGCAAGTTCAGACAATGGGGGAAACTGGACAACCACGGTTTGAAAAGAAAGGGAAGAGTATACACTGAGGTATTCAGTGACTGCTGAGACTGGTTCGGGGGGAAGCGAAGATGGGTGTGCCCCCCGCGGGTCAAGAGAATAGATAGGGGGCACAAAAGAGCATTTCACAGAAGCTAGCAATTTAACAGGAAATAGGTAGGGTCACAAAAGGTTAAACATGAATAGATCACAAAGAGTTAAACATTCTTAAGTGATGGTGGGAAAGAGGCCTCCCTCCCCAGGACAAATGGCATTGTTGAGCCGCATTAGGCTAATAAAGCTGCTGTATTAGGAGAGTTTCTGCGAATTCTGATGGCAAACTCGAGGGTAGGAAAAATAAAGCTGCTGTATTAGGAGAGTTTCTGAGAATTCTTATGGCAAACTCGAGGGTAGGAATAATGAACATAGTTATAAAAATTATGAAGCCGCTAATTTTAATCGAGGGATAAGCACGTTAGTTTTCCGTAACTTTCATTAATTCCAAGCGTGGCTGACCCAAACTTATAAATAAGATAAGATTCCCGAACCTCGCGGTCGTGGTGCGTTTTGAAGGCGGATTCTAAAATCGTTGCTTTAAGATGTTCAAATGCATGCCCGGGACTGTTCACATGTCTTGACAGGGGCAAATAAGGGCAGCTTTTTGCATGAGAGCGGTGATTATTGAACCGTATTCGGAAGGGCGTTTCAGTTTGGCCCATATATTGTTGCCTACAAACAGTGCACTCTAGAAGATATACGACATTAGCGGAGTCACAGTTAAAGTTACCTTTTATATTTACGTAGTAGTCTGAAGCCGTGCTGGTGGCGCGCTGTGTAGTGGTCATGTGTGGGCATACTTTACATCGGGGTTTATTGCAGGGCATGCAGCCAGTAGTTGCCGGTCGGTTGATACGAGAGTTAGTAAGAAAGTCACCTAAATTCTTATTACGCCGGTAGACAACGCGTGGTGGTTCGGGGAATATGCTTTTTAAGCGGTCACTTTGCATTAGGATATTATGATGTTTTTTGAGCACGGTTGACACTCTTGGAGCGGAGGATGAGTGGGTTAAAACTAAGTTAGTTTTCGGGTTCCCGTTGGGGGCTTTTTTCTTACAGATTTCGTTACGGTCTAATTGGTTGGCTCGCACAATAGCGTCATCGATAACTTTTTCCGGGTATTTTTTATTCAGGAGGGCGGTCTTGAGTTCTCGACAGTTTGAGTCAAAGTCGGCTTGGTTTGAGCAAATTCTCCTAAATCGGTGGGCTTGGCTGTAAGGTATTGCTGTCTTGCAGTGTCTGACATGTCTGCTTCGGAAGTGCAAATACTGCCGCGTGTCTGTCGGTTTTCTATACAGTTTAGTTTGAAGCCGACCTTGGAAGGTAGTAACGGTGACGTCCAGAAAGTTTACACTGTGTTCCGAATAGGAATGAGCAAGGGAAATACTAGGATGGGCTAGGTTAAATGCCTCAATGAAGGTGAGGAGCTCCGCCTCACCGTGTTGCCAGATCATGAATATGTCATCAATGTACCTTTTATAGTACATTGGCTTTAAATTTTGGGTGTAAAGAAAGTTTGATTCGAGGTGAGCCATAAAGATATTAGCGTAGTTAGGTCCGATTCGAGTTCCCATTGACGTTCCGCTGACTTGCACGTAATGAACTCCGTCGAACTCAAAATTGTTAAGTTCAAGAATAAGCCTAAGGAATGTTTGGAGAGCAGAAGAATCGATAGGTTTGTCGCACGATGACTGCTCATACGCAAGGGATACAGCGGCGATGCCATCTTCATGGAGGATGTTAGTATACAGTGACGCAACATCAAGGGTGACTAGAAGGCAGTTATCAGGAATTTCAATTTTTGAGATGTCTGAGAGAAAGTCATTTGTATCCTTAATGAAGGAGGGAAAGCTGGGCGGAATGTCGCAAATGAGATTATCCACATAGCGCGAGAGGTTTTCGGTAACAGTGCCAATGCCAGAAACAATGGGGCGCCCTGGGTTGTTCACCTTGTGAATCTTTGGGAGAAGATAGAATTTACCGGCTACTGGGCTTAAGGGGATCAGGGAACGAGCCGTGGTTTCATTTATTGTTTTATTTTTAACAAGCTCAGCAAGTTTATCTTTGACAATTTGCTTATAATCTTGAGTGGGATCATTAGGTAGTGCTTTATAGAACGTCGATACTGATAGTTGCTTATTGGCCTCGTTAACATAGTCGGTTTTGTCAAGGATTACGATTGCGCCTCCCTTGTCGGCAGGTTTTATAATTATGTCGGAACAGTTTGCGAGTTCCTCTAGGGCTTTCTTTTCGTTGGTAGTCATGTTGTGGTGGAACGAAATTTGTGTTTGGTAAGCTTTTCGCACATCGCGTTGGACAGCTTTGATGTACATGTCGAGGCAACTATCACGCTGTGTGGGAGGGGTCCAGTGCTTATAGCTAGGTAGGGTTCTGCGGGCTTCTTCCGTCGCGGGGTGATCGTTGAAGTATTCTCGTAGTCTCATGTTTCTGGCGAAGTTATCTAAGTCCTTAAAAAGTTGAAATTCATCAAAACCACCAGTAGTCGGGCAAAAGTTTAGGCCCTTTGACAAGACGTTCATCTGAGCTGGGGAGAGGGTTATACTTGAAAGGTTCATTACATTCCCGGTAAGGTTTTCTTTTGTGACGGCAGGCGAGGGAAAAATATTAGTACAGGGATTTAACTGAACTGTTTGGGGTGCAGTAGTCGAAGCATTTAAAACAGTCGTAGTGACATTATCGGCCGTATTGTCAGAGTTGTGGCAGTTACTAGTGCCGGAGCTTGTTAGGTTCTTACGCATGTGGCCAGTGTTAGAAATCTTATCTCGGTTAAACTTTCGGTCTTTTGTTCGGGATATGGCGGAGGCCGTCTTAGATTCGTAGTTGCTTAAAAGGTTCAACTCTCTTTTGCTTAGTTCCTGACTAGGTAGTTCCTCTTTCTTTCGGAGAGAATGGGCCGTAGTTTCGTAGTGATTGAGGATTATTTCAGTTAATTGTAATGATGCTTTATCGAGTACCTGTTTCCACTTATTCATGTTGGACGGGGAGAGTTCAGTAGTAGCAGGTTTTATTCTAATCCTAAGACCCCTGGGAGCGACCGCGGCAGTCAAGTACTGTGCAAGAGCGGAAACGTGCAATTCGGAACGTATGCGCTTTTCGGTGATTTTTCTTAGTTTTAAAAACTGTCTTGAAACGGGGAAGGAGGCCGCGTTACCTGTTTTTTTGTGTTTTAGTCAGTTGCTGCTATGCCGGTTCTTTCGAAGGTTGTAAGGGCATGTGGCACGGAGGGCTGGATTTTGGACCCCGGAAGGTCCGGCGGACGCGCTGCTGTTCGTTTTCGTGGGCTCGGTGGTCGCTGAAGATGCGGAGGTTGGGCGTGGCATGCTGTTGGTGCGGCGCCGGTCAGGGAGCTTCTTAGTGTAGCCGCGAGCGTTCCCTCGGGATGTTGTGGCCGCTGCAGGTTTGCCAGTAGGGGTTGGCATGTTGCTGGCGCGACGCTCGTCCGTGGACTTCGGGGTTGGGGCGCTGGCGCTCGCCCGGGGCGCCGTGGTTGTGGTGGATCTGGGGGGCGGTGGCGGTGGGCTGCTGGCACGACACTGCTCCGGGGTCCTTACACTCGATAGAATTGGAGGCAGTGGTGGAAAGTCGCTGTCATTTGGCAATATAGCCGGGGCTGCAACTGGGTCGGCGGGGCATGCGAAGTCGCGCCAGCCCAGAGGATTGCAGCGCTGTTGCATGATGCAGAGTGCACGGATGTGGCCGGCCAGCAAGGCCACACCCTCGAAGCTCGGGTGTAAGCCGTCCGCAGCGAGTACTCGGCAGGCTGGAAGGTGCTCAAAGCCATGATCGACGAAGCGGACAAAGCGTGAGTGGCGGCAAAATTCGCGGAGAAGTGAGTTGAAACGGCGTGCCTTTTCGTTGCAGCAGCAAGCGAAGCGAGAGATGCGGTAGTCGAGGCGGCGGTTAGCGGAGCGGGGAAGAATGACACTGGCGTTAATAGTGGAAATGTTCGGTCGAGATTCTAGAATGAGGTCAGTCAGTGAGCGGTAGTCAGAGAAAGCATGTTCAGTGGAAGTAGAGCTGAGATCATTAGTACCAACATGCAGAAAAACTGTAGTGGCAGAGGCAGGGATAAAGTCGATCAGTGAGCGTGCGTCAGCAATGCATGCGCCAGGCTGAGAAACAAAAGCGGGGGTTCCAGGGCAGAGGGGATCGAAGTGATGATACAAATACTTGGTCTGGGAGTCCCCGATTACAACTGTTGTGGTTTTGGTCTGCGGAAATTTCCAGATGATGCTCTTTGCTGTGGTCCTGTCAGCGCTCACGGTAGAAACAAATCTAGAAAGAGATAAACTCACAAAGCGCGTAGAAATTGTATAAGTAAAGAGTCGGATACACAGCAAGAACAATAACAAACAATGTTTACTTACGTAGCGGCAACGGGACTTGCCTTCATCAGAGTAAAGTTACATGATTTTGCTGTCGCAAACATTTTGAACACATTTCTTATATAGGTTTGCATAAAACTGTGAGAAAGAGCGGAAAATGTTTCGGAAATGGGGAGTGTGCATACAGTCAGGCTACGCCTATGTTACAACATCAACAAACAAACAAGAAAAATAAAAAATAAAAAAGGGGGGGGGGAGCGAGAGAGAGAAAAAGGGGTCGTGTTAACAATGCAGCGTTCAAGGTTGCACCATGACGGGTCAACGTATGCCGCGCGGGCTGCAAGTTCAGACAATGGGGGAAACTGGACAACTGCGGTTTGAAAAGAAAGGGAAGAGTATACACTGAGGTATTCAGTGACTGCTGAGACTGGTTCGGGGGGAAGCGAAGATGGGTGTGCCCCCCGCTGGTCAAGAGAATAGATAGGGGGCTCAAAAGAGCATTTCACAGAAGCTAGCAATTTAACAGGAAATAGGTAGGGTCACAAAAGGTTAAACATGAATAGATCACAGAGAGATCACAAACATGAATAGATCACAAACATTTTGAACACATTTCTTATATAGGTTTGCATAAAACTGTGAGAAAGAGCGGAAAATGTTTCGGAAATGGGGAGTGTGCATACAGTCAGGCTACGCCTATGTTACAACATCAAGAAACAAACAAGAAAAATAAAAGGGGGGGGGGAGCGAGAGAGAGAAAAAGGGGTCGTGTTAACAAAGCAGCGTTCAAGGTTGCACCATGACGGGTCAACGTATGCCGCGCGGGCTGCAAGTTCAGACAATGGGGGAAACTGGACAACCACGGTTTGAAAAGAAAGGGAAGAGTATACACTGAGGTATTCAGTGACTGCTGAGACTGGTTCGGGGGGAAGCGAAGATGGGTGTGCCCCCCGCGGGTCAAGAGAATAGATAGGGGGCACAAAAGAACATTTCACAGAAGCTAGCAATTTAACAGGAAATAGGTAGGGTCACAAAAGGTTAAACATGAATAGATCACAAAGAGTTAAACATTCTTAAGTGATGGTGGGAACGAGGCCTCCCTCCCCAGGACAAATGGCATTGTTGAGCCGCATTAGGCTAATAAAGCTGCTGTATTAGGAGAGTTTCTGCGAATTCTGATGGCAAACTCGAGGGTAGGAATAATAAAGCTGCTGTATTAGGAGAGTTTCTGCGAATTCTGATGGCAAACTCGAGGGTAGGAATAATGAACATAGTTATAAAAATTATGAAGCCGCTAATTTTAATCGAGGGATAAGCACGTTAGTTTTCCGTAACTTTCATTAATTCCAAGCGTGGCTGACCCAAACTTATAAATGAGATAAGATTCCCGAACCTCGCGGTCGTGGTGCGTTTTGAAGGCGGATTGTAAAATCGTTGCTTTAAGATGTTCAAATGCATGACCGGGACTGTTCACATGTCTTGACAGGGGCAAATAAGGGCAGCTTTTTGCATGAGAGCGGTGATTATTGAACCGTATTCGGAAGGGCGTTTCAGTTTGGCCGATATATTGTTGCCTACAAACAGTGCACTCTAGAAGATATACGACATTAGCGGAGTCACAGTTAAAGTTACCTTTTATATTTACGTAGTAGTCTGAAGCTGTGCTGGTGGCGCGCTGTGTAGTGGTCATGTGTGGGCATACTTTACATCGGGGTTTATTGCAGGGCATGCAGCCAGTAGTTGCCGGTCGGTTGATACGAGAGGTAGTAAGAAAGTCACCTAAATTCTTATTACGCCGGTAGACAACGCGTGGTGGTTCGGGGAATATGCTTTTTAAGCGGTCACTTTGCATTAGGATATTATGATGTTTTTTGAGCACGGTTGACACTCTTGGAGCGGAGGATGAGTGGGTTAAAACTAAGTTAGTTTTCGGGTTCCCGTTGGGGGCTTTTTTCTTACAGATTTCGTTACGGTCTAATTGGTTGGCTCGCACAATAGCGTCGTCGATAACTTTTTCCGGGTATTTTTTATTCAGGAGGGCGGTCTTTCGTTCTCGACAGTTTGAGTCAAAGTCGGCTTGATTTGAGCAAATTCTCCTAAATCGGTAGCCTTGGCTGTAAGGTATTGCTGTCTTGCAGTGTCTGACATGTCTGCTTCGGAAGTGCAAATACTGCCGCGTGTCTGTCGGTTTTCTATACAGTTTAGTTTGAAGCCGACCTTGGAAGGTAGTAACGGTGACGTCCAGAAAGTTTACACCTAATGCAAAGTGACCGCTTAAAAAGCATATTCCCCGAACCACCACGCGTTGTCTACCGGCGTAATAAGAATTTAGTTGACTTTCTTACTAACTGTCGTATCAACCGACCGGCAACTACTGGCTGCATGCCCTGCAATAAACCCCGATGTAAAGTATGCCCACACATGACCACTACACAGCGCGCCACCAGCATGGCTTCAGACTACTACGTAAATATAAAAGGTAACTTTAACTGTGACTCCGCTAATGTCGTATATCTTCTAGAGGGCACTGTTTGTAGGCAACAATATATCGGCCAAACTGAAACGCCCTTCCGAATACGGATCAATAATCACCGCTCTCATGCAAAAAGCTGCCCTTATTTGCCCCTGTCAAGACATGTGAACAGTCCCGGGCATGCATTTGAACATCTTAAAGCAACGATTTTAGAATCCGCCTTCAAAACGCACCACGACCGCGAGGTTCGGGAATCTTATCTCATTTATAAGTTTGGGTCAGCCACGCTTGGAATTAATGAAAGTTACGGAAAACTAACGTGCTTATCCCTCGATTAAAATTAGCGGCTTCATAATTTTTATAACTATGTTCATTATTCCTACCCTCGAGTTTGCCATCAGAATTCGCAGAAACTCTCCTAATACAGCAGCTTTATTATTCCTACCCTCGAGTTTGCCATCAGAATTCGCAGAAACTCTCCTAATACAGCAGCTTTATTAGCCTAATGCGGCTCAACAATGCAATTTGTCCTGGGGAAGGAGGCCTGGTTCCCACCATCACTTAAGAATGTTTAACTCTTTGTGATCAATTCATGTTTAACCTTTTGTGACCCTACCTATTTCCTGTTATATTGCTAGCTTCTGTGAAATGCTCTTTTGTGCCCCCTATCTATTCTCTTGACCCGCGGGGGGCACACCCATCTTCGCTTCCCCCCGAACCAGTCTCAGCAGTCACTGAATACCTCAGTGTATACTCTTCCCTTTCTTTTCAAACCGTGGTTGTCCAGTTTCCCCCATTGTCTGAACTTGCAGCCCGCGCGGCATACGTTGACCCGTCATGGTGAAACCTTGAACGCTGCTTTGTTAACACGACCCCTTTTTCTCTCTCTCGCCCCCCCCCCTTTTATTTTTCTTGTTTGTTTGTTGATGTTGTAACATAGACGTAGCCTGACTGTATGCACACTCCCCATTTCCGAAACATTTTCCGCTCTTTCTCACAGTTTCATGCAAACCTATATAAGAAATGTGTTCAAAATGTTTGCGACAGCAAAATCATGTAACTTTACTCTGATGAAGGCAAGTCCCGTTGCCGCTACGTAAGTAAACATTGTTTGTTATTGTTCTTGCTGTGTATCCGACTCTTTACTTATACTATTTCTGCGCGCTTTGTGAGTTTATCTTTTTCTAGATTTGTTTCTACCATGAGCGCTGACAGGACCACAGCAAAGAGCATCATCTGGAAATTTCCGCAGACCGAAACCACAACAGTTGTAATCGGGGACTCCCAGACCAAGTATTTGTATCATCACTTCGATCCCCTCTGCCCTGGAACCCCCGCTTTTGTTTCTCAGCCTGGCGCATGCATTGCTGACGCACGCTCACTGATCGACTTTATCCCTGCCTCTGCCACTACAGTTTTTCTGCATGTTGGTACTAATGATCTCAGCTCTACTTCCGCTGAACAAGCTTTCTCTGACTACCGCTCACTGACTGACCTCATTCTAGAATCTCGACCGAACATTTCCACTATTAACGCCAGTGTCATTCTTCCCCGCTCCGCTAACCGCCGCCTCGACTACCGCATCTCTCGCTTCGCTTGCTGCTGCAACGAAAAGGCACGCCGTTTCAACTCACTTCTCCGCGAATTTTGCCGCCACTCACGCTTTGTCCGCGTCGTCGATCATGGCTTTGAGCACCTTCCAGCCTACCAAGTACTCGCTGCGGACGGCTTACACCCGAGCTTCGAGGGTGTGGCCTTGCTGGCCGGCCACATCCGTGCACTCTGCTTCATGCAACAGCGCTGCAATCCTCTGGGCTGGCGCGACTTCGCATGCACCGCCGACCCAGTTGCAGCCCCGGCTATATTGCCAAATGACAGCGACTTTCCACCACTGCCTCCAATTCTATCGAGTGTAAGGACCCCGGAGCAGTGTCGTGCCAGCAGCCCACCGCCACCGCCCCCCAGATCCACCACAACCACGGCGCCCCGGGCGAGCGCCAGCGCCCCAACCCCGAAGTCCACGGACGAGCGTCGCGCCAGCAACATGCCAACCCCTACTGGCAAACCTGCAGCGGCCACAACATCCCGAGGGAACGCTCGCGGCTACACTAAGAAGCTCCCTGACCGGCGCCGCACCAACAGCATGCCACGCCCAACCTCCGCATCTTCAGCGACCACCGAGCCCACGAAAACGAACAGCAGCGCGTCCGCCGGACCTTCCGGGGTCCAAAATCCAGCCCTCCGTGCCACATGCCCTTACAACCTTCGAAAGAACCGGCATAGCAGCAACTGACTACAACACAAAAAAACAGGTAACGCGGCCTCCTTCCCCGTTTCAAGACAGTTTTTAAAACTAAGAAAAATCACCGAAAAGCGCATACGTTCCGAATTGCACGTTTCCGCTCTTGCACAGTACTTGACTGCCGCGGTCGCTCCCAGGGGTCTTAGGATTAGAATAAAACCTGCTACTACCGAACTCTCCCCGTCCAACATGAATAAGTGGAAACAGGTACTCGATAATGCATCCTTACAATTAACTGAAATAATCCTCAATCACTACGAAACTACGGCCCATTCTCTCCGAAAGAAAGAGGAACTACCTAGTCAGGAACTAAGCAAAAGAGAGTTGAACCTTTTAAGCAACTACGAATCTAAGACGGCCTCCGCCATATCCCGAACAAAAGACCGAAAGTTTAACCGAGATAAGATTTCTAACACTGGCCACATGCGTAAGAACCTAACAAGCTCCGGCACTAGTAACTGCCACAACTCTGACAATACGGCCGATAATGTCACTACGACTGTTTTAAATGCTTCGACTACTGCACCCCAAACAGTTCAGTTAAATCCCTGTACTAATATTTTTCCCTCGCCTGCCGTCACAAAAGAAAACCTTACCGGGAATGTAATGAACCTTTCAAGTATAACCCTCTCCCCAGCTCAGATGAACGTCTTGTCAAAGGGCCTAAACTTTTGCCCGGCTACTGGTGGTTTTGATGAATTTCAACTTTTTAAGGACTTAGATAACTTCGCCAGAAACATGAGACTACGAGAATACTTCTACGATCACCCCGCGACGGAAGAAGCCCGCAGAACCCTACCTAGCTATAAGCACTGGACCCCTCCCACACAGCGTGATAGTTGCCTCGACATGTACATCAAAGCTGTCCAACGCGATGTGCGAAAAGCTTACCAAACACAAATTTCGTTCCACCACAACACGACTACCAACGAAAAGAAAGCCCTAGAGGAACTCGCAAACTGTCCCGACATAATTATAAAACCTGCCGACAAGGGAGGCGCAATCGTAATCCTTGACAAAACCGACTATGTTAACGAGGCCAATAAGCAACTATCAGTATCGACATTCTATAAAGCACTACCTAATGATCCCACTCAACATTATAAGCAAATTGTCAAAGATAAACTTGCTGAGCTTGTTAAAAATAAAACAATAAATGAAACCACGGCTCGTTCCCTGATCTCCTTAAGCCCAGTAGCCGGTAAATTCTATCTTCTCCCAAAGATTCACAAGGTGAACAACCCAGGGCGCCCCATTGTTTCTGGCATTGGCACTGTTACCGAAAACCTCTCGCGCTATGTGGATAATCTCATTTGCGACATTCCGCCCAGCTTTCCCTCCTTCATTAAGGATACCAATGACTTTCTCTCAGACATCTCAAAAATTGAAATTCCTGATAACTGCCTTCTAGTCACCCTTGATGTTGCGTCACTGTATACTAACATCCCCCATGAAGATGGCATCGCCGCTGTATCCCTTGCGTATGAGCAGTCATCGTGCGACAAACCTATCGATTCTTCTGCTCTCCAAACATTCCTTAGGCTTATTCTTGAACTTAACAATTTTGAGTTCGACGGAGTTCATTACGTGCAAGTCAGCGGAACGTCAATGGGAACTCGAATCGGACCTAACTACGCTAATATCTTTATGGCTCACCTCGAATCAAACTTTCTTGACACCCAAAATTTAAAGCCAATGTACTATAAAAGGTACATTGATGACATATTCATGATCTGGCAACACGGTGAGGCGGAGCTCCTCACCTTCATTGAGGCATTTAACCTAGCCCATCCTAGTATTTCCCTTGCTCATTCCTATTCGGTACACAGTGTAAACTTTCTGGACGTCACCGTTACTACCTTCCAAGGTCGGCTTCAAACTAAACTGTATAGAAAACCGACAGACACGCGGCAGTATTTGCACTTCCGAAGCAGCCATATCAGACACTGCAAGACAGCAATACCTTACAGCCAAGCCCACCGATTTAGGAGAATTTGCTCAAACCAAGCAGACTTTGACTCAAACTGTCGAAAACTCAAGACCGCCCTCCTGAATAAAAAATACCCGGAAAAAGTTATCGACGACGCTATTGTGCGAGCCAACCAATTAGACCGTAACGAAATCTGTAAGAAAAAAGCCCCCAACGAGAACCCGAAAACTAACTTAGTTTTAACCCACTCATCCTCCGCTCCAAGAGTGTCAACCGTGCTCAAAAAACATCATAATATCCTAATGCAAAGTGACCGCTTAAAAAGCATATTCCCCGAACCACCACGCGTTGTCTAACGGCGTAATAAGAATTTAGGTGACTTTCTTACTAACTCTCGTATCAACCGACCGGCAACTACTGGCTGCATGCCCTGCAATAAACCCCCATGTAAAGTATGCCCACACATGACCACTACACAGCGCGCCACCAGCACGGCTTCAGACTACTACGTAAATATAAAAGGTAACTTTAACTGTGACTCTGCTAATGTCGTATATCTTCTAGAGTGCACTGTTTGTAGGCAACAATATATCGGCCAAACTGAAACGCCCTTCCGAATACGGTTCAATAATCACCGCTCTCATGCAAAAAGCTGCCCTTATTTGCCCCTGTCAAGACATGTGAACAGTCCCGGGCATGCATTTGAACATCTTAAAGCAACGATTTTAGAATCCGCCTTCAAAACGCACCACGACCGCGAGGTTCGGGAATCTTATCTCATTTATAAGTTTGGGTCAGCCACGCTTGGAATTAATGAAAGTTACGGAAAACTAACGTGCTTATCCCTCGATTAAAATTAGCGGCTTCATAATTTTTATAACTATGTTCATTATTCCTACCATCGAGTTTGCCATCAGAATTCGCAGAAACTCTCCTAATACAACAGCTTTATTGGCCTAATTCGGCTAAACAATGCCATTTGTCCTGGGGAAGGAGGCCTCGTTCCCACCACCACTTAAGAATGTTTAACTCTTTGTGATCTATTTATGTTTAACCTTTTGTGACCCTACCTATTTCCTGTTCAGTTGCTAGCTTCTGTGAAATGCTCTTTTGTGCCCCCTATCTATTCTCTTCATCCGCGGGGGGCACACCCATCTCCGCTTCTGCCCCAACCAGTCTCCCCACCCACTGAATACCTTACTGTATACTCTTCCCTTTCTTTTGAAACCGCGGTTGTCCAGTTTCGTTTCCCGCATTGTCTGAACTTGCAGCCCGCGCGGCATACGTTGACCCGTCGTGGTGCAACCTTGAACGCTGTTTTGTTAACACGATTCCTTTTTGTCTCTCTCGCTCCCCCCCCCCCCGCCCTTTTTTTTTTTCCTCTTTTTTCTCTTTTTTTTTGTTTGTTGTTGTTGTAACATAAGCGTAGCCTGACTGCATGCACACTCTCCATTTCCGAAACATTTTCCGCTCCGTTTCACAGTTTTCTGCAAACCTATATAAGAAATCTGTTCGAAATGTTTGCGACAGCAAAATCATGGAAGGCAAGTCCCGTTGCCGCTATGTAAGTAAAGCTTGTTTGTTATTGTTCTTGCTGTGTATCCTACTCTTTACCTATATATATATATATATATATATATATATATATATATGTTTTTTTTTCTTGCTTTCTTCTTCTCCACCTTTTCTTTTAATCGCGGGCTTGCAGATAGCTCATAATAAGGACTCTTCGCACCGCCTGTTCTGCTTCCGGCGTTTCTCATAACCTTTCCGTAGGCCACGCGCTGGGGCAACAAACGCCTCTCATCCTTTCTCTCGAAGAATTTCCAGGTATATCCACCCCCGGATGACTTCCCTCTTACCGACTTCACAGCTAAAACTATACAGCCTTCTTTTTTCTCCCTCACTATCTGCAAATCTCACTATCTCCCTCACTACCTACATACTGCAAAACGAATCCGCTTTCTCAATTCCACTTCTCTCCTCTCCCCTGGGGAACTACCCCTACACCCCTACATAAACCATGCCAGCAAAGCGAGGGTTCGCCCTGACGAAGGCAAGTCTCTTCGCTTTGCTGAAACGTTGGCAACAACCGTGTTGTCTACCTTGCTCAAAGATTTCTTTTATATATATATATATACATATATATATATATATATATATATATATATATATATATATATATATATATATATATATATATATATATATATATATATATATATATATATATATATATATATATACAGAAAGAAATGCCGGCAGTCTACAATGCCAAAGAAGGCATAGGGGAGTGGTTAGACTTTTTTTTTTTACTGTTATGGACTTTACATTATTTTTTATTAATAACGTGAGAAAGAAAGAAAAACACGCGCCCAGAGTGGGGACCGAACCCACGCCTTTCGATTATATATATATACAGAAAGAAATGCCGGCAGTCTACAACGCCAAAGAAGGCATAGGGGAAGGTTAGACAATTTTTTTACCGTTAGTGACGTTACATTATTATTAATTTTTATTAATTACGTCAGAAAATAAGAAAGAAAAACACGCGCCCAGAGTGGGGACCGAACCCACGCCTTTCGATTAGATCTCGAATGCCTTACCAATTCGGCTATCTGGGCGACTGTGTTCTGCTTCACTTTCTGGGGTATTTATATATACAACTGTATCTGACGCTTGAGGGTGGTAGCCAGCGCCACTCAGACTACACGGGGAGAAGGGGACCTTCTTTTTCAACCCCCGGGGCGTGACGCGAACGTCTACCGCCTGTCATGAGCGGTCAACTGGCGGGAAACCCTCTTATGCTACCTTGGCATCAAGGCTGCCAGAACCGAGGCCCTGGCTAAGCTTTCGCGCGATAATAGGGTTTGGAAATGAGGGGCTCGTTAGGAAATACAGAAAGAAATGCCGGCAGTCTACAACGCCAAAGAAGGCATAGGGGAAGGTTAGACAATTTTTTTACCGTTAGTGACGTTACATTATTATTAATTTTTATTAATTACGTGAGAAAGAAAGAAAGAAAAACACGCGCCCAGAGTTGGGACCGAACCCACGCCTTTCGATTAGATCTCGAATGCCTTAACAATTCGGCTATCTGGGCGACTGTGTTCTGCTTCACTTTCTGGGGTATTTATATTTACTACAACTGTATCTGACGCTTGAGGGTGGTAGCCAGCGCCACTCAGACTACACGGGTCAACTAGCGCCGCGTCGAGGGGCGGCGCTAGTTGACCGGGCTCGGAGCAGTCGTAAATACAAAACCCCGCTGTATAGTCGAGAGAGAAGTCGCCGCGGAACTAGCTCAATGGTAGAGCACCGCACGCGTTATGCGGAGGTTGTGGGTTCGATTCCCGCTTCCGGAAAAAACGGCGCATTTTTTCTCGACTTGAATTTTCGATTATTTATTCCTGCATAAAAAAAAGGCAATCATATCTCATTCGGCACTGTCAAACACTGTTAAAAAACGCCAAACAGCACTGGCAATAAGGACTGCAACTTTGATATGTGTCCTTACGGAATCCCTCATCCCGTACGTCTCTGTTCTACAAAATGCATTACGAGGGTTCTGGCTTCAGCAGTCTGAAATGCCTTTGGCTATCCCCGACTTCCGACCACGTCTTACGTGCGGCCGCTGGGAAAAGACGTTCTACGTCTTCCCGCGGTGGTCGAGGGGCGGCGCTAGTTGACCGGGCTCTGAGCAGTCGTAAATACAAAACCCCGCTGTATAGTCGAGAGAGAAGTCGCCGCGGAACTAGCTCAATGGTAGAGCACCGCACGCGTTATGCGGAGGTTGTGGGTTCGATTCCCGCTTCCGGAAAAAACGGCGCATTTTTTCTCGACTTGAATTTTCGATTATTTATTCCTGCATAAAAAAAAATAAAATAAAGGCAATCATATCTCATTCGGCACTATCAAACACTGTTAAAAAACGCCAAACAGCACTGGCAATAGGGACTGCAACTTTGATATATATATATATTATATATATATACATACATAAATATATATATATATATATATATATATATATATATATATATATATTGTGATGATATGGGTGGCTATGACTGTGGATTAACGTCGCACAAACGACACAGGCCCTTGAGAAACTCTATGGCGACGTAGACGGCGATGAACATTTATCTTGACGAGACGAGTTAACGAGACGAACGTACAGTGCCCAGCGATTGAAACGCGATACTCGGAGCGCGTGGCTGCCGGTTCCTGTTGCGCAACAGGTGAGCGCTTGTGAGAGCGAGCTGGCGCATTGTGGTATACCATGAGGGTGAGAGCGTTCGTGACGCATGCTTAGTGCATCTGGGAGACAGCCCTTCAGTGTGTGGTTCTTGGCGGTGCCATAGGGGTGCTACATGCCATGGCTTCAAAACGCTGCGCCTGCGTGCCGTGCGCGCCACGATAACACATCGCGATAAATGCACATTCAAATTCTTCATAACGCGCGCTGTGCCAGCTCACCCAGCTTCGCGCGGCGCGGCACGCAGGCGCAGCGTTTTGAAGCCATGACATGTAGCACCCCTATGGCGCCGCCAAGGACCACACACTGAAGGGCTGTCTGCCGGATGCAGTCAGCATGCGTCACGAACGCTCTCATCCTCACGGTATACCACAATGCGCCAGATCGCTCTCACAAGCGCTCACCTGTGGCGCAACAAGCACCCGCAGCCACGCGCTGCGAGTATCGCGTTTCAATCGCTGAGCACTGTACACTTACAAACAGAATGATACAAATGACACAAAGTTCCGCTAGACCCTAAAAACTAGCACGTCCAAGTTCAGTTCAAAAACGAAACTGCAAATGAACGAAGTGTCTCACGTGCTCTGACGCACTTGATGCAGTCGATGAGACATCATCGACGCGGGCTGTTGGTGGATCCCACGTTGCCCAGCAGAGGCCGGCGATTCCAATGCACGGCCGTTGAGCAGCAAGTAGATCTGGCTGGCTCTGTAAACTGGCGGTGTCTCCGGGCGTCGTCGACGACGGCCTCGGAAGACCACGGCTACCACACCTTGCCGGTAGTCCTACGAAGACATCGTCTTGTCGTTCCACTACTCCGTCCAGCCCCCCTCTTCTTCTCCGACGTCACATTATTGCCTCGGCTATTTTGCCAGTTCCCTTCGGGCGACACCTAGCCGGAACATATCCACAGAGGGCGATTGTCCCCGCTAGGCCGTTAACTTCATCATCGTCATAGCCATCTTCGATGTGCACACCCCCGCTGTCCTCCATCTCATCATATATATATATATATATATATATATATATATATATATATATATATATATATATATATATATATATATATATATATATATATATATATATATATATATATAGATATAGATATATATATATATATATACGAAAGGAACACTTTCAACAATGTAAAAGCACGATTGTTGCCAACGTTTCAACAAAGAGACTTGCTTTCGTCAGGGGAATCTCTCGCCTGGCTGGCACGCTTTATATAGGGGTAGGTCCCCAGGTGAGAGGGGAGAAGGAATGAAGGAAGTGAAATTGAGAAAGCGGATTGGTCTGGGAGTATGTCGGGGGAGAGATTGAGGGGCAAAGAAGGTTGTATAGTTTAAGCCGCGAAGTAGGTCACACGGAAGTCAGCTGGTGGTTGATATTCGTGGAATTTTAGGAGAGAAAGGTTGAGAGGGTGTTTGTCGACCCGCCGCAGGGCATACGGAAAGGTTCTCAGAACCGCCGGAAGCAGACCAGGCGGTGAGAGTGGGGTCCTTATCAGAAACTCAGTCCTTATGCTCAAACGTTGGCAACAATCGTGCTTTTACCTTGTTGAAAGTTTTCTTTTCTTGTGTTCTCTACCATCTTCAAAAGTTCAACTGCTCCCTGGATTTCGTGTACGAAGATGACGCAACAAGGTAAGCCCCCTCTCTTCTCACCGGCACACGTAGCTCTGATCGGTGATAGTCACTTTAAGTACATTCACGACCACTTCCCTTCCGGATAACATTCACCATACATTAGCTTTCAAAGCGGCGCCACAACCAATGACATCAGAAAACGTATTGACGCCGCCCCACGCAACATCACTCACTTCATTCTTCACTTTAGCCCTATCGACTTAAAGAACAACACCGCTGAAAGCATCATCGAGGCCTTGAAAACTGTTGTTCACGACGTTCAGACCAACAGGTCCAAAGCACAGATAACCCTCACAACAGTACTTCCCAGGATCGAAAAAAAAACACAAGCCAGTTATACCGCAGACACACAGACTTCTAGCTAACTCACAAAGGTCAGCTAAGCTTAACGACTTCCTCATGTACCTTGGACACAACAAAAGAAACGTTAACATCATCCACCACGGAAAAATTCACCACGACCCCCTCGGACACCTGGCCAAGGACGGACTACACCCTAACTTTCGAGGCGTCCAACTGATTTCAGAAAACATCAAGCGCAGGCTGAGGAACTCATTTAATGTGACGCTCCCAACTTCACGCATCAGCCTCCCGTCTCCGGCCAGCACAGAACCCCAGAACCAGCCCAACACCCCCAAAAGTAGCGAAATGTCATGTCCACCTAAGAACAGCACATGTGACGCCAGCACACAAACCGTGGACGTGGCCGCAACACCAGCTGTACAGCACGCAGGCGAACAACAAGCCGACCCACCAAAGACATCACGCTCATCGTTCACGCAGACCCCAACACGCAGTATAACGCAAACAGGCATCGATGTGGACTTCACCCCAAGCAGCCCCCCTAAACAACTGACTGCAAGCAAAAAAGTGTCACCCCGGAGGTCTGCTCGAAACAAACACAAATGACTACCACCGAGTACACCGGATGCTCCAACCCCTAAATCCCGCTCTTTCCTCAAAGCCCGAAAACTAGCCGGCAAACAAACCAACTACAGATTCATCTGAAAACGTACTCCTCGTATCTCCAAAGCAAAAAGATCCCAAAAGGCCTCCGCCTAAAATTTAGTTGTGCCCTTGGTGAGCTCCCTCCTGAACTAGCTGCCAGGGGGCAAGGTATTCTCAATAATGCTTCTCTTTCCCTCCTAGAAATTCTTAGAGACCACTGTACTAGCCAACTCAGCCTCTTCAACGACTAGATTGAAGCTCTTTCGCTAACTGAGCAGGAGAAAATAGATCTCAATATTTTTATAAATCATAAGAAAAATGATCTTAGTAATAGGCAAGCGGTTAAGTTTCAACGTTACCAGCTTCCCTTGCGAATTACAGCTTGCACTAAAGAAAATCAGCCTCTCAATAGCCCGGACAATGGACTATTAGGTCATGCAATGTTGCCCCTCGATACAGAGATTGCTTTAGTAGAACCTCATCCCCCAGCCAATAATCCTATAGAAAAAACCAGCTCCCTCGCTACCGGCCCCAGCAACGTCATTGACGTTTCGAAAACACTAACGGCCGACGAAAAAGGTATCCTAAAACGAGGTCTAACTTTCTGTCCCACAAATAACCATGTGAATGAATACGAGTTGCATAAAGATCTCACTGAATTTTCTCGGAGAATGAGACTAAGCGAGTTTTTTTCGGAAAAGCAGGACCAACCTGACATTAACAAATGCACCCTCCACCCTCCTAGCATTTGGACTACAGATGTAGATCAATCTCCAGAATTAGATCTGTACTTAAAATCAGTATCAAGAGAAATATTGGCAACAACCAAGCGATCAAACAAGCGCAAAAACCTAAGTCCGTTGGAAGAAGTTACCCTGAATAGCCTATCAGCCAGAAGCGACACAGTCATAAAGCCAGCCGACAAAGGTGGTAGGTAGCGTAGTTGTTTTACCTATGGGGAAATACAAAGATGAAGCTTATAGGCAGCTCAATAACCCTTGCAACTACAAGCCCTTAGATAACGATCCGAGCCAGGAATACAGCCTAAAAATCTTTCAGAGCCTCACAGATCTGCGATCTAGAGAATTAATAACGACCACTGACTTAAATTTCATGAAACCGAATAATAAGCATGCAGGCCGTCTTTACCTCCTCCCAAAAGTCCACGAAGTCCCTGTAGAATTATTGTTCACTGCTGACATTCCTGGCAGACCCATAGTTTCGAATAACAATACCCCAACAGAAGCATTATCTCTGTTTCTGAATCATTACCTATCTGAGATTCCGACTCTTTTTCCTTCATTCGTTCAGGACACCTCCGACTTCCTTCGCATAATAGAAGAGATAAATAAGGGTTGGCGCCTACCCAGTGGAACCCTCCTTGTTACTCTTGACGTTGCGCATTGTATACAAACGTCCGCTTCGTCGAAGGAATTGAAGCTATTTCAAAAGCTCTATCAGAGAACCCGCACCAACATGCGCCAGAAGTGTACATAACTTTGTTAAAACTAGTTTATAACTCTCAACAATTTTGAATTCGACTCTTCTTACTTTTTGCAAGCTTTTGGAACCAGCATGGGTACTCCATTCGCGCCGACCTATGCCAACATTTTCATGGGGCAACTTGAAGCCACTCTATTAAGCTCTTTTCCGCATAAACCTTAGGTTTACCTCCGCTACATAGACGACATCTTCATGATTTGGGAACATGGTCGCGCGACTCTAGAAACGTTTATATCTCATCTCAATTCTTCGCATCCGACTATTAAATTCTCCTGCCAGTATTCTGAAAAACAAATGAACTTCCTAGATACTACCGTCATTTTAGACAACGGTAAACTTAAAACCACGCTTTTTAGAAAACCAACTGACAGGCAGCAATACCTAGACTATAAAAGCCATCACCCGAGACACTGCAAGCAAGGGATCTTTGTAGGACAAGCCACCAGGCTTAGAAGAGTATGCAGTGATGACAGTGACTACGTAGAGCACCTAGATGAACTGAAGTCTACCCTTATTAACAAGAACCACCCCAAAAGCTCGCTCGATCAGGCGTATCAACGCGCATCTAATCTGAAAAGGGATGACGTGCTAAACAAACAGCGACAAAACGAAAGCGCCAGGCCGCCTGCCCTAATAACTAAATTTTCAAACGCCCTCCCAAACGTAAACAATATACTGCGCAAGTACTACCCCATTTTAGCCAGTAACGACCGACTTAGAAAGACTTTCCCGGAAGCCACAAGGGTTGCCTACCGGAGAAACAGGAATCTAAAAGATATTTTAGTGCATGCTCAAACAGGGCCTTCAAAGCAACCAGTCATAGCCAGCTGTTCCCGCCCCAGATGCAAGACATGCAGGCACCTGCCGACCGACTGCATTGTAAAAAGTACAGCCAGTAATTATGTCCACAAGATTAAATCAACTTTTACATGCACTTCATCCAACATTGTGTATATGTTGTAATGCTCAATCTGCCACTTTCACCCGCCGCGGTGGCTCAGTGGCTAAGGCGTTGCGCTGCTGAGCACGAGGTCGCGGGTTCGATTCCCGGCCGCGGCGGCCGCTTTTCTGATGGAGGCAAAAAGCAAAAACGCCCATGTGTACGAGATTTCGGAGCACGTTAAAGATCCCAGGTGGTCAAAATTAATCCGGAGCCCTCCACTACGGCGCGCCTCATCGCCTGCGCTGCGTCGGCGCGTTAAACCCTACAATCAAGATCAATGTGCCGCAAACAGTATACAGGCGAAACGAGTCAACCTATGAGCGTACGCAAAGGCCTTGCGAGGCGGAAACTGGAATCCATGATGCCGGATGTTTTCCCTGTAGTGCAGCTGGTAGCGAACCAGCAGGTGCGTCAGACGAAAGAAAAACACGAGGCTTCTCAGGAGAGCAAGCTAAATGCCCTACTGTCAGAAGGTGGAAAGAGGCAGACTCTGCCTAGCTTCGAGGTGCGGAACATGTCGTCGTACGAGCTATCGACCGCAGAGGCTCAAGTTCTCGGAAAGGGCCTGAACTTCAAACAAGGCAAGTCACCGGATGCCCGCAAGATGATATGCGCTGTCGAAAGCGCAGTTCAACTACTGGAGCAAGACGTACAAGATGAAGTACGCACAAGCGCCATCGGTGTTCTCTCCAGGTTGCGCGGATCAAGAGATGCACAGGCCATCACTACAGCGGAACAGAAGGCCATTCAGTCTCTGCGGTCGAACGCAGATATTGCTGTGCTCCCTGCCGACAAAGGAAACGTTACAGTCGTCCTTGACCGCTCTGCGTACGAGAACAAGTTGTCGGCACTACTCGAGGACCGTACGACGTACTCCAAAGCTACAAAAGATCCCACCTCGAGAATTCAAAAGGATTTGCAGAAATTGCTCTCCGGGATATTCAGTGGCTTAACCCCGTCAAAGAAAAGCCTATACTATCACCTTCTCTGCACGAACGGGTCTGCGCCTGCAATTTATGGACTTCCCAAGATTCACAAGGATGGAACCCCGTTACGTCCAATTGTGGATTTTACACGTTCGCCGCTCCTCCGGTTGTCCCGCTACCTGCACAAGGTCCTTGCACCGCTGGTGGGGAATACAGGTACGCATTTACGAAACTCGGAAGACTTTATTGGCAAGTTGAAGGGTATAGTTCTGGAAGATGACGACGTCCTGGTTTCTTTCGATGTGTGTTCACTGTTCACAAGCATTCCTGTCGAACTGGCAGTAAAAACCTGCAGAAAACGTTTGGAATTGGACGAAAGGCTTCCGGACTGCACTCCGTTTGATGCCGCCGAGCTTTGCAAGCTCCTCCATTTTTGCCTAAGCAATACGTATTTTACGTATAACGGCGACATACAAGCAGACGTTTGGGACGGCCATGGGGGCATCGATCTCGGTCACAACCGCAAATTTGACGATGGAAGCGATTGAGGAAAGATCATTAGAATCATTTCAACCACAGCCGAAGCTCTTCGTACGGTACGTCGACGATTGCTTTTGCGTCATGGACAAGCAGCATGTTCGACGCTTCCTACAGCATCTGAATGATACAGAGGCTTCAATCAACTTTACTGTGGAAGAGGAATCCAATGGCTCTATTTCTTTTATGGACACGCTCGTAAAACTCTCCCCGAGTGGACTATCATTCAGCGTATACAGGAAATCTACGCACTCCGGAAGGTACCTGAGATACCTGAAGGTACCATTCGGCGCACCACATGTCCCATAAACGTTCAGTGGTGACGTCACTTGTGAACAGAGCAAAACGGACGTGCTCTGAACCGGAAAGCTTGAAAGAAGAAATGAAGAAGATCGAAAGACACCTGCAACGGAATGGCTACCCAAAGCACTTTATCCGAAAAGAGGCAAAGAGGGCGACGAACACAACTATGCATCAAGGTGAGGAAGCAGAAGCGTCCACAAGAAGCGCGCAAAAGTGTGCTGCGGTTCCCTACGTCCCACATATCAGTGAAGCCCTCGCACGCATTTTCAAGAAACGCGGTGTGCACATCGCGCACGTGCCAACTAGCAAACTGCGTTCTGACCTCGTCAACGTAAAAGACCACCACTCACGCTCCAAGTTCCCAGGTGTTGTTTACGAGATTCCGTGCGCTGATTGCAAATCAGGGTACATTGGCGAAACGGGAAATCTTCACAGAAGATTAACGCAGCACCGGAACGACGTAAACAAGGGCCATGCAAGAGCAAGCGCACTGGCGGAGCACTGTGAGAAAACGGGACACGTGGTCAACTGGGACGAGGCGAAAGTTCTGACAACCGAGCGCAATCTGTCTTCCCGATTGCTGCTCGAATCCCTCATCATTCAGACGACGGCCGACACTATCAACAGAGCAGACGGCAATCTGCACCGTATCTATGCCACGTCATTGCGACGCCTCATGCCCAATATATAGCTTCGTTTTCCACGCACATGCTCATTGTGATCAAGGTACCCGTAGGGGTACCGAAACGTCAAACCGCTTCTTTGACTTGGTCAGTGACCTACGTTTCATCGTCACAACCACACATACCTCAAAGTACGTGGTTTGGAGTCAAACATCTGCTCATCTAGCAACTGCGCCTTCCAGCCAGGATCTGCATACACAACATCCTGACCGAATTGGCTTCCCTCATCAAGCCCCGCAACATGGAACAGCCGGTGAAACATTACGTGACTCAGCACATCGTCACCACCGGGCCGCCAGTGACTGCCCGGTCACGACGGCTGTCCAGCAACGGGCTTCAAGCTGCACGCAGTGAGGAGTTCGAGCATATACTGCAGCTGGGAATTATTCGTCCTTCGTCTAGCAACCATTCATCGCCGCGGCACATGCTGCCTAAACACGGCGGAGACGACTGGCGCCCGTGCGCTGACTCCAGAGCCTTGAACGCATCGACAACGCCGGACCGGTATCATCTGCCACACATTCACGATTTTAGTGCGCGGCTGGGAGGTACAAAAATATACAGCAAGATCGACCTCGTAGCAGCATACCTGTCGAACCGGAGGACATACCAATAACAGCCATAACAACTCCATTTGGTCTGTTTGAGATTGTCCGTATGGCCTACGGCTTGAACAATGCAGCACAAACCTTTCAAAGGTCAATGGATGAGGTCATCCGGGGTCTTCCTTTCGTCGTTGTCTACCTGCATGGCATTTTTGTGGCGAGCAGAACTCGTACCGAGCACGAACAGCACCTCCGCCAGCTCTTTCACCGTCTGGATGAGCACAGTCTGGTGTTGAAACCTCAAAAGTGCTTGTTTGGTGTAGAGGCTCTCAACTTCCTCGGCCGCCACATCGCTGCTCAAGGCATTATGCCATTGAAATCGAAGGTGGAATCCGTCAAGAAGTTTCCGGCTAAAACATCTTTCCGCAAACTGGGAGAGTTCCTCGGGATCTTAAATTTCCACCGGCGGTTCATTCCCTCTTTTTGTCGAGTACACCAGACATTCACCGACCTGCTGCGCCGAAACGACCAGAAGGCACCAGAATTTTGTTGGTGTGGCGAGCATCAGAACGCTTTTCAGAAGGCTAAGGACGAGCTGGCCGCGGCTACCCTTCTCATTCATCCACTGCTTGACACTTCCACACGCCTCATGGAGGACGCCTCCTCCACATCTGTCGGAGCAGTGCTGCAGCAACAGTGCTGCAAGCCTGAAGCCTGCAAAAGTACATTACAGCACTTTTGGAAGGGAGATGCTCGCAATCTATTGCTCCATTAAGCATTTCCTCCACTTCCTCGAAGGTCGTGAGTTCTACATCTTGACAGACCATAACCACCTCACCTACGTATTCAACAACAGTAGTTCCTCCTACTCAGTACGGAAAATTCGTCAGCTCTCATTCATCTCTGAGTTTTGTACAGACATGCCCCACGCTCCCGGAGTCGAAAAGGAAGCAGCCGAAGCCTTGTCTCGCGTCAACTCTTCTGGCAAAAAAGTCCTCGACTTCGAAGCAATGGCCGTGGCTCAGCGGGAGGACGCTTAGTTGGCGATACTTTCAGTCTCGTCAACTGGGAAGGGGGGGGGGGGGGGCGGGGATTTTCACTCGTGTTTTCCGAGGTTGCCCTTCCCTACGTCCAGGGCACGATAACCTGCGATACCTCTCAGGCAACCCAACTACCTATCGTCCCACTGAATTTTCACCGAGACGTCTTCAACACTTTCCACTCCTTCAGCTATCCAGGTGTCCGCGCAACCCAGCGGCTGATAACAGAACGCTTTGTTTGGCCCGGCGTCAACGTGGACGTGCGACGTTGGGCTCGGACACGTGAAACGTGTCAGCATGTGAAGGTAACTCGCCACACTCGGCTGCTTTACAGAAATTTCGGACTCCTGAGTCGCGGTTTGACCAAGTTCACCTCGACCTGGTGGGACCGCTACCGTCCTGCCAATGTTTCAGGTACCTGAATCGACAGATAAAGCCGATGGCCCGAAGCTGTACCATTTGCGGAAATATCAGCTCAGACCATCACGCACGCCTTTATTCAGACATGGGTGTCCCGCTTTGGCTGCCCCGCCGCCATAACTACGACGCTGCAGCATATAACCGCCTACCACCCCGCCAGCAACGAAATGGTTGAGCGCTTGCACAGGCAACTCAAATCTGCACTTACAGCGAAACTCGATCGCCATCAGTGGGTGAAAAGGCTCCCGTTCGTTCTTTTTGGCCTACGCTCAACGGTGAAGGAAGACCTCGACTGCAGCGCAGCAGAAATGGTGTACGGCTCAACCGTGCGCCTCCCGGGTAAATTCTCCGACCAGACACTTTCCGGCTCAGCAGCCTCCGACCATATCGAGAAGCTGCGCGCATGGCTTGGGCAACTAGGCCAACAGCACGTCGCATCGCCCGCAAGAGAAAGGTTTTCATTTTTCCGACATGGACTCAGCTACAAATGTGTTCGTGCGACACGACGCAAGGAAGCCGCTCATGCCTCCATTGTACGACGGCCCTTTCAATGTTTTGAGACGTAAAAACAACCCCATCACAATCGACGTGCGGGGCAAACGAGAAGTCGTCACCGTCGACTGCGCCAAGCGTGCTCATAATGAGGTTTCGGTTCATGCAGCCTCTCACGTACGCTTTCGGTGATAACCCCTGTACTCTGACCTTTCGCCATTCAGCCGGTAACTGCTTCCTTTCTGTAAAGGCTCCGCAATCTATGCGGGGAGCCTCTGTAGCGGAAGCCGCTGGGCACCCAAGCACAAGGGGCTCCCGCGAAACGGGGCTTTTCCTTTCTCTCCGGTATCACGCCGGCTTGACGGCTGCGCGCCTTTGTGGAAGACGCGTATTGGCCACGGCGCCAGCTGCTTACTTTGGTGGTCATTCCCCCGCCTTCTTCAACGTCCGCAGTCGGGGGAGGCATAACTTGTTGGCCTTCCGACTCCTGGCATTAGACATTGCGTCGTTGCCGCCTGCTTGCTTGGAGGGCCTTTTTCCTTTCTCTTTTGAAGGACGCTGGAGTTGCCCTTGTTTCCCTTGTCGGTAGACGCTCTCGCCGCACCCATCTTTTGAAAATAAACACTCTTGTCTTGAAACTGCAAACCAGCTCTACGTCCACTTTCTCGCGTCCTTCAACACTTGACATTCCGGGCTGCTACATTCTAAATCTTGGCCATTGACAGCTTCTCTGTAGATTTGCTTTGTCGGTCTGTCCGTCGCTCGAATAAGGCAGAAATTGTACTGGCGGCCATACCTCGGCAAAGTTGGCGCGGCTCACTCAAACTCAATCACAAATATTTTTTTTGAATCGCCACTCACTCAATCACCACTCACTCATTTCAAAACAGCACATCTGAGCTCACTCAAACTCAAACTCACATTGAGCGCAAATCTGAGAACTCACTCTGACTGAAAACTCAAATTCTACTCAAAATTTAAAATGTACTGAAACTTAAACTGCACTTAGAATGAGTTCAAAATGTACTCAAGCTCAAAATGTACTCAGACTCAAAATGTGCTCAAAACTCAAAACGTACTCAGAATTCAACATGTACTCAAACTCAAAATGAATTCTGAACTCAAATGAATTCACAACTGGCTTGTGCTAGGAATTTCCTCGGGCTTAGGTGGACACAGTATTGATTAGCATTCACAGACCTAAAATTCATGCGTGGTAACAATATTACGCGTGCAAATTCGTGAGCTCAAACTCTTGCACTCGGTAGGACATGATACCGTAAATCCTGTGAAATCGGAAAAAAATTGCGTTCCCGATTTAATACAGCTACACCTGCTGACCATGATGATTAGCGGTGCTTGCAAGCAATTATAGGTATACATTGGATACCAAACTATTGATATAGGCTCTGTGTTCGTGTTCATGACAGAGGGGGTACAGAATCGATCGTGTGCTGGGGTCCCGGGGAGAAACAAACAACATTTGGCGAAGGGCCGTGCGCTCACTGCTCAGTTCATTTAGATCGAAGCTGTTTAGGGTTACGGTGCCGTGCAGTCTTGCTCTGCATCCCGAAAAGAAAAACGCCTTGTGTCAAAGTGAACTGTCGCCGCGAATCTCTGAACTGCGAGGCGTTCATGGATGTCACTTTGTTTTTTTTTACTGCGTAGCATTCTTACCCCCCCCCCCCCTCAGCCAGGACCGCGTACCGCCCTGCATTTACAAAAATGCAGATATAGTGGAATTTGAGCCTGTAATCGTTATAAAAGCGTAAATGTAGATAATTGACCAAACGAAATATTCAAAAATAAAAACTAAGACATAAATACAAAATATTGGAAACAGCGAAGCGTGTAATGCGGGAGTCATAGAGAGTCACAGATTGGGTTCAAATTCTTCAAATTAAGTGATGTGCCGCTAGGGCATGTGAGGTATCAAAGTGAAGGCCTTGAGGAGGAAAATCAGGCGGGACATACAAAAAATGTTTCGTTGTCATGATCATGACTTAGTTATCGTGAGACATATTCAGGTTTGGAATGCATAATGATGACCCGTAGGCGTGTGGGGTCTCAAATTAAATATTTCGGTTAGGGAAATAACCTTGGACAAATATGAAATACATCCTGCTTCTAATCATGATATAGTCACGGAGAGTCATAGAATGGTTTAAAATTGATTGGGATGCTGCTAGTGTATGTGGAGTATCGAATTGAAGATCTAGGTGAGGGGATTCACGTGGGGCAAAAAAATTGCTTCCTGGATATAATCGTGACCCAGTCATGGGGAGCCATAAAAATGGTTAACATTCCAAGTGGTGTGCGGTAGTGCGTGTGGGATGTAAAATAAAGTTGTGAATGCGAAAAATCACGTGAGACAAATAAAAATTGTTCCTGGTTCTAATCATGACGTAACTTGGTGAGTCATCGATTGGGTTGAAAATCAAAGTGAGGCCGCCGCGGGGTATGGGGCATCAAATTGAGTCTTGATGATGGGAATCCCTTGTGGGAAATAAAAGATGCTTCCTCGTTATCTTGATGTGATTTTCATGGTTAGTCAAAAATTAGGTTAATGTTTTAAGAATGCCGCCAGGGTGTGTGGGGTATCAAAATCAGGTTTCGATGAATAAAATCATTTAGGGCTGATAAAAAGGGTATCCTGCTGATCAGTAATTGTTAGGGTAGATCAACTGCGCATATTCATCGCAGGTGCTAGAATGGTAGGAATTGTGCTATGAAAGGGGAGGGTTTGGCATAGAAAAATTAACCAGGCAATGACCGCATCGTAAGATCATTATGCGCGATCGCTTCGTAAGAAAATTCGGAGTTGTTTCGTAAGCTCATCGGGGATGTACAAGTATTGGCTTCCGTGTCGGGATTTGGGTGTAGCTAAATCAGACACATGCTACTTAGTAATGCTGAGTTCAGCTTTGAAGGACGGCAATATTGTACGCGCGAAGCTCGGAAGCGTCGAAAATTATGTATTTCACTAACACGTTATCCCCGTCATCAAACACTACGAGGAACACTTCGTCTTCTTCTGGACTGATCATCATCATCGTTGGTTCTTGGACCAGTGTTAGGAGGCGGCTATATCGTAGAATAAACGTCCTACCTCACCAAGAGCCCAAGGCGTTACAATATTCAAAATCCCTCATCTATTGCTTCAGAGGGATGAATCGCGCTTGCGGCATTTCACCAGGCCATCTATAAGACGTGGCTTGGTCGACACCCTGCGGCTTGAACTATCTGAAAAAAAAAAGCCCGCGTAGCCACCAAAACAACGCTGGTCAACATCCACAGCCACCCACTGCTCACTGTACCGCGCTTCTGTAACTGGTATACAGAATTTTTCCGGGTAGGCAATTTTCAAACGATCGTGGCACAACCTGGCGGGCATTTCTTGGGGACTGCGGGGCGAGCAGATGACGTCGCAGTCCCACGCAGTTGCTCCGTACCGCGCGTGGATATCAGACGTCCAGGTGGCATCGAAAATTTGGAAGTGTCAGTTACTCGGTACGCCAACAGTACGTCAACGGTACGTTCAGCAGTGCTTTAAGGAGAACGTCGTTCAAAGCGTCCGAGAGCTATCAAAATTTCCCATAAATTCCCTCCCCAACCCGCTAAGGCGGCGGGCCACCCCGCAAGCTCTTTGTCCTGACGGGGTTTGCCTGTGAGGCTACGTTTAACCCTGCAAGCAGGACGCCCGCTTTTTATTCCTGAGAGATGTTTGTTTTCTTAATGGTGGGCAGGTGGCCGTCACTGCCTTTACTTGGCGATGTGCACATGCTACTCGTCTGGGCGTGATTACGCCGTTTTGGCTGAACCAAAAATCAGCGTTCGGCCGAAGGGCTCATGCAAGGAACGTGTGAAGTTCACCACGACAAAAGAAGTGGCTGTATGCGCGGAATCTATTGGCTGCACAAATTTCCTGCGCCCCTTGAGTGCCGCCGAAACTGGTAGTCGTAGTCGTGCTGAATCGGAGAGACTTCGAACTTAGCAAACTTGCAAGAATACGTACGGTCGTAGGCTGCTTTTGGAAGCGCTGTTTATTCACCCTTATGCTCAATCCCTATCACAAGTTTCTGTTCTCCGGACGTAAGTTCTGTCATCTAACCGACGGGAAGCCGACACAAATCATCTGGACACCTATGCAGCAGGTCGGGTATGCAAAACATTTGAGCCGAAAGCGAAATAAAAGCGTCGCCGTGGTGGAGAACACCCGGTCGAGTCATGAAATAGCTGTTCGAGGTTCCCACCCACCGCTGAAACGCTAAAGTTCTTTAAGCAAGCAAACGGCCGTGATATCTTAGTGCATCAAATAAGTTGCCCCTGTTTGGCTGGAGGAAATAGTGTTATGTGGCGGCAAATATTTCCCTTTTACGAGCATCATTTACGACCTGCACAGTCAAAGGAGTATTTGAGGACCTTGTTTAACAACCAACTCAGTATGAGCTATGGGAGCACTTACTAAATCTCAAAATGTTCGCGCACCGACAGCAGCAAGCCATGCTTGGAAATTAGCACTATTACGCGCGCGATCGGAGGCATTCGCTCATTACGCTAACCCATTTACGTAGGAGGCATACCAGCCCAATAGTTCCTAAGCTGTTTCATGGGAACGCAGGCTTGTTGGCAGATGTTGAGTGCTGTAATGTGTGGAACCAACGATGCTTTCAAGATGGCGTGCCAACAATTACCGAGCAGTTATATCTGTGGAGGTCTGAATAAGACTTTTTAACTCAACTGAATATTATTCAGTGCGATGATTTCCGATGGTTGCACCCGATCCACCTTACTTCACCGAGACAAAAATTTTGATACCCTACACGCACCATCGGCATCACTTTGAGTTTTAACCCAATATGTGACTAGCCATGCCTATATCACGATGATAACGAGGACGCATTTCTTTATTTATTCCACGTGATTTTCCTCATTGAAACCTTTAACTTGATGCCCAACAAGCCCTAGTGGCGTCACTTTGAATTTTAACTCACCGCGACTGTCTCATAACTATGACCATAAAGCATTCTTATAGTTGTCCCACATCGTTCCCCTAAACGAGACATTTAAATTGACACCCCACACACCCTAGCAGGATCATTTGGAATTTTATTCAAATCTGAATCACAATGGCTCTCATGACGGTGTGGTAGGACGCATTATTTATATGCCCAACCTGATTCCCCTAACTGAACCCTTCAATTTAATACCGCACATAGTATAGCGGCCTCACCTTGAATTTTAACTCAATCTATGACTCACCATGACCATCTCATGATTCGAACCACGAAGCCTTTTTTTACTTTCCCCACGTGATTACGCCCATCAGAACCGCAAATTTGATACCCTACACGCCCGAGCACGGTCACGTATAATTTTAACCCAATATAAGACTCCCAATGACTATCGCATGACCATAACCAGGAAGAATTTTTGAATTTGTCCCACCTCATTCCTCTCACCGATACCATTAATTTGATACCCAACACAACCTAGTGGTATCAATTTTAATGTAAACCCAAACAATGATTAACCATTACTACCTCATGAAATAGCCACACCACTTTTTTGCGCATGTGACTTTCCCTATCGCAACCTTCAATTTGATGGCCCGCTCAACCTAGGGGCATTATTTTGAATTTGAACCCAATTATGACCCATTAAACTAAGTCATTATAATAATAAGGAGGCATTTTTGCATTTGTCCCCACGTGATTGCCCTCATCGAGACCTGCAATTTCATGCGCCACACGCCCTGGCGCTAATAATTTGAATTTTAACCCAATCTATGACTAGCACTTGACTAGATATAACCATAGCGAATTTTTGTTACACGCGATTCTTCTTATCTAGACCTTGAATGTGATCCCCCACACACCCTCGCGGCATTATTTTGAGTTTTAACCCAATCTATGACTTATTATAACTGCCTGATGACTATACATTGGACGCATTGTTTTAAGTTACCTCGCGTAATTGGGACCTTTACCTTGATACTTCACACGCCCTAGCGACATCAGTTTCAATTTTCATACAATCTAGCTCTAATGCGGTTATTATTCTATCTAAACGGGCGTCGCTCAGTCAATTCAGTTTGCAACAAATTTGAAACAGCGGAGGGTCAGTTTGACATTTCACAGAATGTATCTCATAATGGTGTTATTATTCTACCTAAACGGGCGTCACCAAGTCAATTCAGTTTGGAACTCATTTGAAACAGCGGAGGGTAGAGCCGCCGCCTATTCCTTTTTGACGCTAGCAAATCAAACCGTTAACAGAAGCAGGCGAACAACCAGCAAGTAAGCGCCACCGTGTGATTTCTCACCACCCTCTCCCACCTTCTTAGAGGATCTATAAAGAGCAAAAGGTGAGACAACGCTTTTTTATGACCTCGCCAGTCGATTATCCTTCCCACGCCCAGCCGCTAAATCAGACGCCCCCTCCCCACCAACCGATCATGCGCAGCGCGAATGCTGCCGTACCCTCAGGTAACCTGAATTGCGAGCCCAAAGCACACATCAAACTCAAAAGAGAACCATAGCTGCCTCCTAGGCTACTCATATGTTCTCAGAACTCAAAATTGACTGAAAACTCATATGTACTCAGAACTCAAAATGGACTCAAACTCAAAATGTGCTCAAAACTCAAAATGTACTCAGAACTCAAAATGTATTCAAAACTCAAAATGTTCTCCCCTTCAAAATGTACTTTAACTCAAAATGTACCCAGAACTCAGCATGTACTCAAAACTCAAAGTGTACTCAAACTCAAAATGTACCCGGACTCAGAACTAAATTCGGTCTCAAGCATACTCAATCTCAGCCGCGCTCACACTCACTCATACTTACACTCACCATTCCAAACTAGCCTTGCGCTCACTCAACTCAAACTCACGCGTGAGCTTGATACCAAATGAGTGAATGAGTGGACTGATGAGCGAGTCCGTCGACCTCTGCTGGTGAGTCTTGAAACATTTAGGTTTCGGACTTGCTGGAAACGCGTGGGTAGTTATTTAGTGAGAAGAACAACAGGAGCAGAGGGATTAAGAATGAGTTTCGCAAAGTCAAGTATAAAAGATGATGTAATAAAGGAAAGGCGAAGAGATGCAGTTACGGATAAAGTGCAGCCGGAAGGGAAGGATGAGGGAGGACTCCAAAGCGAATGTTTAAGTACGGTCCCTAGAAATATGTGCTGGTCTGCCGTCGGCGCGCTTTCCCTATGGGAAGGCGTGTTCGCGCTGCTCATGCGCGCACAGCGGTGCTCAGAGCGCTCGCACAGCGCTGCGAGCAATCGGAGCGCCCGGGCGGCTGGAGCGAGAGCGGCCTCAGGCCGCTCTCGCTCCAGTAGTGCTGCGCGCTACTGCCGCGGAGCGCGAGCGCGCATAGGGATTTGTCGGCCACTTAGAGCGGTGAAATTGAATGGTACGAGGTACATCAGCTCACAATTGAAGGTACGATATAAGGTACGATATAAGACATTTTAGTTTCACGCCCCGACTTTTTCGCGAATTGGGCTACGAAGCCTCTTTGCGGCCGCTGAATTTCGCGAGTGAGACCGAAGGATGAAACCGCAGCAACCAGCGTAGTCGTTTCACTACCACCGCTTGAACCATTATTAAAGTGAAGCTTTCTGTGTCTCACTGCCGGCCTATGTCGCCTCGAAAAAGCACTGCAGGAAAGCCAACTGTTCCTGACGACGGCGATGTTTGTGAGTAAAGTGAGAGGGAAAAAAACGCTTCCCGTGGTCACAATCGAAGCTGGTTCCATCTCGTTATGATGCCGACGTCTACCTCATTACGCAATTACAACGTGGTCAAAGCAGTTTGGATTCGGAGAGGAGTGCATGGACGTGCACATGTAATCAGTCAGAAAATTATCCATTCCTCCACTCTGCAACGATGGTTGAACACGAAGCTTTCTTCGCATGAAATCAAACGGCAAAGGGTCGATGTCAAATCCGGTGCGATCATAAGTCCAAAAAGCGTGCGAGTCAAAGTTAAAGCTCAATGAGTCAAAGCCAAAACTCAGACGACAAGGAATCGCTCACAAGAAAGCTTCGCGTTCAACCATCAATGTTCAGAGAGTGAGATTTTGTTCAAAAAGAGCTCCCTGCGGCACCAGGAACTGCGTTTGTTCTACATCGCAACTACCGGGTCATTCCGGAACGTCATTGACGGTGACAAGCACGCAGCAGGCTGAAAGGCTGACAAGAAGAAAAGCGAAAGCTTGAGTAAAATGTTCTGCCAGCAAAAACTTGTTCTTATATACTTTGGGCAGAGTGCGGGGGTAGGGGGGATAAAGCAATGTATATATGGTTATGCCAGTATAAATAAACCTCAATATTTTTACTCCTTGGTTTCAAACAGCAGCGATTATATATAATGATTGGCCATAACACAAATATTCCCCGTTTTGCTTTCCCCGCGTGCGTCTCGCAATTCACTCGGAGTGTGTGGGTGATCAAAAAGAACCTGTGCAATGAGGAATGCAAGCGAAGTTACTGATTTGCAGCCGGGTGTTATTAAAAATCAGTTTCACGTACCCAATGCTGGCGAATGTTTCAAATCATGGTATTCACGAAAATTACAGGCACACAAAAGAGGTTTGATAGTACCCAAATTTTTCAAAATGTCGAGGTAAGCGGAGTGTAGGGTTAAGCGAAATGCGAGAAATGTATGGCCAGGTCACTGGAATAAGAGCTAGTGCTGGTAACAAACGCTCCAATGCACAGGGACGATTCCGGAATACAGGAAAAATAATTTGCAGAAAAAAAAAACAATTTTTTTAGGCATTGCGGAAAAAGAGCTGCGTGATGCTCGCCTGTTTCGCCTTCGCATCTGGTCCCAAAAAAGCGTTCTCGAGCTTCTCAATGCCGGATCAACTGTTGGTCGCCAACGCTTTATTCCATCTTGCTGTGAAGCAGACAAATCATATCTTTTTCTTCGTTCCTGCCGTTTTTGGCACTTCTTGAGACACGTCGTCGTCGACATGATCAGAAGCGTCTTTCCCAGCCATATCAACGATGTAGGCGTCGGTCAGCACTCCGCTAACAGGACATCGGCCCTGCACAGAGCGTACCCCGAGCAAATTTGCCAATCGCGATGGTGTTCGGCGCGTAATGGAGCTAAGCTTTAACCGAGAGCTTAGCTGCCTGCAGCGGATGTTGCATTGTGTCCTATTGTCAACATTTCGAGATATCCGTGATCCCCGAAAAGACGTTTCGAGACAAAGGGTGGAAAATGTCGCCTATGGCAGGTATATGCACGGCAAAAAAAGGTTTCTACTTAACCGATATTTCGAGATATCCGAGTTCGAGTTATGGAGAAATCACTGTATCTGATGACTGAAGGTGATAAAACTTCGTATGCATGTGCACACGTCTTGTTTTGTTATTTGGCATTTACACTTAACAGATTCCCAGTTGACTGGACGTAACTGAGGGGGCCGCGAAGACGTGCGCTTAAAGGGACACTGAAGTGAATTTGTCAAGCTCCCGTTTTTGCTTGCAGTGCGTAGACTGGCTCAAATAGCACACTTTTCGTCGTTTATCCGGTTGACAAATCGGTAATTATTTTACAAAGCGCGAAAGAAGAAAAACTACCATGCGCGGTTTGCGGCGGCCGCACCAACTAAAGCTGTGACGTTGGGAGGAGCGGGCACCGTGATTGGACGATGCCCAAGGTGAGCAACCAAACAAGTTTCGGTTTCGGTTTCGCTTCTGTAAAATACAGCCGGTGGCGTTGTTGGATGGGCATTCTCAATAACTCAGTAATCATCGTACCGCGCTTCTGCCATGTTGTCAGCTGTAAAAATGCATAAAGATAAGCCTCCCAGGACAGCTTGGAATCGTAGCATTCACTAGCCGAGACCTACGCAGTGCATGAACGCCCTCCGCGTACCCGTAGACGCCCAAATGTCATGCGCTTTTCCCCCATATTTGGAGCTTGCCTCCCTCATGCCTGTATCGTAAAAAGCTTGTTCGCACCAGGCCAAGGGTCTGTTCATTCTGGCCTGTGCCCACTGCCTGCAAGAGTCGGTGCTTATGGCAACAGCACGCCAACGAGAACTCGCTAGCGCGCCAGTGCCAGCCTGCGCGCGTTTTGTGAACTAGTTCATGGAGCCATGAACGTTGCGGCCCAAAAAAAGGTGAACTCAATATAGAAAACATCGGCAGAAAACGAAAAAGGTAACTTACAAAAAAAAAGCACGTACCCGCGGGGATTCGAACTCGTGATTTGCAAAATAATTGCAGTGGCATACCTAGCGCCCCAGACAACTCGGCCACGGGTCGCGCTCCGCATCCCTTGCTAATATAGGGTATATATTGTACAACCAGTTTACACTTTTATTTAGTTTTGGCATTTCAAGCAGCTTAGGTGACTATTTGTTGTACTGCGCTCGTGCAGTAAGCGTCGCCCGAGTTTCCACAGTAGCTCACGTCTAGCAATTGTATTTCGTAGACGGAAAAGCGTTCGCAGATGCGTAGTCGTGCTGCTGACCGCTGTGCTTGTTCGCCCAGCGCAAAAAAGTGCTTCCCGCACCCTAGTTTTACGCTGTACGGTAAAAATATCAGTTGATTTTATTTCCTTAGTACCTATATTGACTTCGCTGACTCTTCTCCCGCCTTCAAGAGGCCTTATATTTTCTACAGGCGTACCAGTCAGCGAAGCGTCGCATGTGCGCTTGTGCAGCGCTTGTGTGAAGCAACCTTGACTTGGACCTAGATACAGTGTACAAACTAACCAAGTAAAGAAAGGCAGATTCTTCCATTCACAAACGTGTCCCGGCTTCGTTTCAACTCAACGAACGAATTGCGACGACCCGTCGGCGGCCGTGGTACGCTGACTGGTACGCGGGAAGCGGGAAGGACAGGCTGAAGGCCGGGGAGCCGTGCAGTAGCGCAGCCAATTGCGAGCTCGGCTCCTCTCGACGTCACACGAAAACGCCGCAGAAAATGGGCGAGCGTAAAGAGAGGAGGACAGCATTTTCGAATTAATTTTTCTACTAAATAAAATCGCGTAAACGCGCCCAGGGTGGTCGAAACATGGCCTGGGGACTCCGGACTACAATTTGCGCAAGTAATCCCGCAATGTTTACATATCACTTCAGTGTCCCTTTAAGGGCCTCCAGATCAATGATGCGAAAGGTCAGAAGGCACCGGTTCGAGCTGCTTTATTTACATACACGTACAGGGGACAACATCTTGGGAAACTTGCAAAGAAAGATGGTTCCAAAGAGCCATACAAAAAAGCAGAGCGCCGACACACCACACACACATTTTCACGCGCTGACTAATCCATCAGTCAACGACGGCGGGGGTATTCCCAAAGAACGGTTGTTTGCTTGGTAATGTAGCTGAAGTCCCGCATGATGTTTATAAGCTGGAAAACGATGCCGTGCCGGAAGTGTTCCCGAAGCCCCAGAGTATGTGTCGAAATCGGTTCGACACATACCCGAGGGCTAGCGTAGCGACACGATTCCGCGGTTTTTACGCGGCTCGATCCTTCATAATACGCGAAAACGTACTCCTGTCACTTCACGCTTCGGTTAAATTTCTTCCTACTGGCAAAAACCAACTTATTTGGCTAATCTGGTTTGTCGACAGAAGCGGATAGGGTTCGAAAAGGGGCAGTTAAAACGGGCTGAACCCGCCCAGAAATAGGGTGTAACTACGAAGGCGGCAGCGGTACGGCAAAGCGCCGTCCGCCGCTGCCCATCGCGCCGGCCGGCCACCGCGCTCCGAATGAGTGCAGCGCCGCCGCTGCATGAATCACGGAGGAGCCCCCTTTGCAGCCGGCGGACGGGAGACTAGCACATATTTCTAGGGACCATATTTCAAGTGGAGGGAAAGGCGTCCGAGAGGAGTTGGGAATATAGAGGGAGGGAAAAGAGAATGGCGGGAGAGGAAATGGATTTGCGATTATAATCGGGTGAGAAAATGGTGAAGACAAGTGTTGAGGAAGGGAAACGGCAGGAGAGAGATTGGGATAGAGAGAAGGGTAGATTGGAAGAAGTAGACGTATTAAATGGAGAAAAAGAAGGTGTGGTCCGGCAGGCAGAGGGAACCGGATAGAAGATGTGAGCGATGTATTTACATGATGTTGCTGTAGAGCGATGCCATCTATCTACCAGCAGTCATGGGAGCTCCAGCAACGAGACCATGCCATCTCCTGCGTCATCGTCGTCGGTGGCTAGGGCCCTGGAGATAGGCGCCAGTGCCCACTTCTGCGCCTTGCAACATTGCCGCCTCGTCGAGGGCGACCGTCCCGGTCAAGGCGGCGCTACATAGACAGGTGTAGTGATGATGAGATGAGATGAGAATATGAAGCTTTTGCTGCCGCTGATGACCACAACGGTCTTTGTTAGCATTGCCTCGGCACTGCAACGTCCAGTGACGCAATGAAGCAATGTCCAAAGCCCGTGGATACGCTCCGCAAAACGGGGCAGGGGAGCGTCGTCGACTTCCGGGCAGGTCATGGCTGGTCAGGTAGGCTGGCGGGAGGGGGGGGACATTGGAGGAGAGAGTCATGTCCAGAAAACACGAGGCTAAGGTACAGTCAAATCCATGACTCACCGGGGCTGGGGCGTGCCTACATGAGCCATAAGCCTCCAGACGATCGCTTCAGGAGCCAGGGCCGGTTGAAGCTCGGGGGGCAGGATCGGGATGCGTACCGTAGCCTTCACCAAACATGGAGCGCCTAGGGATTTTCTGTTTTTGTGTATTCTTCTACACATTCAGAAATCTTGGTCTACGCTCCCTCTGTCGCCGGAGACTATTTGCTAGATCCAGCCATAAATAGCTTGGCTGCAAGAAAGTCTAACCGACGGATGTGTGGTGTCTGAGGGTGGAGAGGTGAGGTGGAGGGGCTGTGTGGCAACGGGTAAATGAAAAACATGGATAGGGTGGTCACAGATGGAGAAAATGGAGATAAGGCAACTGTGAAGGGTTGTTGAGGAGGATGAGGTAAAGATGGCTAAAAGGAGAATATAAAGAGGTGGCGGGCTAGGGGTAGGAAAGCGGTATTGGAAAAGAGTGGTATGCCAGGTACACGGGAAAAGCAGCGGAGCACAGGGGGAAAGAGAATAGGAATGAAAGACAATGTAAACGGGGAATCACCATATGCGGGGATATCGGGGAAGGACTCCATATAGAGAGTGTGTAAAATGAAAAGCGGGAAAAAGGGAGGTGAACACTGGTACAGACAGAGAATATACGTTAGGCAAGAGGTGGAGGAAGAACATAGGCCGATGGCAGTGAAAAAGGCATGAGATCGTAGGAGAGGGGGAGAAAAGACTAGGAAGATACGATTGGTTCGTCTGTAGAGAAGGCAGAAGAGGAGTGCGACGGGGAAGTGAAAGGGCGGAGAGAAAGTGAAAGAGCGTCAGAAGAGTGTGAAATGGTCGGCGTTAAGTGCCAGGCGCGAGCGTTGGATGGATGGATGGAAGAAACTTTATCCGACGTTTGCACGTGCCGCGACTCGGCGTAGTCCTGGTGGTTAGCTATACTCAGCCGAAACGTGAGTTCACCGTTGCCGACACGCGAGTCTCAGGCCTTTCAAGCGTCCGCAGAACCTACTGGACGTCCCAGCTCGTAGGTGTAGCTTCTTGCGCCTTCTGCAACACAAGTTGCACAAGTAATCCTACGATGTTTAGAATTTTCTTCTGTGAGTCTTTAAAGTGCGAAGCTTTTCGCCCGTCCCTACCTACCCAGGCGCGGGCGAAAAGCTTCGTATTTTAACGGCTCATAGAAGGAATTTCTAAATATTGGGGGATTACTTGCGCAATTTGTAGTCGTGAGTACCTAGGTAGCTCATGTTTAGACCACACTCTGCGTTTATGCGACTTTAGTAGGAAAATAAATTTGACAGTGCTGTCCTCCGTTGTCTATCTTCCTTGCGATTTATTTTCACGTCTTCTGTGACAATTATTCGAGAAATCTTGTCTTGACATCGCTGCTACAAGGCTCGCCGACCCTCCGGCACGGGGAGTCGGCCGGCCGCCTGTGGGTCGTGGCATTTCGTGCGCTCATTTAAAACTAAGCCACGACACGATTTCTGCCTGGAGGCACGTGTCTTTATTTTTTGTTTGTTTGTAGACTGTATCAAGGTTAATAACTTTTATGAAGCAAAAGTAGCTCCACACGCGCGCCCATGCGACGCTGCGCTGACTGTTACGTTAGTTGAGCATCTACGGCCAATTTAAGCGAAATAAGAGGGACCTTAGTTAATATAGGTACTAAGGAGTTAAAATGAACAGAAAGTTTTATTCTAAAGCGTAAAAGTTTTATTGTAAAGCGTAAAGTTTTATTGTAAAGCATTGGACGTTGGCGCCTGTATGTTGTGCGTGTTTCTACTTCGTCTTTTTCTGTTCAGCGCCCTTTTATTATTTCTAATAAGCATGAACCAACTAGCTCAACAAGTTTTGTTAGGTCGTAAAACCAAAGCAGGGGAACCCCCTTCGGGCTGCGTAAGCTAGCACAGCGGTCAGCACACGACCTCAGCTTTGCTCACGTTTTTCTGCCTAAGGAACGCAGTCGCTACAGATAAGATACCCTTGGGAATTTGGGCGGACGATTCCTGCACGCGCGTTATTCAAGCCGCGTTATAAGCAGCTCGCAATACTGAAACTACAAAAACATGAGGAAAACTTGCACGGACGCGCAAGACATGAATAACAAAGCTGTTGTTGCTGAGCCTTGCCGGACACATTAGTAGTTAATTTTAGCATTATTGTTTGTTCGCATAGTTGCGGTACTAGTAATCATCGTGATATGCATTAGAGAGGTGGTCGTCGTCTTCGTGGCGAGTGCCGGAAGCAAAGTCATCCTCAGCATAGTAGACTTACACCAGCTCCTCTTCATCGACTAGAGGCAATGGTGCCGGGACCTGCAAGACCTCTCGGGAATGATCTGTCTCCAATTATCCAAAGTGGCTTCTAGAGAACGCGGCCGTCCAGATTACCTCTCCAATGCAGGGTGCATTTTAACCTTAAGAATTAGCGATGCAGTTTCTTTTTGTTTTGTTTTTACACGTGTGGTAGCGCTTGAAGACAGCGCTGGACGTTCTTTTTTTTTTTTTTTTTTTTTGCTAGAGCCGGGGACTCTGCGGTCGCTGCGAGACACGCGCTCATGAGCGGTCGCAATTTTCTTTGTATTTTTTGCAACAACGCCGAGCTTACGGCTTGTAAAAGAGCTACGCTCTTTTACAATACAACGTAAACTTTATATTTCAATACAACGTAATATAACGGGCAATACAACGTAAACTTTATATTTCAATCTCCTACAGCGCTGCGGTTATTACCTAGTGGTCTGAAGCATTGGGTGCAGTTCACCACAAGTATCGAGTTCGAATCCCCCATAGCAGTTTTTCTTTTACGCATTTTTTACTGAATATAATGTTTGTATGCTTAATTCACATTTTTCCGATGCAAGCTTAATTATTCCGTGAGCGAGATAACAGACGGCGTGTAGACTGACACTGACGCGCTGGCGAGTTGTCGTTGGCGGGGTGTTGACAACAGCCCGGACTGCTTGAGGAAACATTGCCGAAAGACACGACTCTTGGCCTGGTGCAAACACGCCTGTGACGACACAGGGTCGAGCTTTGCAAGCTCCAAAGGGAGGGGGGTAGGAGGGGTGCGCTTTCAAGTTAAGCGTCTTCGATGACGTGGAGAGCGTTCACCCGGTGCGCACGCCCCGGCTAGTGAAAGCTACTTTCTAAGTGGTGCTGGAAGGCTTACCTGACGCATTCTACAGCCCCGAACATAGCAGAAGCGCGGTATGCCGATTTTTGTGATATCCAGAATGCCCAGCCACCGATAACGCCGGATGTGAAGCGTGCTTTCGCACTGTTCCGAAACCAAAAATCTCTTGAACTTAAATCCTGGACATCGTTCAATCGCATCGTATCGCTAATACGCGTCACTGCTCGTGGTGGTTACGCCCGCTGCAAACTTCACGTGACATCTTTCTTCTGCCAGGATTTATACATTAAATGCTGCTTTATCGACCCGATAAACGATTAAATGTGCTTTATTTTGAGCCAGGCTTGCAAAAGAAGCAAAAACAGAAGTTTTAAAAATTCGATTCTGTCCCTCTGAGGTGTTTTGCTGTTGTTTCTTTTCATGGTAGCACGTGTGTGGCCGAACGTTTTTGTTGGTTTGGCAGACACCACAGCTCGCGCCAGTCCCGTTTCACCATTGACTTGTGGCGCAGTCCCTAATGGTAATGAGGAATAATGCATGAGGCAGAGCACCCGATTTCCGGTACGTCGCTGTTTGTGCGTGAATAAACAGCGGCTACTTGAGTGAGCTCGTAGTTATTATTTACACTTCGCATTTATTCTGTTGGTATGTATACCGGTATATTACGACTTGTTTTTGCCCTTAATTCTAAGTTTCAGCTCCCACACAGCCGATCGTTGGCACTTGTGAAGTCAAACTGTTCGGCTCTTCTTTCTGACAAAATGGTGAATCTCGGTCGGAAAGTGAACATTACTTCTACCATCAAGCCAAATTCCCTAAATTACCACGAACAATCAAGAGTTTTTAACGACGAATAGTCACAGCAGGAACACACAAGTCGTATGACTTACTAGCAAGGACTAAATTCAAAATATGAACAGAGTCACGCTTAAAAAAGGGTAGCTTTTTGTTTCGGCTGGGCACAAGTAATTCCTTCTAATACTGCAGATATAAAGACGAAGACCATTCGCGTTCAAATTAACATGGCTACTGTTAAGAAGACACCTGAAAAAATATCATAGCAACAAAATGTAAATTTTTGTAATGTCAACAACGCTACTTCCTCATTGAAAATAAACGGAAGTGAAAATACCTCCTTCGATGGGACGGCCCATCGACGGAGGTAATTTTTAGACGGCCCAATTTTCTTATCGTTGCTGCGATTGAGGCAACTTCATACAAGCATTTGCTGCTTCACACAGTAATAAACGTAACTGGCAGTGCTCAAACGATTCTGTTGTGCTTTGAAACAGCATCGGTACATTGCTTTCAGTTCGTATACACCAAAGAGATGCCTCCACGCATTTATTTTCCTATGTACCTAAGAGGTTTGACAATCACTGCACAATTCCTCTGCACAGGTTCGAAGTCCCCGGCAGGGTCGGTGCTCTCGTACAATGGCCTGGGTGGAACCAGCAAATGGTGGGAACTCCTGCTTGGCGTCCCAGTGCTGACAATCGCCAGCTGCAGACACAGCGGCCGTTTTGGATTCGCCCCCCGTACGACATGCCGCAGCCACCTGCTGCTTTTCCGCTTGCTGTCTGTCCCGGTTGCGTTGCAGAAACCCAGGCGTCATCTCTCGCGCAACAAGCAGCTGTTGGACCAGTCCAAGTAGAGCCGACTGGGCGCGCTCATTCCCCCTCTGCTATCGAAGCCCCCACGGAGCCGAAGAGCAGCGAAGGTGCAGCACGCGCCCACAAGAATTTCGACACACACCCCGCAAACACGGAATAATTCCTGAAAAGCGAAAATCAAATGTACAGTAGCCGGAAGACCTTTCTCGGCCCACTTTATTCGTATTTCTGTCATTCTTTAACGGACACTATTTATTTTCTTCTCCGGTGTTTGGGTGGGTCCCTCACATTCATATGTTTAATTTCTTAAGTCGACCTCGGGAAGATTTAAATATCTGATATTTTTGTATTATTACGTTTTCATTTGTGCTACACCAGTTATCTCCAATTACGTTAATATAACGATTAGATGCGTTAACCATGCAAAATAATCTTCTTTGTCCAACTACGGGGCGTGGCGCATTTCGGGCTCTTTCGGTATTAAAAATTGGCAGACGCTTTGGCCAGATCTCGCGTGCAACCTTACGCGAAAAGCGATGACGTTATCATCTGTTGAAGGAAGGGTTCACGAGTTTGACCCCGCCGAAGGAAGCGACGCGAGCACACGCAAGATACAGATATCACCGGTTTATTCCCGGTCAAAAAAAAAAAAAAGACATGGGCAGCAATATGGGCTTGAAATATATTACAGTTAAGGTAACAACGCAGCACTGAATAACGCACTTCGCCGCTTATGCAGAAAACAAGTTCAGCTCGTCGAGTAGCGGTGAATGCCTCCCGGATGAACGGCAACCTGCCCGCTTGGAACGCCGGCGTGAGCAACAATCACTTCTTCACAGGGCTTTCAGGGTATATTTTCCACCGCGTGTGTCACTTCTGAGCACGCGTACATGCCCGGTTGCCGGTTTGTGACGACGACGGGGACGAGTGGAAATCCCACGGCGCACCGTGTGCGCCCACCACATGTGCCGGTTGGTTCACGCTGGCGGAGGATGGTGGGCGCGGCTGTTCGCCCCTTGCTGCTCCGATGCGGAACATCCGCTGCTTCCCGCCTCCCCGCTGCGCTCGTGAGAGCTGCTTTTATGCCAGATTTGGAAGTCCCTATACTGTAAAGCGTTTCCAATACACACAATGGATATTTTCTACGCAATGGGTTTGTAAGACCCTGGAAACCCTCAGAGCAAGAAACAGGGTTCAAAGTACGTCTTGTAAAACACGATCAATCAATTATCCCTTTCAGCAGGGATTTATTTTATTTCAAGGACGACAACATTTCCTCGGTAATTTGTTAAATTATTGTGCCCAAAAAGCCCACAAACTAGATAGTATAGTGCACGTGATAACTGGTTTATTCAAGAGGCATTTATGTATTTATATTTATTCGTTCATACTGTAAGCCTATTCGAAGGCTCTTGCAGGAGTGATACAGTGCAATAAATGTCACACCTAAGACATCCCTACAAAGATGGTAGGCGTACAAAGGTTAATAATGCTAACATACGTTTGTATTCCACAGGTTATGACACTTTCACTGATGATCAGAATACAATGTTTCGCTTTTAGTAACAAACATGTCCACGAACGCGCTTCAACAACTTCACTGCGCAGTTTATTCAATGTTTCTATTGTTAGTGGAAAATAGGAATATTTTAAAGCGTTACTGTGAGTAACGAAAGTCCTGATATAATGGCTATGGTTGGTGCTACGTGAATGATGAAAAGGTGGCCGGAGGTGCGTATATTTGTGTTTATGCTGGCGGGATACAGAAGGTAGAGGAACATTAAGCATGCAATGTGTCTGCCGCATTTTTATGGTGGTAGGACACCATGGTTGCGCAGTGCGGTGATACTATCATGCGAGCGAGAATTTCGCGTGCATGAAGGGGATGGCCAGATATATCATGTGTACTGACTTATCAATGAGGTATGTTTGGTGAGAATTGCATACTACGCTCGCGTTGTGACGAATGGGACATACTAGCGTTAAATACGCTGAGAGTGTTGCTTTAGGTGTCGCCGCTGTTACTTTTCGACGCAGAAATCCTAGCTGTTGTAATGCCTTAGCCCATATATTATTTATATGTACATTCCACCGTAAATTTTTAGCAATTAGTTACGCCTCGGTATTTCACAATGTCCTTCGGAGTTAAAGTATGACCTGCTACTTCGTAATCAATACATGGGCAGTCTTTTCTGAGTTATAGTGATACTTCTTGTTTTGGTTAGGTTAATTTGCATCCCCGATTTGGTGCAGCAGGCAGATATGTAAGGTACCGGAGAGTTTAGTTTAGTTTGGTCTTCGTGGTCCGCACGAGCGTGTGGATTACGCACACATCTACAAATATCCTTAGTATTACGACCTGTTCAATGCAGGTATGCACATCGTTCACGTAGACCAGGAAAAGAATGGGGCCTAAACGGACACCTGGAAATTACGAAATCTGGCAATTAAAAAATTAGGTTGAGCAGCAACAATTTTTTTTAGTAATTTTCTGCAGTGTATACCCAGATGAGCCAAGGAACAAAAAATAGCTTCGTATGGCGCGTACTTTTAGCTTTACAAGCTCGGGAATAAAGCTACGACCAGCGTATTTTTTAACCGTTCAGAATAACACATTTGCACATGGTACATTGCTACACTCAGTTCATTCCGACATTAAACACGTACACCCGTAAATTCTGCATACAGCCATGCACTCTGTACGACGTGGTGTAGGATTACCGTCGCACTTCATCAGTAAATTTCAGGACTTTTTTTTCTCCAGGAACGCTCCGCCATGTCTCGCGTCGCCGGTAGGGACGAGGCAGACTTCCACTAACAAACTATGTACAGTCTATGTACGGGGATATTTACAGAGCATATACAAGACAACAGGACTAGCCCGCAGTGGGGCTTAGAAGCTTGCCGGGGTCTAGCCAGCGCGGGGGGTCTCTACCCGCGACCTGCAGTGAGTTCAATAGCAAAATACCCCTTCCTCTCGCCGGGCTCTACATAAACACCTTCCGTGAGGGAAAGGGGAAACCTTGAACAAAACAAAAAACAGCAAGGCCTGGCATAGTACTCTACGACCGAGCAAGGGGCGTTCGGAGAACTTCCATACATGGTGGTCGCCACCCCATTGTCAAAGAAAAACGCTCCTTTTTGTCTCACGCCGGACGCGGCCCCACTCATTTCTGTAGACGCCGCCCGTCGAGGAGGCCTAATTGTCAGCGGAGCCTTTGAAGGGTCGACGCCTCCTCGTCTGCATTGTGTGGAGCGCCCGCAGTGCGACGACCTCCACGGTCAAACCTTACACCGTCCCTGGCCATAAATCTAAATCCCTCATTTGAGCAGTGGGAGTGTCGGTTGACTAGGTGCAACTCGGATCGCCAATGTCCGGTAGTCCGGGCAAGACAGGCCCCCAAGTCTTCCTGGCTTCCTGGACAGGCTTCCTGGACTAGGGAGGTCCCCCACCTTGCGGCAAACCAACATTGACTGCTCCGTTAAATTTTTTACCCCTCCTCATTCTCGGTGTTTTGACTTCCTCGGAGCACCTTCTTGTTTGTAGAGTCCAGCTCCGCTAAAACGCAACAACCGCGATGTCTACCGCAATAAGCATCATTGAAGAACAATTCCGCTGAAAATTGAGCTTTGGTTTCATTCCCTATGCGCTACAGAAACTTTTATGGAATGGCGTCAGTTGACCCTTACAAAATTTTTTATCGTGATGCTTTTGAAAGTTTATTGAATTTTGTCGAAAGAACCTAACGATTTCTTTTTAAGTTTCTATTGACTCTGCCTATAGCGTTTCAAACGTTATTTGGCCACCGCGTTCCTATTGAAATGGGACGAAGAGTTTCAATAGACTTTTTCTATCGAGTAGTTATTGAAACTCGATAGAATAACTACATTAAGTTTCTATTAAAGTTACCTATAGAGTTTACATTGAATATGCATAAAACTTTTTATTGAATTTCAAAAGACTTTTTCTATCGAGTACTTATCGAAACTTGATTGATTATCTCTGTTAAGTTTGAAAAGAATTTTTCTATCGAGTACTTATTCAAACTGAATGGATTACCTCAATTGAGTTTCTATATCCTCCTCAGACCTGGTGGAATGTGTGGCTACACAGGGGCGAGAAAAGCACATTTTTGGAATGTCTGCAGATAGTTTATTGCACAATAAAAAAATTGCACTTCTAGATAAAGCGGATGTTGCGCATCAGGGTGTGCATTACAATGCACACTGGGTCTTAAAACATACTATTTGTACAACACTCATGTAGAAAAGAATTCAGCTGCTGCTCCTTACAAACAGACCTCTTATTTCGAGTGGAACTGCTTGTAGCAGTTTCGCATTGCTGTTACGCACAGGAAAATGTTGCACGTTGTGCACACGATCAGCTTCTTTATCAGTGAGTCCTAGGAGAAATAAACGCTAAATTTCACACCCAAGAGCAAGGAACACATGAGAGTGTAAAGCGGATAGGCATGCAAAAACATAAATTGAGACCGAGTGTGCATTATAATGCACACTGCAAGAAATAGCTTGCGCGAACAAAAATGTAGGCATTTAAAGTTACAGTTCGTGCGGCAATTACTCCTAAACACTTTGCGAGTAGATTAAAACAATAATTAAAAAGTATTACCCGACAAGTATAGCGTAAGTTGCAACTAACTTGGACGCCTCGAGTAGAACGTTGATGTCGAGAAAGACGCCATGTTTCTAAGCTCAGAACGGCGCTCCCGCTGCGGTGCGCTTCCTGAATTCGTGGGCAGATGGCAGCACATGATAGAGGATGTGGTCGCGCGCGCGGTCTTTGCTGTAGCAGTGGCGCGAAATTTAAAACCGAGGTTGAAGCAAATGTGCATTTTAATGCACGCGAGGTCTGAAGAGGATATAGGTTCCCTATACAGTTTAAATTGAATATAATTTGCCCATTTTATTGAGTTTTAAAATAATTTTTATCAGGTACTTATTGAGACCCAATAAAGGAAACTAACCAAACTTGAAGGTAATGTAATATCTGTACAGAACACGGCTTTATTCCTGTGTGTGGGAAGAAACGGGAAAAAAGAATTATTGAATGTGTGCATTTCATGTAGATCTGTGATAAAACATGCAAACAAATGTCACGTGGCCACTGTTTTTCGGACACACAGGCTTACTTTATTTTTGCTAGCGGTACACATGACGTGACTCGCTGCAGCAGGCTTACTCCATCTCCCGAGATAGAAGTGATGACCGGCTCGCCTTCAGTTGTATTAGGTCGACCTTATTCTCCGTGCTTGTATATGCTGCAAAATAAAATTCGATGAATGTCACAAACCTGGCATGGACTTGAACACACAAATTGCAGAATTTGTGGTTAACTACAAGCGCCGAATTTCTGTGCCTACAGCAAAAGCAGTTTTTGAAGAGAAGCTGTCTATGGCTGCCTTGTGCGTCATCACCGTTTGCCAAAACCCCTCCGTTTCCGTTCCCTCTCCTGAAGCTGGTGGCCACTACCCCAAGTGGTGCACTAAATCACTCTTTACTCCCAGCCAGTCACAGGCGCTTCCTCCCTCTAGAGAAGGGAAGTTTAGCTTGTTCCGCACAGCAGAATGTTTGACAGAAAAACAAAAAATAAAAATGGCAAAGAAATGAGATCAATGTACACAAAAACTGGCTAGCAGCACCCCTTGTGAACTGCAATGAAGATAAGTGACGGAAAATATAATATCATTACAATTGCTATAAACAAGGATGTACAGCCAGTAAAATACTTCTCTCGAGTGGGCTGCTCGGGACTGCACACGCAACATCTGCTTATAGCACCTGGTTTGAGACCGGTAGCATGTGAGCATGCACGGCCTAATAAACACGTTTACTCTCTCTTTTCTTGCTTTGCTCTTCGCCTTCGCTTCGGCACCTACTTTTGCCGTGAGAAGCGCTGTGTATGGTGTCGGGCCTTGAAGCAAAGAACAATTTAGCGATACCGTGCTGACCAATCATTTTGGTCATTCCTAGAGGCAGAAAATGTGTCACAAGTCATTGGCTAAGCCTGCACTCAATGACAGTCTAGTGTTAGTAGCGTGTCTGATGCCACGTTCAGCCAACATGCTCTCAGTAATATTGCTATTACTGACCACATTCAGTCCAGCTTATTCAAAATTGTGCCGATAAAGCCGGTCAGCATGTTGTGATTACAAGCAATGGCAGATTTCAGTTATTGCTAGCAAGTTGAACAAGTGCTTACGTCAAAGCTGGTATTCAGGTGTCCAAGTTTGACACCTGTGCCTGGTTCTAGCACAAGTTCCCTACCACCTAAGGCAAGAAACTGCTAATAAGAAATTCACGGAAAGATACATGCACAGAATTGGCGCTTTATGGTAGAAGACGAACATATGACAATATTGTGTAGTCTATTTGCAACGACTACACTCACAACAGACCATTTCCATCTGCATTTTCAGCCAAGTGTCTGCTTGCCTTCAGTGTGTCAAGGTAATGCATCAGACTTGTGTAAAGACGCTGTGGGTTCAAATGCTAGTTCTGTGAATACATACTTCTCTGTATTGTTCAAAAGCAATCAACGAGTTTGTTATATTCCTTGGCATTATGTTTATTAGCTAGAGTGAAGTAAGTTTTAGGCAACGTTCAGCACAGGGCACCTGAGCTTCTGCCCTGCACTCCCGGAACTCTTTTTTCAAGCAATCATTCAAATTAGAAAGGGGATATAGTGCCGGCAGCCAGTACTTTAGCTCGTAAAGATATTTTGCCGCCATGTCTCCTAATTGAGTAACACACTGGCCTCTATGTGACTGGCAGTTCTGCCTCCCAGCCTAGAGCGGTCAGGTGTGGTTGCATGGTGCAGTGTTTGTGCCTGTCATTGTTCTGAAAGGCACTGGTTTGATTCGACCTCCTTCAAATATTTTTTTTATTTCATTTTCGTTAACCTCGTTTGTCAAACTGCTGTTTTACTTTAATCACGGTGCTTTCTTTTTTTTTTCGAAAACTTGGTACTAGCTAATACAGGTCTCCTCGGTTCTGTTGCGGAACTGCGTCTGCAGTTTGATTCACTCGACACAGTAGCCTTCGCAGGTTGGGTTAGATCCTTAGCTTAGGATGCATAAAAATAACGCATACACGAAAACAATGCAGCAGTGCGGAAGAAAGGGAAAATATGAAGGGCCGGTACAATAGCCTCCCCCTTCAATTTGTTACACTTGTATACAGTATTTTTCACAGGCTGGGGTGGCATCATACCTGTTAAGGCGCTCTCGAGACGTCATGCATAAACCCTGGAGTGCGCCGCAGGGTTTATGCATGACGTCTGGGTTTATGCATAAACCCAGCCAGTACTTGTGATCCTGGCTGCCACTGTCGCGATATGCGTGCCGTCCTCTTGAAGCTCGACAACAAAATCAGGAGTCGGGATATTGTCGTACGGGGGGATTAAAAGAAATACGAACAACGGAGCACACAGCCTCCGAAGCATGGCGCACCGCCTGGCAGCACTGTCAGTAAACTGCGCGCATGCGTAGTTCTTTCGGAGCGCTTGAGACTGTGGCCTACATTTATGGGAAAAGCTTGATCACGAAGGGCCGCGAGTCATTTCTTTTGAGGCATCTTTTTATGATCTGTCGCCACTGGGCGTACTGTTATCTACTACATTCGCTTGCCAAGCCCGCAGCAAGCTGATTGCAGATAGCAGATGCCATTCAACGATCATCCTGCTCAGTGGCGACACAGCGTGAAAAGGCCCCTCAAAATAAATGACCGGCGTCGCTTCTTGATCAAGCATTCCCCATAAATGTAGGCCACACTCTCAAACTCTCCGAAACAACTACGCATGCGCGCAGTTTACTGACGGTGCAGCCAGACGGTGCGGCATGCGTCGGAGGCTGTGCGCTCCGTTGTTCGCATTTCTTTTAATCCCCCCTGTACTCGCGCGCCTGCGCCCTGTCTTGCAGCCGGAACTCTCACTACGTCCCCCGCGGTTATAAGTTTCATCCTGGCACCGTTTCCTGCCCTTAGATATTATTTTCTCCCCCTTCGCATTGTAAATTCTCGTGTCTTTTAACTTCTCATCCATCCTTGTATACTGCCTACTTTTTTACAGCACAATGCGCGCTAATCAAGCACTCCGCCAGCACCCGGTCGACGCGTACGTTGTCGGGGCGCGTAAGAGAGCGAGTACGGCAAGTTCACGAGGCCTGAATTTGCTGCCGAGCTTTCGGTCTGTGAGGCGAACGTTCGCGACGGCGGCCTCACGAGCCCAATTAGCTGTGAGGCGCACTGAAGGGAATTAACGGAGTCTCGGGTAAGGGGGGGGTGCACGAAGCCTGCGAGGCGCCATCCCATGCGTCAGCCGAAATGTGCACGAGCGCTCGCAAAGAGTGAACTTACCTTGTGTATATATAACAACGTCGTGCCAGCGTCGTGACTTGACGACGGATTCCAAAGCGTTGACAACAAATTTCGCCAAGGTGTGATCACACATCACTTCGCAAGCTTGTTTACCGCGGGGTCACAGTGCACGCACACTCACGGCGGAACAAAGGATGTCACGGGCGAAGAGCGCTCATGATGGCTTCTCCTTGAATAAATTCGATGTATCGCCTGCTGCACTGCAATGCTTGACCTTCGATGTTCGTCGTAAAGTATCGCACAAGGCACATAAATCGCGAGCAACACGAACAAAGCTGTAAATTTGCACAGAAAACTGAGAACGCCCGCACCACGCCGGACCGCGCACATCCGAGATTGTAAAGAACAAGCGACTTTGGCTTCGTCTCGAGCCGATTTGCGATGGCTATGGTGCAGCTATGCATTTTTTTTTTTTTTGGAAATTGAACCCGGAAACATTGACACGAGATATACAAAACAACCGACGGGTGTTTGTGAATCATGTGTTAATATTTACGATCATTTTTATTGAATTATTACCAACTCCTCTAGCAGCAGACATATTATATTCCAAATAAACAAACAACCGACCAGGTCGCGAGGTTGGTTGTTAGCGCCGCTGGTGACAGTGACTACACATCGTACTAGAGAGGGGCATCTCCTTATCGGCAAGTGTACAGGTGGATGGCACATGCTTTGCCTTGCTTTGAGGTTCTTGGATTGGGGGAAGGGGAAGGAAAGGGGCTCGAAACTGTCTGACATGAAAGAGGGGCAGCAGGAAGGGTGCAAGAATTTAGAGGAGAGCAGTTCGAATAAAGGGGTCTGCAGCAGCGCTGGGTGCGCGCGCAAGCAGAGCGCCATGTGATCTGGCGGAGGGGGGTGGCGGCGGCGGCTGTGGCAAAGGCGGTAGGGGGGTGGGAGGGGGGGAGCGCGGCGGGGCTGATCGCGAGGGTGCCTCGCTTCTGCCCAGCGAAGTGCCGGCAGTTCGTGGGGGGAACAGGGGGAGAACGGCAGGGAGGCGCACTGCCTGGAGGGGTTGCTGCAATAATCAGTAGCAGGCTTCCTCAGCGCCTGTTAAAAGAAAAAAAAAGGAGAGAGCGATGAAAGGAAAGAGGAAGGTGACGGGACCAGAGTGGACGGGGGAAAGAGATGTTGATGCAGCCCGGGGAAGCAGTGGGGAGGGGGAGGATGGGGCTCTACAGACGTGCGGCCAGGCCGGTCTGGCTTTTGCCCGCGTCCCTTCCCCGCTTCGGCAAAGGCAGCCGAAAACAGGACGGAAGAATTCTGAAAAGCCCAATCCTTTCAAATAGTTTTCAAGTTCGGAGTCTGCTTGCGGGCGCAGGATATTTACGAGGCGTTTGCTTCTTAGAAACGAGGACCGCGAACGCGTTGAATATTCAAAACAAATACTTTTGTTGGCGAGAGAGTGGTTCGGAGTGTAACAAGCGGCACGCCTGCTCACCAATTTGTTAAGTTTCGCTTTCTCTCTCTCTGTTCTTGTAGTGACGTGAAGCAGTGTCAGGCTCGTTCTTACTTTTTGTGTCACTGTGCAATAAAGATGAGTTGTTATCCACCGCTTCAGTTTGTCTTCATATTTTTTTTTCTGCGTTGGTTGGTTTAGTTAGTGTGAGCGGCGGCTTCAGGGCCCGCCTTGGACTGAGGCCCTCTTTGACGTACGATCTTTTTTCGCTTGAAAGAAATGTTTTTAGCTGGCTTAGAACGTTGTTCCGCGTTTGCTCCTTGTGGGATTCTCTGTATTGCACACTGCAGTTCTACACTTGCGATCATATACAGTTCATGTTATCCTCAACGAAATGGTATGTTAGCGAGGGATGACTGGAGTTCCGACTAGTTGAATGAATGAAGTCCGCGAGCGAACGATGATGAAGCCAAGCTTGCGTCCACTTGGCATAAAGTCTTGTTTTCAAATTTGGGTATATGAAATAATTTATTATTGTTAATTCTTTTTCCGACGTGTAGTGGTTTACACCAAACTTCTGCTCTGTGCTTTTTTTGTGTGCTAAGTATATATAGGCGTGCTTTCACCATCGGAATATATTGTAGCGTTTGGGTTTGTAAGATATGCAGACATATCTTCAAAACAGCGATGTTAGTGTTACGCCGCCCCAGAGGAACACAAAATCGCTACGCTAAGCTAGGTGGGATGGCATATATTCGTTATGTAAATCTAGCAGGTACGTGTGACAAAAACTGCCCGGCGAAACTAGGCCACCGACAACAGCAGCTCCGGAGAGTGCTTGCTTCCCGTTCCTGAACGGGGTAGATCTGACCTCACCCAGAACCAGCAGGGAATATCTTTCGCATTTTTTCGCCAGTGTCGCGGCAATCCGAGCTCCCGCGGCGGGACATTAAAATTGATTTTCGACATGTCTGCGGCCACCGCTAGCTGCCAAAATTGCTGGGAGTGATCTCCACAAACTTTTGAAGTCAGTTATAAAATTTTTTAAAGATTTCACTTCAGTGAACGCGGTGTGCATCCTTTGACCTGCATACGGACATTTTCGTTCTACGTGCATCACCCCCATCGAAAAATTTAGGATGAAACCCATGGAGGTCTTCGAGGCGCGGGAGATAATCATCAGATATGTCGGCACTCAATGGATTCCACGATTTTTTTTCATAAACGTTTTCATAAATTCTGTATATATATATATATATTGAGCAAACAGGTCGTTTAAAAAAACTTGGACAGACTCGAGGAAATTCGGCTAGCGATGAAGCTTTTGTTGAATCCGTGTTGACCTGCAATAAAGAAAAAGTTAGTGTCCATCCAGATGTTCAATTTAAAATTGTAAAAAACTTCAAAGTGAGCCAATAAAAACTTTCTTGAGTTATCAGGTTAAAACTTTGGAATTTCTAGTGAACTTAAATAGAGTTAGTAGCTATAGTGAATCCCCTACAAAAATTAAAAAAACGCTTTTATAGAGGAGACTCCATAGAAGTTTCATTGAATGAGTTCGCTAAAATGTGCATAGAATCTTTATCGAGTCTGAGTAGAGTGAGTTTTTATAGGGTGGTCTGTTTTGAAATTCTATAGAGATCTTGTAGAAATAAGTACAGTGAGTTTTTATAGTGAGGTCTCTTTTGAAATTCTATAGAGATCTTGTAGAGATGAGTAGAGTGAGTTTTTATAGGGAGGCCTTTTTTGAAATTCTCTAGAGATCTTATAGAGATGACTCGTTAGGACATAAGTCTGCCATGAGTTTCTAATGAGTTCCTTTAGACTCTATAAGAACTCTATAAAAGTTTAATAGGATCGCAACATTCATTTTTGTAAGGGGACAGCACCAGGGCTGAAAGGTTTAATTAACCAATCTTGTTGAGCGCGGCTGATAATTAATTAATAAACGAAGAGTTGATTGATTCATTGATTGGCGCGTGCCTCGGTCTCCAGCAAGATTATAACCCGCTTAGAACGGGGAGCAAGTGGGCTGGCTGGTGCATGTTTAAAAATGCAAGAGACAGCGCAAAGGACAGGACGTAGAGGAGAAGACAAACACGCGGCGCTTCAACTCTGTTTGTCTTCTATTCTACATCCTGTCCTTTGCGCTGTCTCTTGCATTTTTAAATATAACACACTGATGGTGTGGTTTAATGTGTTTCAGTTAGAGGTGCTTGTCTAAAATTGGTGTATAATGCCAGTAGTTAGCGAACTAAGTTCACAGTTCGGGAAGAACGAGTACGTGGGGCCTTCAAAAACAGGGTGCCTCGGGGAGATTCTTTTGCCAAGGCAAAAACGGCGAGACCCCTGAGCATCACATTGGAAGCCTTCAGCACTGTCCTCATCATTGAGTGCAGGCTGCGGTTACATACTGTATGAAATTTCCTTTAAAAATTCAACATCCGCAAGGTAAACCAACACATTACTGAGCTTGAATCAAAGAAAATGTGACTCAAGGAAGCTTCGTCTCGTAGAAAGTGTGCTAGGTGTTGTGGTATGTGTTTTGTGCGTAGGCCTTCAAAGTGTCTGCGGTCTGCGTCTTTCTGGTTCGAGTTCTCTCCATTCAATTAGCACATCGTGTGCAGAAAGCGCCCCTCCACATCTACCACAATTTGGACGTGGTGTTCCATTTAAAAGATGTCCGTGTGGGCCATATGTGTGCCGAATTCTAAGCCGACAAAGTGTGACTTCAACGAATATGTATAGCTTTCCTGGAGTATGTCTGCCTAATGTTGGTGTGATTGAATGGAGCTTGTTTTCTGTCTGCTTAACCCAATAATTCTGCCAGGTTTTACGGAGTTTTCTTTTGATTAGTGATTTAATGTTCGAGTACGGTACAGATGCGCTACGGTGCTGCGCTACAATTGTTGTCGAATGTGCTCATGTCATGCAGTCTCTTTTGCTTTTGGCGGGAGATATTGAATCTAACCCAGGGCCTCCCAGTATTCAGGACGTAATGAACGAGTTAGGAAAGCTAACGGCTGGGCAGTCGAAGCTGATTACCGATATACTAGACATTAAAAACCAGCTACTGACAAGAGACAAAACCATGTCGCATATAAATAGACGCATGACTGATTTAGAAGAACATTATCAAGCCATTTCAACCATCCGAACCGACCTGGACACTATAAAAACAGATACCACTGAAATGGCTAACCAGATCGTCCGTCTTGCTGCACAGATGGATGATACCGAAAACAGGTCACGTAGGAGTAACGTAATATTTTATAACATTCCCGACCCAAACCCTAAGGAAACGTTCGCAGAATCTGAGGAAGTTGTCATCCGTCATTGTAATGATCACTTGGAGTTCGCCGTTGACCCTAACCACATTGAAAGAGCGCATCGCCTAGGACGCCATACAGGAGGCCATAATCAGCCACTCATTGGAAAATTCAATCAATTCAAAACTAAAGAATCTGTACTTTCTAATGGCCCCAAATTTAAGGCAAGCAATTTCAGTGTCGGTGAAGACTTCTCTCAGCCTGTTAGAGTTGATCGTGAAAACCTTATCACCTTCGCTAAATCAAAATTCACGTCCTACTCTCTGCGCTTCCAGACATTGCACATTGGCACCAAATGCTACGTGTATGACCACTCCACAGGCTCTGCTAAGGAAATGTTGTAGCAATTGCCCCGTCATCAAAATGCGCCTCACCGCCCTCGATGCCCACCTCGTTCAAACCTATTGCTCTCTGCTGTCGTTACTAACATACGCAGCTTTATTCCAAAACGTGACATTAATTCTAATCTGGTGTTGTCATCTGATAGCAACCTTCTGATACTAACAGAAACATGGCTTACTAGTGACGTAACCGACGGTGAGGTACTCGCTGACCTACCAAATTTTCCACTGTTTCGAAACGATCGCGATGCGATGAGGCTTTTAAGGGGGGGAAGGTAGGAGGAAAGGGCCCGAAACTGTCTGGCGAAGGGTGCCGACACCTTATCAGGCCTGAGGGGGGGGGGTATGAAAGGAGGGTATAGCGGGGGAAAACTAGTAGGAAAAATACTAATGGGGTTATAGGGAGGGAAGTGTATAATTTGGGCATGGCGGCGGTTGCGAGGCAGGCGCACGCAGAAGAAAAGAAACGCCGAGCGGGAGAGGGGCCATTTGGCGAAGGAGGGAACCACGGCGGCTAGCCGGGACACGCGGGGGGGAGGAGTTCTTGTCGCTGTCAGTCACAACATATCCTGTTCGTCTATAAACATTGTGTCCGGCCTTGAAATCATGTGGCTTAAATGCCATGCCGCACCACACTCAGTTTTACTAGGCGTTGCTATAGGCCCCTTCACAGTACTCCACACTTCTCTTCTAAGATCAATAATATCCTAAGCGAAATAAAGACCAAGCACCCTAATATGCAGGTAATTCTATTTGGCGATTTTAATTTTCCTAATATCGATTGGTCAAGCCAGCCTGCACCAGCGGCTACATCAAGGGAGTCGAACGACTTCCTTGATGTATGCCTTAACTTTATTGTATCTCAAGTTCTCACAGAACCAACCCGCGTTACCGGTAACTCCCAAAACATGTTAGATCTTATATTAACAAGCCCTACCGAGTGCGTGTCCTCCATTGCGTACCTTCCAGAAATCAGTAATCATAAAGTCATTCATGTTGACTTCGTAATTAAGCCCGTTTTGGTCCTGACCTTTAAAAAAACTATCCGTTTGTATGATAAAAGAAATTACGAAGCAATTAACTGTGAACTAATGAATTTTTACTCAACTTTTGAAACTGCCCTTTCTTCTCATAATGTAGCCGAAAACTGGTTGATTTTGAGAGACAAACTAAACGAAATGGTCGATAAATACATTCCCCAAATTAACATTAATTCTAATTCCGCCCAACCCTGGTTCAATAAAGCACTGAAACGATTAGAAAACAAGAAAAAAAAGCTCCTTCCGTGCAGCTAAGTCCCGTAACACCCCTGATGCATGAAACAAGTACAAAACCGCCGAAGCTGCTTATCTGCAATCCATACGTCACGCGAAACACCAATTCTTTCATTCTGACGTACCGAACATGCTTAAGAACAACCCCCAGAAATTCTGGCAAGTCTTAAACCCACATGACACGCGCATTATTACCCTATCTAATGAGTCAGGTGATGCCCTAAGTGACCAGGAATGTGCACACGTGTTTACGCCACCTTCGCATCAGTTTTCACACAAGAAACTGAGTTGTCATTTACCATTCCTAATGCGAACTTTGAATACCATGCCACCAATTGAAATTTTTCCCAGCGGTATTTCGTCACTGATAGACAAAATCAAACTTTCTTCTTCAGCTGGCGTAGACAATATTACATCCAAACTTCTGAAAAATACTGAACATATTTGTGCAGCATATCTGTGTCTACTATTTTCACAATCTGTCTCAACAGGAATGCTGCCTCCAAATTTGAAGCACGGAAAGGTCGTTCCAGTTCACAAATCAGGTAACAAACACTCCCCATTAAACTATCGTTCCATTTCATTAACCAGCGTACCCTGCAAAATCCTCGAGCATATCATCTACACACATATCATGGACTACCTTGATTCCAACCATTTTTTTCATCCAGCCCAGCATGGCTTTAGGAAAGGGTTTTCGTGTGAAACGCAGCTAGCTATGTTTGTTCACGACCTGCATGTTAACCTCGACTCTAACCTCTAGACTGACGCCATCTTCATCGATTTCGCAAAAGCATTTGACAAAGTTCCTCATGAGCGTTTACTACTAAAACTTGCCGCATTTCTTTTAAATGCCGCCATATTGGCATGGATTAAAGAATTCTTAACTAACCGTTCGCAATCATTTTCCGTCAACAATGAAATCTCTAACTCTACCCCGGTAAACTCAGGTGTCCCTCAAGGGTCCGTCCTATGCCCACTTCTGTTCTTGATCTACATTAATGACTTACCAATGCATGTATCCTCTAAGATACGCATGTTAACAGACGACTGCGTTATTTATCGTAAAATAAACATCGTTTCCGATAACACGTCTCTTCAAACTGACTTGCGAAGCTTGCAAGAATGATGTAACCTTTGGCTAATGGAACTAAACCCTAACAAATGTAAAACTGTGTCCTTCCACCGCCGTCGAAATCCGCCTGTATTCCAGTACCAAATTGCTGACACAAACCTCGAACAAGTTCCTTCCTATAAATATCTTGGAGTAACCCTTTATAGCGATCTGACTTGGGCAACACACATTACGCACATCACTGCATCTGCTAACAAAACACTCGGGTTCTTAAACCGCCATTTGCGTCACGCCCCTAACAACGTCAAATTACTAGCTTATCAATCTCTGGTAAAGCCGAAATAAGAATACACATCCGCCATTTGGAACCCAGATCAGGCATATCTCATCAATCAACTTGAGTCACTTCAAAATCAAGCCACACGATTTATTCACTCCAAGTACTCTTACGACGTCAGCATATCGGCACTGAAAACACAATCTGGCCTATCACTGCTTACATCTCGTCGCCGCATTTCTAGTCTTTGCCTTTTTCACAAGTTTTTTTACAGCTCACTCGGCAGGCCACCATACATTCTACCACCGGCACGCATCTCCCATCGCACCGGTGACCCGCAACAAGTTGCGCGTCCGCATACGCGCACCGTCACATTTTCGTCCTCATTCTTTTTTAAGTGCGAATGCACTTCTTAAGCGAGCCTGAATCGTCCGCCGCCGTAGTCCGCATAGCAACAGCTGCGGGTGCGCGCGCTCCTCGTCTTCCCTAGCAACGGGGGGAGATGGGCGCGCGCTGCCTGGCCGCGTCCCCATGGCTCATTCTTGTTGTTGTTCCTGCTGACATGGCACATACCCACGTGGGGGATTGGCCAGGAATCGGGCGTGAGAAGGGGTTATGCACCCGCTTAAAGGAGTACTGACACGAAATTTCAAAGCTGAGATCCGCTCTAGCAATCAAGTACAACGACAACACAAATAGGTGTCTGTGAATAAATGCATCTTTCTTTCTTTGTAGTTGTGTGTGTGTGTGTGATCTCTCTTTCGCGAACATTACCGAACCACGCAAATTCAACTCGTGCATTCGCACTTTCACATTCTTCCCCACGGGGAAATGCGGGGAATTTTTTCGTGCAGCAACGGACTGGAACGGCCTTTCTAATGAAATCACCGCCATAACCTGTCCTTCCACCTTTTTGAACACCGTAACAAATTACCTTGCATTGTAATAAAATATGGCTTTCACGTTTTCATGTATGTACCCACCCCTTATGTAATACCCCTTCAATGCGGTCTTTAAGGAAATGAAATGAAAGATGTAATGTCCACATCATCAAGAAGAAGTGCAGCAGCTGCTTCCCTGGCAGCAGCCTCCTTTCCAGCTGTCCGCAATGTCCACGCACCCAGCAGATTGTGATTTCCAGGCCAATAGCGTAGGCTGACATGATGGTGCTTAAAAGTAAGTTAGGCACTGCATTTGTGTGAGGCTTTGCAGAATACGGGGCTGTCACTATAATCCAGTAGTCTGTGTATATGACGGAACGGCGTATTTAGTGTTGTATTCTGTGCTCTACAAAGAATAAAATACCATGGGCTTCACCTGTGAACGTACTGGTGTTAGGATTGAGTGTCTTAGAGGCAGAGTAATGGGGTCCACAAACAGCACAAGAAACAGCTGTGTTGGTTTTAGATGCGTCTGTGCAAAATTCTGTGCAATGGTATTTGTGTTGAAGGCCTAAAAGTGTTGGCGTATTAAGGCACAGGGAGCTTTATTCTCGTCTATGTTCTCAAAAGACATGTCACATACAACCGGAAACCGTTTCCATGGCGCAAGCGCATCAGTATATATGGTTCTGTGAGTGTCTTTAAACGAAATTCTAAAGTGGGATGCTTAAGTGTTTACGGACATTACATAAGGTTGTGCAAGAGAGGGTTGCTTTAGGAATAGCCCTGCAGTGGGTGTATCATTTGTTAATACGTCTGATGGGTGCTTTACGAGTGAAGTTGTTTTGACTGCATATAGCACGGCTGTGTAGGCAGGCGGATGTTTCAATGACCACATATCATATTCTACATACAGGCTTTTTATAGGGCTTGTTTGGAAAGCACATGTCCCTAATCGAAGGCCAAGGCGGTACACTGGGTGAAGGAGTTTAAGAGCGGCCTTTGAGGCTGATTGATAAATAATACTGCCATAGTCAACCCGAGATCTGACAAGGCTATTGAAAATTTTCAGTAAGCAAGTTGTCTTCCTCGTATGACTGGGGTGAGAGAACGTTTCAAATGTTATGTGCCTTCATGCATTATATTCTTAGTCCTTTGATGTGGCGTATGAGGCTTCACTTCTCATCCAGCAGAATGGCCAACAACTTCTGCTCCTTTTGCACTGGAATTTGTTTTCCGTCCATAGTGACAAATGAATCTGGCCGCATGCCTCGTAGTTTTGTAAAGATACCGCAGGGAGTTTTGTCTCCATTGAATTTAAACCCGCTGTAATCCGGCAATTTCGAGAGACTTAACTCCCAGTTGGACCTGTCTTTCGCTAAGGAACCTATTGCAAGACTTAAAACTGATCTGCACGTCGTCAACATAGAATAAAAAGGTGAGCGGGGAAAAACATGATTCAGCTATTCATTTTAACAATCTCATTTTAAGATTTCAACAAGAAGATAGGAGACAAGGCAGGGGTGCGGACAGTCTTTTTCATCGTCTGACAAACTAGCCACCTTGTGCGCCATGGTGAATGATGGGAAAGGTCGCAGGGCTGCTGGTGGCAAAAAGCATGAATAGCAGTATTCTAAATGCGTAGACTGTATAGTATACGAGATCATACATTCGTGCGGGCGCGTTTACGTGGGCCACAGTGGCAGGTGTGTTAACGACCGTCTTCGTGAGCACGCAAATAACATGATCACAGGAACAGGTAGCAAACTTCTCTTACATTGCAAGAACTGCAAAAATTGCTTCCCCAAGATGAACGAAACCCGAATTTTAAAACGGTATCGGACGCCCGATCTCGCGAATTGTTTGAGGCTTCAGTCATAGCCACTAAGGAGGAGCATGGCGTGAGTTCGGATTCCGTGGCACTCTTCGAGTGCGAGATTGCTTATCTCGCATGATAAAAAGAAATTTGTGTGTGTTTTATCAACTTTTACTCCCGACGCCGCTTTTAAGCTGTTTGTTTATCTCGTTTTTACAGGCGTATAATTACTTTCTTTTATTTTATTTATTGCCAAGTCTAATAAAATTCCACCAGTTGCTTGTCAGCGCACGTGTGTGTTTACCCTCTCTCCGTCCGAGTTTCTTCGCGCTTTTTTCAAAATGCAATGTCCATTAAGGTGCGCGCAACTGACATTGTGCACATAAGGCATCAAGGAACACCACGTTTGTATGACACCACGCGCATCAAAGACCTCAACGCTGCGCCTAATTCCGCACAAAACACCCCTGAACAACCTTATTCAAGGCAGAATAAATTGGTTGGCACTTGGATTGAATTCGCTGGCAACTGCATTAAATTCGATGGCGTTTGGATTAAATTAGATGGCTTGTGGATTGAATTTATTGGCGCTTGGAATAAATGTTAGGCTGTGTCTAGCGTTCCGTCCAGACGGAACGGTATACAAGTGCTTAAGTTCCGTCCAGACGGAACGGAGCTCTGGGGGTTATCTTTCCGTCCAGACGGAATACAACTGAGAGCTTAGCGTTCCGTCCAGATGGAGCCGGCGTGAAATTTGTACAGTTCCATCCAGACGAATGCAAAACCGGCTGATTAGACGCCATCCTCACTCTTCAGATTTGGTGTAGAGGTTGCGCCTCAGATAATGGCGCTATTGTATAACGTTCGATTCCCCCCCGGTCATGCTTTATTTTTTTTTTTGCGTGGTTGTGCCAGCGTTTACTAAGAGCTAACTTCGCGCCCACTTAACCATTGACGCGGTGAGAGCACTCAGTCTTGATTTTGCACTCAACCGGCCGCTCCGCTACCGCTCACTAGAGCCAAGGCTGACGTATCCATCGCCAGAGTTCCGATCATCTCTAGTTCGTAATGGTGATCACTAATTAACGGTTATTCTGTCTAGTCAATGAGCGGGAGCGGTTCATTCGGCTGGGTAAATATCAAGAAAGACTGGTCGCGCTGCTCATCGTGAAGCGGGTGTGGTCGAGCTTGGCGGTTCGTTTGACGGCCGGTCATCTTATTGAGAGGGATTATAAATTAAATGTGACTCTGGCTAGTCAATGAGCGGAAGCGGTTTGACCGGTTCGGTAAAAATTAACAAAGGCGATCGGACTAATGCCCTAGTTACACGGGCACAGTTAACCACGGTTAAGCGAAACCGCGGTTGGACAAAACCGCAGTTTGCTGCGTTACACTACAGACGAAAGTGCGGTTACCCCGCTAACCGTGGTTAATGCACCCTGAGCTTGGCCACCTCAGTTCGGTCACGCTAACCGCAGTTCCCGCAGCCGCAGTGCTCAAAATCGCACAAGTCAGTTGGGACGCAAGTTGCCGCGCATCAGCGGAGGTGAAAAATAAAAAAAATCTCCTGGCGTTCGGAGGAGACGAAGGTCCTCAAATAGCGGGCACCCCAAAGCTGCCCTCAAGAGGCGTTTGAATTCTTTGCGTCGCTCTCGCAGTCAGCGCGACTGCCAGTCAGCAGCGGCTCGTTTCTCGATCCACCCGATCAACTACGACAAAAGCTGTGCTAAATTTGTCAATTCCGCACGTCGCCCGCCAAAGCAGGCAATCATGGTGCGTTTTCAGCACTCGGAAGCGATCAGCACGAACGTCGGCCGTGCCTGCAAACATTTCGGCGCGCCTGCCCGTACAGCACTGAAACTGGCTCGAACCGACACAGACCACGGCAGCAACAGCTTGTCGCCGCTGTTCGAAATCAATCTGATCGTGGAAAAGAACGTCCACTTGCGAGAAAATGGATGTTAGTGCGGTGAAAAATTGTGCTATATGGATTGTAATTCGCAGTTGTAGAGATAGCGGCGGTCAAATATCCACCGCGATGCTAAGCCTAAAGTTCCCAACACCGAGCAAAGGCGAGAAAACCAAGCCGGTTGCGAGCTGTTGTGGAAGCCCCTCTCGCCGCGCGCGAGTGCGTTGCGTTTGGGTCTGAAGTGACTGTTCTAACATTATTTCCTGTTGTCTACACTGCTTCCAATTTTTTTTATTGTCAAGTTAAAAGTCTGTTAATTTATTTTAAGTGCGAATGCACTTCTTAAGCGAGCCTGAATCGTCCGCCGCCGTAGTCCGCATAGCAACAGCTGCGGGTGCGCGCGCTCCTCATCTTCCATAGCAACGGGGGGAGTTCCTGCTGACATGGCACATACCCACGTGGGGGATTGGCCAGGAATCGGGCGTGAGAAGGGCTAATGCACCCGCCTAAAGGAGTACTGACACGAAATTTCAAAGCTGAGATCCGCTCTAGCAATCAAGTACAACGACAACACAAATAGGTGTCTGTGTTAAATGCATCTTTCTTTCTTTGTAGTTGTGTGTGTGTGTGTGATCTCTCTTTCGCGAACATTACCGAACCACGCAAATTCAACTCGTGCATTCGCACTTTCACATTCTTCCCCTCGGGGAAATGCGGGGAATTTTTGTTACGCTCACAACCAAGTGACCGCGGTCACCACACTTTGAATTTCACGTGTAACAGCAAAAACCGCAGTTTGACATAACCGCGGTTAGAGTTTAGTAACCACGGTTAGTCTTAACTGCGGTTACTTCTGCCGAGTATCTATACAAGCTCTAAATCCGTCAAACGGAACTCCAAGCCGCCACCTTGACCACGCCCGCTTCACAACAAGCAGCGAGAGCAGCCTTTCTTGATATTTACCCAGGCGAATGAACCGCTTCCGCTCATAGACTAGCCAGAATAACCGTTAATTTGTGATGACCGTTACGAACTAGAGATGATCGGAACTTTGGCGATGGATACGTCGGCCTTGGCTCTAGTGAGCGGTAGCGGAGCGGCCGGTTGAGTGCAAAATCAAGACTGAGTGCTCTCACCGCGTCAATGGCTAAGTGGGCGCGAAGTTAGCCGTACTAACGCTGGCACAACCACGCATAAAAAAATAATAAAGCATGACCGGGGGGAATCGAACGTTGTTTAATAGCGCCATTATCTCAGGCGCAACATCTACACCAAATCTGAAGAGTGAGCATGGCGTCTAATCAGCCGGTTTTGCATTCGTCTAGACGGAACTGTTCAAATGTGACGCCGGCTCCGTCTGGACGGAACGCTAAGCTCTCAGTTGTATTCCGTCTGGACGGAAGGATAACCCGAAGAGCTCCGTTTCGTCTGGACGGAACTTTAGCACTTGTATATCGTTCTGTCTGGACGGAACGCTAGACACAGCCTAAATGTTATGGCAACTGTATTAAATTGAGCGGGAAATCCTGGAGTACTTGGTCTTTGTGCTTGCAGTGCTTCGGTGCGGCGCCTTTTTGAGGGACGATCAGTACTTTTGGGTGGGGGGTGGGGGACGGCGAATGAGAACGAAGCCATAAAACATAGAAAAGATTCGGCGGCAAGGCCAGTCGCCCACCACCGAGCCCAACAAGAGAACGTGGCTTCGCAGCGCACGCTAACTGTAGGTTGTCGCTATAACCCTGTGGTCAGATTCTTGGGATATCTTCGCACTAGGTTAACCCTGGCTGCCTGGAGAAAAAACGGAGAAAAGAGGAGGGGATAAGATGACAGGACAGGGTTAAAAAGAAAATAGGAAAGGAAAAAATGGAGAAGAGGACAGAAAAAGGGGACTGGCTGATTTCCCCCAAGTCGGGTCAGACTGGGGGCACCGTCTACGGGAAGCGGGGGCCAAAGTGGCGTGTTGCCTCTGCCAAGGGGCCATAAAAGTCCAGAAGAAGCTTGGCTTTCGCAAAGCCACCAGGTAACCCTTTTCCACGGACACGGCCAAGCCATGCACAGCCGAGGGAGTGGGTGGGTCCAACCCACATGAACTCGGGGTCCGTGGTGTCGCCACTACCGTCACCTTGAAGAGACAAAGTGCCCCTCCGGTGATTATAACGCGCTGACTGAATGGCCATCAAGGTCTAGGCCTACCTCTTCTCTCTGAGGTGGACCGAGACAGATATAGAGAGAGAATAAACATTTATTGAGCGTAACTGCTGATGGCAGGGCACTCGACATCAATCCGTACACGCAGCTTGACATCGGTCATGACAAACGTGTACTTTTTGCTGTGGTGACGCTTTTGTGCACACTGTATGTATGTGGTAGTCGTGTGCCACAGTTCTGGGAATTTAAAGCACAAATTCACAAGCGATATCACTTACAAGGGATGCTTAGCACATGCTACGATAGTGAAGCTGACAGTCTAGTTGAACAGCTGATCTGCTGTTGAGCTCAATTTCTTATCACGGCCGCGCCCGTAATTACTTGAACAGACCTCCCGATAGGACCTTCCGAAGCTGGTTGTATCTTCGGAAATAGAGCGAAATAACAGGGCCACGATAAAAAAGAAGTCAACAAGACAAGTTGGTTGAGCTCGCTGGCTATCGCCATGAGGCCAGTGTTCACCCTTTTCGGCACTTTAACTTCTTAAGGTGGCTTATATTGCACGTGCGGCAGTGAGCCCCGCCCCCTCCCTTCGCTGTTCCCCGTACGCCTTTCTCAGAGCCCTCCCCCTCAAGCACAGGCTAGATCCCTTTATCGGCACGTGGTCCACTGTTTTACTTTACGATTATGGGACCCCCCAATGCGCATTGGGATCCAATGTTTTTGCCTTAAAAACTCCGCGCCTCCTTCCTCTTCCCGTGACTTTGGTTTGCGGACTTGAGTGCGTGCGGACTTCAGAAGTGAGGCAAGCTTTTCGAGAGTTTTCCGATAATTGGTAGTAGGCATGCGGCATCCTTCCGCCGCCCAGTCGCTCCTCTGTGCACTTATAAGGTATCAGGCAATTACGAAATGAGTAAAAACAGGCGAGTTCTTGTGTCCTTGTGAGACACTGGATACCGCAGTCGCCGCGCGCGCACAAATTTCGCTTCTGTTTTTTTTTTTTTACTTTACGGCACGCTATCAGAGATGGAAGAAAAGCTGTTCTGATGTTCGTGCCACATACCCATTCTGCGTAGTGGCCAAAAATCGGCTATTTTCAGGCGTTAATGTTTCTGCTTCAAAGCGACCTAAAAGTACGAATTGATAAGCCAGTTTGAAGTCAGTGCTTCTTTGTGGGCTTTTTGCTTGTCTGCTCTCGGTTTGTGCGCTGTGTACTGGTATGGATTACCAACTAGCACGAATCCTAACTCTTTTTGGCAAAAAGAAATGCTTAGAGTACTGCGTCCCGCATGACCCCAAAACAGAGTTACACGAGTGTGCAACAGGTGCACGTGAACAGCGCCCAATGATTCCGGGGGAGCTGCGGCGTGTGTTAGCCCGCTCGCTGTCACAGTTCGCTGCATAAGACGAACCAACGAAAGCGTCGAAAAGTAGATCAATACGATGTGGCAATAAAGAAGATGTGAATAGGCATCGCAGATTTTCGCTTTCAAGCAGCGCAGGCACACTCCAGTGTCCCGAGGAATTTTTTTGCCGTGTAATTTTTTTGTACCAGCTCCAGCCACAGAGACCAGTAACGTAACTAATCCCCGTCAATCGCCCTAATTTACGCCACTCTTGGAAATACGCATCGATATGAGTAGGATCATCATCATCGTCCACTGAATAAGCAGCAACTGCAGCCATGGCGTCGGAACTATCTACGGGAACATCGCCGTTATTCAGTCAATCACTGACGGCAGATATTAAGGTGAGGCGCCCACTAACCTTTTACACTTCATTCGCACTTAATATCTTGGGAAGGGGCTACATATAGCTTACCTTGCTAGTGATCAGCGCAAACCATTCGAGACGATCACTGCGAACGATGTGTTCAAAAAACAAAAAAGAAATGAAAGATGAATGAACGAAGCCCTTTTGGACTTTCCAAAAGGCGTGAGCATCTCCCCCTTCTGCAGGGTCGCAAACCTTCGCGTTGCTTAAACTTTAGAAGTATAAAACCCGGCCTTTCTCGCACGACCCGCACGCACAGTGACAACCGTGCCTTGAGAGAGAGAGAGCGATCTTTAATGAAGTCTGGCGATGTTAGCTGGGCTAAAATGCCTAACTTGCTACGCCAGTTGATGACGTGATGAAGATGATGGCGATGATGTCCAAGAAGTTGATGCGTACAGATACGGCGAGTTATTCACAGCGACTGGTCTAGACCTGTGTGTTGCAGGTACTCTATCAGAGCTTTGGTAGCCCGTAAAGCACGTTTTGGACAAGCCCATGGTCCTAAAACGTCCTTTAGCTGCATGTCCACGGAAAGCGGCAGTCCCAAAGTCACTGCGAGGGATACTCTTTGAGCACTGAATCGAGCACATTCACAGAGCAGGTGCTGCAGGGTTTCTCGCACATCACGGTGTGGGCAGAGTGGCGACGTAGCCTGTTTTATCTTGAAGAGGAAGTTGCGCGTGTATGCGACATTCAACCGCATGCGATGTAGGATTGTTTGTACCCGCTTGGAGAGTCCTGGTGGCATTTTAAATTTGCAGTTGGGATCTATGAAATATAACGCCGCGTAATGACGTGATACGTCATCCCAGGCTGCATGCTGCATGTTCCATGCCACGCTGGATGCAAGTATAGATGCATCTTTCCTGGAGAATGGTATAGCTATTGCCGATCCATTATGCTTATGCCTTGAATTCAACCGCTTCGGTGGTCCTGTTAGCTCGGTTAATCGGCGCCATCGGCCGCCGCTCGCTCTTTTTCTTGTCCGCAGGTACCCACAACTCGTCGCTGTAATTCATTCCCATTGGGTCCCAATTTTTCGCCACGTCCTGGCGTCACTCTGCCTTTTACAACAAGTTGACGTGGTGACGCGACATCTTAAGGCGTAGCGCGAGATGAGGCAGGCTATCGCTGCGCTTGGACGTGATGTGCCCACAACGAAGTCGGTGACAGAATGAAGGCCGCGCCACCACAGCGAACAAATTAGGGCGGTCGGCTGGTGTCCTGCGCCTGCGCATGCGATATCTCATTCCCTGTTATTGAGACCGACGGTGAATAATTTTGTAGCGTAAGGTACACTGGCCGAGGTTGAGCAGTTTCGCGTGTACCTTGAAGGGCCGTGCTGCGCAAGCGCGAGGAGCATTGGAGTCGGTTGGATTGGATTGGCTTATCTTGGACTTGGATTGGATTGGATTAAATTGGATTGTGTTGGATTGGATTTTTGGAGTACGGGTGTGTAGAGAATTGTGTCGGCCCATTCTATGACGTCATTCCAGAGGAGTGACGTCATCGCTGCGGCAGACGCACTGGCGTCGGCGCGTGCCCAGCTGTGCGCCTCCGTTGCGCAGTACCCCTGTCTGACGCTGCGCCGGAGCCGCTGGACAGCCGTTTTGCGTGGCTCCTGGAGAGCCGTGCTGCGCATGCGCGAGGAGCAGTGACTGTACTGGACTGGACCGGACTGGATTGGATTGGACTGGATAAGATTGGATTGGATTGTATTGCTGAACGTTAGCTTACGCTACGTATACCTGGCGTAGCCGAGCTAAGCCACTGCTAATCTTTGCCGGTATGCACCGAGATAATTCGTTTCGTTTAGGTTTTCAACTAATTAAATATGTGATGAAATGGCTATGTTCACCGTGAACGAGGCGTTAAACTAGCAGAAAACATATAAACCACTAAAGAACAAGAAAATCATGGCAAATGACTTCACCGCTTCGTGGTTCGTACGGGTACCAGGGTAATTTGGTTGTTCTCTGATAAACATGATCACCTCATCCAGCAAAGAATACTACTAATCAATGAGAAGGGAAAGCCGTATCTTCGCAGCAAGATAATATTGATTCGAGGCACAAACGAATTGCATGTGTGGGTATGTTGTCCTCTATTCAGTTCAACACATCGCAAAGCGAAAGGGATTGCTAACAAATGTAACCATAAGTTCGCGAATTCAAAATAGAAATGATTTCAGATGGTACCGATCGTTATTTTGCAGGAGATTAAGCCAGATTTATTTGTGGTTATCACCTACTTGACCAAGCCCCAATAAAAAAAGGACAATGCTGACAAAGATGCCCGTTTGAAGCAGAAAGAAAATTTATTTCCAGGGGTAAACAATCCATAGCTCACAGGGGGGGGCGGCGAGGTCCTTCTGCGCGTTCGTAAAGTTCTCGCTGTATATTCGCAGTGTAGAAACGCACCATTCATTGATATAAATTGGGGCATTATTGAATATAAGCGGAAGTTTGGCGCTTTGTATCATACTAAAGAGGTTCGTAAATACTAAAGTAGTCCTCGTGCACTTTTAATTCGTCGTACGAGCTGGAGTGTGCGGTGGCTGGCGTATTTTGCTCTATTTGATATCGATAGTACAATATTACCCGTTTACAAGCGTCACCGATAATAATTACATTGCATATAATCGTATAGAAATAGCTGCGCAACGAGCGCGTCATTGCAACATGCCACGTACGACCTATCAAACACCTTCATTGATCGCATTTTATTTGTTTATTTATTACTGCAAAGCAGTATATGTCTCATCCCACCCCCAGTTTTCATTCCGGTGAAGCAGTTTTACTCAGCGCCCCTCCGAAACTCCTCCTCACAACCACCGACCCCTCTTTTACAACGGTTATCACAACGTTTATTCACCTCCCCACCACTGATGCCTCTTTCACAAGTTTCGCAGTCGGTCGGCAGCGGCCGCAGCGCTGTTACCAGATGATTGCGGAGAATCAACACCAGCGCGAATGGGTGCAAAGACGCCTGAAAACCACCGCCACGGCAGCCGCCGAAAATGTAGCCGCGGCTGTTGTCGCTTGAATTTCAACTTTGCCAACTAGCTGCGCGCCCCGACCGGTTGAAAGAAACTTGCCCCGTTGAAACGCCGGACGCCGGCATGAGCACATTATTCCTCTTGAGCTTGAAAGCCATTCCGTGCAACACTGTTGCGTCGGCTTCCCTCGTTGACCAGCTGGTCATAGCAGTCATAGTTCTTCTGGCGGAAGAATAATATTATACCTTGGTCTGGTCGCACATAACGTCTTCCTCTCTTCATTCGCCAGAGTATTTCATGCCTAATTACGCGCCTATCCTCAGTTGCCGGTGTTGGCGTGAACGGGTTAGGGGTGGAGGGACGGGGCATGCATGCACAGCAGGGCTTAAAGGGCCCCCGAGATGGGGTTTTTTGGGGTCGACAGTATTACTTGCACTAATTTGTGACGTACTCCGACGTTGATTGAAGCATTGCTTTACTCAGGTAAAAACACCACAAAGCTGCACAAAACATCTTTCGCCTGTGTTGTGTTTATGCAGTCCAGATATTTGTGTTATACCGAAGTGTAAAAAAATTACACACCAGGCTTGATGCTCGCCTCTTCTTGGCGGAAGGATACAGTGAACGCTGGAGCAACGACGTGCGCGGTGCGAGCGCTCAGCGCTACGTTTCCGGTATAAAAGTTTCATCGGTTTCGTTTGTTTTCGTGGCTGCTGTCCCCGAAAGGATTCTTTGCACCCTCCTCTGTGTTTCGAGCGTAGCTTCGACGTTGTTTCAGTTATGAGGTTGTAGCGAACGGCGCCGACGAGGAAGGCGGGAGCTCCTCACGCACCGCTTGGACGACGCCGGGCACTGCTCGTGATCAAGGGGCGTACGCTCACGTGCGCTCGCGCTGCCTGAATAAATCAATTCAAGCCCAAACGCTGTCGCGGCTGATCGTCCCTGCGCCGGTCGCGACACATGCTGTACCGAAAACTCCCGCCAAAGAGTTTCTTTCTGTTAGGTCCGCGCGGTCAGTGAGAAGCTGACGCACGGGCACCTTGTCATGGCTACTACTCCTCGATGTCCATGGCTGCTACTCCACGGCTTACTCGCGTAGTGCGCGCGGGATGACGACTCGTGGCCCGAGTGTCACGCAGCTGCGATAGAGACTCAACTCCGTTGCTCCTTTCTCAAAGGCGTTGAAGTTTTCTCCGGTAAGTTTCTGCACGCGGCCTTAGTGCAGTGCTTCGCTCAGTTGCGACGACGTCGGGTCCTCTTGCGTCGCTACGGCGACTGTGTCGGCCGTTAGCGGTGGATTAGGCAGGGCTTCAAACATCAGCACGCAGCCCAGTTGTGGGGGATCCTCAATTGTTTGGCCGAGCGGCAGACGACTCCATGCATCCGCGTTCTGGTGCATTTTTCCTTGCGGTGCACGAGCTCGTAGTCGTAAGCTGACATATTTATGCACCACCGTGACAGATATGAGGTATTGGTTTCTAAGGGCCCAAAATACCCAACATAGGTCGGTGATGCGTAATGATGATCACGTGTCTGCCAGCAATGTACTGATGGAAGTGTATGGCTCCATACACAATTGCGAGTCCTTCTCGATCCAGTTGCAAGTAATTGCGCTCTGCCGCTTGAAGGTGTGGAAAGCGAAAGCAATCGGTGCTTCCCTGCCTCGAACGTCGGCTTGTGAGAGCACTGAGCCCACACCGTAGGGCGATACGTCGCAGGCTAGAAGCAGGGGCTAGACTTCATCGTAGTGCCTGAGGACTACGCGCCGCCGGAGTAGATCCTTAAGCGCGTCAAATGCCTTCTGGTGGCGTTGCGACCAGCTCCATTGGACAACATTTTGTAACAGGTGGTACAGGTCGTTAGCCACATTTGTTCGCTGCTCTAGAAATCGATCGTACAACGTAATGATCCCCAGAAAGGACTCCAGTTCCTGCTTGTTGGTTGGTGCTGGTTCCTGACTGATAGCTGGTGCCTGAATGATACTTTGAGCATTGATCAGGTGCCCCAAGAAGTTTACCTCGGGCACTGCAAGACAGAATGTGTCTATGCTTAACTGGATAGACAAATACTGGCGCTGGCTAGCCTTTCAAGTACAAGCTCTAGGCGTGCTGCGCGTCCTACGCTTGATGAACCACTAATGATTACATCATCCAGGTAAACGCACACTCCTGGAATTCCAACAAGCGTGGATTCCATGTACTTCTGGAAAATTGCTGGGGCTGATGCCACTCTAAACGGAAGTCGTTTAACCCTGTAGAGGCCCCTTGTAGTGTTTATAGTGAGCAATTCAGATGTTTCTTCGCTCACCTTCAGGTGTTGGTACGCCTGGGTCAGGTCCAGCGTGCTGAAAATTCGGCCTCAACGGAGTGTGCTGAAACCCTCCTGTGGCGTTGGTAGTCGGTAAGCAGAAGCCTTCGTTGCCAGGTTCACGGTGCTCCTAGAGTCTCCACAAAGACGTAGAGATCCGTCTTTTTTCCTTACTCCGACAAGTGGTGTGACCCAGTCTGAGTGCTGCGTCGGCTCAATGACATTATGCTGCTCGAGCTTACGAAGCTCTTCGTCGTACGCCGACTGCATGGCAAATAGCTCTGGCCGGGCTTTGAGAAATTCGGGGCTGGCGTCATGATGGTGCTCCAGGTTGATAAGAGGTTTGTTGTGACCGGGAATATTCTTAGCGAAGACCTTTCGTACTTCTTTTGAAGTACCTCCACAAAATCTTGTCCCTCGGGAATATTGTCCTCGGTAGCCCAGTTGATACCTCTGATCGTTATCCCAAGAGCGTCGAACCAATTTCGGCCCAGGAGGCACCTCGCACGATAAGTAGTGGTAGCGGGAAGGTTGTGCCGTTGAAGCAAACGTCTACGTTTGCACTTCCCAGTAGTGGCAAAGCCTGCCCTGAACACGTTCTGAGGTGCGTGTCGTTGTCGAGCAAGATGGGTGCATGGTGCTGCCAGGTCTGGTGATACGTCTGTTCTCTAATGGCGTATTCCCAAACCATATCCTGTAGGGGCCCAGGCCGACCACACCCCCTTCAAACAGCGACGTCAAAGCTTGACGTCAATTTCTCTTGATGCGCGACTTCATGCGACGTGGATTTTTTTTCTCTTGTTTTGGAAGGCGGCCGATAGTTACGCTCCGTGCGCGAGGCTGGGGTTACGGCGCTGGGGAGCTGACGCACATTTAGCCCAACCACATGCAGCGTATTTTCGGCGTTTTCTCGCGTGGCGACGCGAGCTGACGCGTGAGCAACGCCGATGTCTACGCTCGCCAGATATCGGCGTCGACGCAGCCCGAGAAAGCAGCGGAAAGCGGGCAGCAGCGGTCGGGTTTCACGTCCTTCTCGTGCTTTGGGGTCATTCCTTTCAGCAGAAGAGCATCAATTTCTTTTTAACTTGCGGTTATCGGCTGTCTTGAGACTAATCGCAAGCTATTTCTGTTAGCAAGCGCTCATTCATTTGTGTCTTGTTTGGTTTTCATCGGGGAGATCGGTTATTTGCGATAGCTTTTTTTGAGTTAAATAAGGGAGCTCGGGCTACGTCGCTTGTAGTATTAGCATGATGAGGCTTGGCTACACGATTGGTGTGTGACTACAAAGCCTTATCAACACCAGAATGGCAGCGGCGCATGCCATCATTTCATTCGTTGCTACTATGGCTTGAGTAGGGGAGACCGAGGTTTTGCGAAAGCTTTTCTTGACTCAAATAAGGGGGCTGTCGTTACATCACTTGTAGTAATATCATAACTGCCCTCGAATGCAAGATGAGTGCGTAAGAAACAGGCGTTACCATGGCTCAAATCTCGTAAACGGGACCAAAGCAAATCACTGGACAATATTCGTTGGCAGCCTATGTTAGGATACCAAAATATTGGACCACCGTCGCCTCTTGGCGTGGTCGAGTGGTTTCACGCTTGCGGGCTGGCGTTTTGTTTTGAAAGTTCATGGTTCGAATCATGGCAAAACCTCGTTTTTTTTGTAATGAAAGTTTCACCAGCTTTTCTTTTTTTTTCAAGGCAAACAAAGGAGGCCAGAGTGCCTTGCCGTTTAACCTACAAGTGACGTTCGACGTTAACCTCAGTATCAAGGCAGCCCCGCAATTTGCTTTGCTCACACTTTGCATTCATGAAGCTGGAGTCGGTACATAACATCAATGCTAAATCAAGTAGCAAGTAAAATTGTGCGAAGTTCGTCTTCGTTCATCATCCCATCTGATTTTGTTCAGGTTTGACGGTAATGACTTCAAATACATTTCGCAGGAAGTCAACATTTGCACGCGAATATTTTTTATAAGGCTACTGTCTTGTTAGGTGAAGTTTAACAATCGACAATACCTGCTCATAAATGACTTCAACAAATGGCATGTTTAATACAATCGTGTCCAGCAGCGCACCGACGCGGAGGCTAGCGCGTGACTTCGCCGGTCTCATGCCCATGTGACCCGGCAGTTTCAATGTAAATCAGCCTTAGGTTGTCGCGTCTTCGTGATAGAAAACTCTCAATATGTGGTCTATGTATTTTGTCTCGATCCTACAAGTACAAAGTTGTTTAACGTACGTTGTTTAACACCCACGATTGCCTTTGCACGCAGCTCTAGTGGTCGTTTGCTTGAAAGGCGAATGCCATAGCCCAGGGTTCTGTCATCTCGGGCAGAGTGAATGCTAGCGTGCTCAATTATCTTCTTGCTGTTACAGCATTTTCGCGCGATATCGCTGCGCGAAAATATGCTTTTTTGCCTTTTAAGTTGTTTCGAACGCTCTGGGTATTCGTTTGTGTGTGTGTGTGTGTGTGTGTGTGTGTGTGTGTGTGTGTGTGTGTGTGTGTGTGTGTGTGTGTGTGTGTGTGTGTGTGTGTGTGTGTGTGTGTGTGTGTGTGTGTGTGTGCGTGCGTGCGTGCGTGTGTGTGTGTGTGTGCGTGCGCGTGCGTGCGTGCGTGCGTGCGTTAGGCCTCCACGGGTACGAATTTATTTAATATAATTTTATTTAATATGCGTAGGGGTTTCAAGTACCTACTGCAATCTCGCTACCAAATTATTTGCCGTCAGTGAAAAAGTCACGGTATTCGGCCATGCTTTGATATCGCTATCGACTCTACATGTGTATTTTTTAGAAAGGCGGTTTCTGAATTTCTAGATTTGCCGGGGCAATAAATTCTGCACATAATTTGTTGGCATGACATATTAAGGGCTACATTTTTTTCGGTGAGCAGTTAAGCTGATCACTAATATCGGTATGCACAACATCGGCTGTAAGTAAGTTGTTCGGGATATTAGTGAATAAACATAGTGAATAAACTGCTGTGCAATGAAGTCACCCGGTCATAGTCTACGTCGAAAATTCAAAGGCACCTGTAACTACCCTAATGGCACCAGCAACTACTTCTACCTTTCTCCTGCATTGGTGTGCGGTAACTTTTTTATTATTAAACGTCGCACACAAGCTGCGAAGGCCGAGTTTTCGTCCTCTGCGCCCGCTCGCGCCAAGGAAAGTGACCTTTAGAGTTCCTGTATATCGCGTAGCGCAAGAGTTGCGCGTCTGATTGCCACATGCCGCGGGTCCCAGTTCGAGAGGAAAGCCCCCTTTTAGTGCTGCGCACAAGACCCCGTATTCAGTCAGTTCTGCTCAACTGAGCATCGGCGGTTGTACAAGCGGCGGCAGAGGCGGCGGATCAGCTGATAAGCAGCCGAGAATCGTGCGCCAGTTTTTAAATGCAGAGCATTTCTTAGCTTCGCCTCTTCCTGCGTCGGACGGCGTCCACAGCTCCGCGTCTGCAGCAGGTGCGCCTCTCCTCCTTCCCTCCTCTCTCTTAACAGCAGCTGGCGCGCAAATGCGTCGTAGTCAGCCCGTTCGCTCCGTCGCGGTCTCGGCGTAACAGGTGCGTGATAGCAGCGCGGTGGGGCGTGGAAGGGCGCGCGCTGCTTGCGCATGTGCGCTCTCCCCCCCGTACTGCTCTCCCTCTACTGCGCGCGCTGCAAATATAAAGCGGCTAGCGGTCGCTCGTGCTTCAAGGAGCCATGAAGAGAAAATGCAAGTTGGTTTTATTCGAAAGATTTCGTGTTTTATAGTGCCCCCAGCCCTTGTCCGGATACAAACGGTGCTTTATTCACTGAGAAATTAAACAATTTAGGTTAAAATTTTGATTTTCCCGCTCAATCGTGCGTTTTCGTGGCCCCAAGTGACATCACGGGAACCGACCGCTCTGCAGCCTAGAGTACCTTCATTCACGCATCCGCCGTACAGGGTAGAGACACGTAACGCTGGCGCCGCCATGTTCAGTTGCTCGCTCGCCGCCGAAGCAAGTCATTGTGTCAAAACCGCGCTAAAATTATCGCCGCAACGTGGTTTACTGAAGAAGTTTGAATCATATTGTCTGTTTCGCGTTGCTAGGTCTCGTGGGAAACGAAAAGAATAACGCGTTGAGCCCGTTGGCCCAATTGCAGCGGCACGGGACCGTTCAAAGGTTGTCTCCACCCTGTACAGCGGTGTTGGTTTGTTCCCGCGTTTCTTTACGTTCCGTAACCTAGATGGCGCCACCATACCGTGGCAAGCGTTTGGTTTGTTTTTGCCCGCATTTAAACCTGGCTTGTTTTTGTTCTGGAAGAAAATATTAGTTCCCTGAAACAGTGCTCGCTCGACAAATGGGGTCACGTAAGACACCGTTGCTTGCGTCAATCGGCCAGTGTCGTCTGAGACAACCCCAAGCCCCGTAGTGCTGTGCAGCTAAACCAAAGCATGCTGTGCGCAGTACGAAAAGCAGAACGCATCAGTACTTCTGTGTTTACATGTGCTTTCGTAACTTCCACTGTTTGTCCCATCATTCTTATTGCTTTGTAAAGAATGTGCCCTAAATTTAAGCGCAAATCGCTCGTTCGTCTAGTTTGTAAGCTCTACCTAATTTGCGTCTGCTTCTGCCAGCCTCCGCCAATCGCAGAGCTTAGCCCATGTGACATCACAGGTTCTGTTGCGGGAAATGAGCTGGTGGGTCGCATGACCATTCCCGTTTTTCCTAATTATGTAGCTTATTTGAGCGAAGTTTACGTTAAAAGTGGTGTCAGTATGATTCTAACGACACAATCTTTTGAATGAACCAAACTGTGTTTTCTCTTCATGGCTCCTTTCAGTCACTGCGTTGCTCCTTCCTTCGTTGGTTGACGCTCGCTCCGACGTTTACTCGTGTCTGCTACTCCAGCATCCCGGAAGAAGCGATGGAAGCAACACTGCCTTCAACCACTAGTGAGGCCCCAATGCCTGGCATTTACTTGTGTTCCCCTCGCGGGAAGGCGCGGGATTTTTTGTCCGGCCGCTGCTCGCCACTCCTCCTCGCCGCTGCTGCTGGCGCGGCGGCCTACTTACGAGAAGGGTGGCTTTCCCGCACGACCCGCAGGAAAGCTATATACAGGAACTCTAGCGACCTCAGGCTAGGCGCGCCGCGGTGCGGCGAAAAACGCGGCCACGCCCCCTTTTCAACTTACGCTCTCTCCGGGAGATTGGGACGGCCGGAGCAACGGCGCGCCGCCGGTAGCCGATCGCGGAGGCCACGACTTCTCCATCGCGATTGAAACGTGCCGTGTAGCAGCGGCAGTGCGTCGAGCGCGTTCGAAAACCCCATTGCGATTCACTTCAATCGCGTTTGAAAGTGCCCGTGTCTGCGCGTTGCCGCCGAACGACGCCGACGCTCGCGCGACGCGTGATTTCACGTCCATGTAGTTAGAACTTTAACCTTTTCGTACCTATACGTTCCGGAAAGCACTGTCATTGAATTAAAGACAAAAATTTCTTTTGGTATTTTGTGGTCGCGCTGCTTCTCGACGGTCGATGGTATCGCTCCGTGCGCCAGCATGACGTACGCGCTGGGAAGCTGAAGCACGAAGTATAACTTTGCATACCTGTCATACCTGTTCGCGCCTCGCACTCTCAGCACTCTCCTGCGAGCCTGCAGACGCTCGTCTTCCATCCTGTTCCTGGTTAAGATACCGCTTGGCGCGGTGCTCTAAGTGCGGCGCAGGCGGACGCTTTTTCATGTATATGTTGTCATTGTTTACGTTCCTCAAAAAGCGAACACACTCCATCATTACATTGAGAGACGAAAATGTTTTTTTTATCTTGGGTGGTCTTTTGGATTCCGTACCGAAGCGCAGAACGTGTGCTCCCAATCGGTCGAAAGCAACCGCGTACGTCTGTCGCTCATCTGCTGTTAACATCATCGAGCGTGTTGATCCGTTTTTATGATTGTGTCATTACCGTCAAATCTGAACAAAATAAGATAGGATGATGAACGAAAACGCACTTAGCACAACTTTACCTGCTACTTGATTTAACCTTGATGTTATGTACCGACTGCAGATTCATGAATTCAAAGTGTGAGCAAAGCAAATTTCGGGGCTGCCTTGATACTGAGGGTACCGTTGAACGTCACTTGTAGGTTAAACGGCAAGGCACTCTTGCCCCCTTTGTTTGCCTTGAAAAAAAAAAGAAAAGCCGGTGAAACCCTCATTGCAAAAAAGCGAGGTTTTGCCAAGATTCGAACCATGGACTTCCAAAACAGAACGCCAGCACACGAGCGCGCAACCTCTCGACCACGCCAGGAGAAAACGCGGGTGCTAAGAATTTGGTACCCTTTTTTTTCTTTATTGCCTGGTTTTGACAACACAGTAAACCACCTTACAGATCATCACAATAAAACACTCAACTCAGGCGAAGTGAGGATGCCAGCCAATTAAGGGCTGGCGTTGTCATTGAAATAGCCTCAGCTTTGTCAGCAGCTCTATTTCTGGCAGCCAAACCGGGAATACCTCTTCAGACGTAATAATTTCGACAACGCGACCAACACTCTCTTTGAAATACTGTAGTGCAAAACGTGCATCGACATCATTATACAGCCTTGCTGTGCGAGAGCGCCATATGCTATGGAGGCCCAGTACCTTTACTAAATCATAAGACACTCCAGCCTCATTGTCCACTGCAAGAAACCGTATATCATGAGGGTTTAAAGGAAAGTCTTTTCGTAGTGTCCTTTGCAGTACATCCCATAAGTACACTCCCTCACAACAATGCGAAAACACGTGGTCTATTGTCTCTGGAAATTTACATCTAAAACAGTCTGTCCCCCATGGTACAAATAGCCCCCTCTGTTCCATATATGTTCGTACTAATAATGTACCGGTATGCAACCTAAAGAAAAAGGACTTGACCCCTGGCTGAATTCGCATTCTTGTAACCCTCTTAAGTACGTCCTGGCCTGGGTCTTCAGAGTACATAGCTCTGTAGATTGGCACAGGGAACACAGTATCCACAATATCATAATACAGATTTTTCCTTTTTACCGTACTTAAGAATTCTTTTGAAAACCGTGCATTGAAAAAATTAACACTTCCCACGACTTCTTTGAAAAAACCAAAAATTCCTCCATGCATATACCCGGTGGGGACAACACAGTCAGGTAGAAGCCTGCCCAGCCTCACCTGACACACTGTCCTTAGAAAGGGGGGTCGCTGACGTCCCTTAAAAACAAAAATCTATTTACAAGCTGTCGCACAAATAAGTGCGCGAGTCCAAGTCCATCATCTCTGATTCGCCTGAACAGGTTGGTGCGGCTGCACCTCTCCCAATTCGAGGCCCACACGGAAGCAGCAAGGACCCGATGCAGCTTTTGCACATTTGTACGCGAACAGTGCAACACTTGCATCACGTACGACAGTTTACTAATGAAAAACAAGTTGCACACTGTTGCCCTAGCAAAGGTTGACAAATAAGCCCCCCTCCACTTGTCTGCCTTTGCTCGAGTCTCCTGTGTTTGTTCATGCCAATACGGCTCACTATATTTATAAAACTGTAGTGGGGCTCCCAGGTACTTAACGGGGGTTGTTAACCAGCATACATTGGCGAAAGTGTCAGGGGTTGATTGCCATTCTCCATGCCAAAACCCCAGGCCCTTTCCCCAATTTACAAGGCTTCCGGTGATTGAACTAAACTGTTTTGTCATCTCAAGTACTTTAATAATACTTTCTTTGTTTTCACAGAATACCGCGATGTCATCTGCGTAAGCCAATACTTTTACCTGGGACTCAAGCAATCGGAACCCTCGAATTTCTCTGTCTTTGAGGATACGGAAACACAATGTTTCGATATAAATACAGAACAACAGTGGGCTGAGGGGGCAGCCATGGCGCGCCGAGCGTTGCACGTTAATGGGCGCTCCCAATGCCTTGTTCACAACTAACCGCTTGGTGCAATTCCGATACGTCAATGCTACCCCCTCTTTGATAACAGAACCAACGTTTATATAGTCTAAAATAGAAAACAATACTTCGTGTTGTTCGAAGGCCTTTTCAAAGTCTAGCTGAAGCACAGCGACTCTATGCATGGCATCCGAACACTCCAGCACACACCTTGCCTTATGTATATTGGTGCAAATAGACCTTCCCCGTATGCCGCAAGTCTGATGAGGGCCGACTATTTTATAGATCACTCTCTGGAGCCTACTTGCTAGTATCTTCATAAATATTTTGTAGTCCACATTCGTAAGTGGAATGGGCCTATATGACGTAACCTGCTTAAGTTTTCCGACATCATCTGTTTTGGGGATTAACAACGTGTGAGCACTTTCGTAAGAACGTGGCAGTGATTTCAAATTAAATGATTCATTGAAAACAGCCGCTAATACCGGTGATATTTCACTCTTAAATTCTTTGTAGGACGCCGCACTGAAACCATCCGGGCCTGGCGATTTCCCTGTGTTTAAATTATCAATGGCGTCTTAAACTTCTTTCGATGCTATTGCTTGTTGCAGCCACTTCTGTGTTTCATCGTCAAGATTCGGCATGTTGCTGCGGAATTCTCTCTTGAAGCTTTCGACATCGGCAGAGCGGAAAGCAAAAAGCGACAGTTAGTGCTCAAAGAAGCCACGCTCGATGTCCTGGTTATCCCCGGAAGTTTCGCCGTTCCAGTCAATCTCGGTTATGTGATTACGTCGAGCATGCGCTTTCTCGAGCCCCAAGACCATTTTTGTAGGTCTTTCACCCGCTATCGCCTGGACCACTCTTGCTCGTACAAGCGCTCCGTGATAGCACTCTTCGTCGATTATTTCTAGCTTTTGTTTTGTTTGCCTGATGTCGTCTTTGTACACGCCAGGATGTTTGCCCTCCTGCTCAATCAGCGTTTTTAGCAATTCTCGGAGCGAAGTTTTTTTTTTCATTTGGTTCGAACCTTATGCAGCTGGCCCGTTAGATTGCTTTAATTTTAGACGCTTCTTTTGTTAGTTCCCACATTTCCAAAACATTATCAGAGACCGTCAGCATTGACTGACTCTGATATTATTTTGGCTGCCCTGTTCGATTTGTCTAATTTGGTCCTTTACTGTGTTGCTGAAATTTTCGTCTTTTAAAACATTTCCATTTAACTTCCACAATTCCCATGTAAACTTGTTCCACCGTTTTTTGTGCCCTATTCTGCACGCGACAAGACAATTATCGGGGAAAGACAATGGTGAAACACTGTAGTTGCTGCACATTGGGACCATTTCCAACGATATGTAAATCCGGTCCAGCCGGGCGTGGCTAGCGCCTTGAAAGTGCGTGTATTGCACGCTTCTTGCGCCCTCTAAACATTCGGCAACATCCTCAAGACCCAATTCCACAATATGCTCAGACAAGAAATCAGTGCTGACATCCTTGAACGGCCTTTTGCTTGTCTTGTCCCGTGCAGTTAACACGCAATTAAAATCTCCTAATAGTATTATTTGCCTATCCATGGTGAGGCGCTGCCTTATACTAACAAAAAAGCCGGCACGTTCGTCCCCAGAATTGGGGGCATAAATGCACAACACACGGCCCTCGACACTGCGAAAAGAGAAATCGCACACCACTAATCGCCCCGACAAACATGACGTAACGGTTTGGACAACTCAGCCCGGTAGCTTTCGCATAAAAGCCCGCAACCCGCCGATATAGAATTTGGTACCCTAGCAAAGGCTGCCAACGAATATTGTCGAGTGATTTGCTTTGGTCACGTTTACGAGATTTGAGCCGTGGTAACGCCTGTTTCTTACGCACTCATCTTGCATTCGAGGGCAGGTATATTACTACAAGCGATGTAACCACAGCCCCCTTATTTGACTCAAGGAAAGCTATCGCAAAACCTCGGTCTTCCCTACGCAATCCGCTGTAGTAACGAATGAAATGGCATGCGCCGCTACCATTCTGGCGTTGATAAGGCTTTGTCGTCGCGCACCAATCTTGCAGCCAAGCTTCATCATGCTAATACTACAAACGACGTAGCCAGAGCTCTCTTATTTAACTAAAAAAAAGCTATCGCAAGTATCCGATCTGCCCGATGAAAACCAAACAAGCCACAAATGAATGAGCGCTTTCGAACAGAAATAGCTTCCAATTTGTCTCAAGGCAGCCGATAACCGCAAGATAAAAAGAAATTGATTCTCTTCTGCTGAAAGGAATGACCCCAAAGCACGAGAAGGACTTGACACCCGACCGCTGCTGCCAGCTTCCCCTGCTCTCTCGCGCTGCGTCGACGCGGATATCTGGCGAGCGTAGACATCGGCGCTGCTCGCGCGTCAGCTCGGGTCGCCACGCGAGAAAACGCCGAAAGTACGCTGCATGTGGTTGGGCCTATAACTTCTACTAGATGTGCGTCAGCTCCCCAGCGGCGCAGCGCCAGCCTCGCGCACGGAGCCAAACCATCAGCTGCCGCCCAAAACGAGAAAAAAAATCCACATCGCATGAAGTCGCGCACGAAGAGAAAGTGACGTCATGCTGTGACGTCGCCGTTTGAAGGGGATGTGGCCGGCCTGGGCCCCTACGGTATATGGTTTGGGAATACGCCGCCGGTGATGCTGGTAGACTACAGTGCGTCTGCGCCTGCGTTATGGCCTCTGAGGCGTTCACGCGCTTGTGTCGTTTAGGGGGTGCCCTGGACTGCTTCCTCTTTGTTATGCATGCCTTCTAAATGTGTCCTCGTTTCTTGAAAAAATGGCACGTTGCGCTTTGAAGCTTACAAGACTGCGGGCTGTGCTGCTCGTCGCATCGCCAGCAGCGCTGCGCCTTAGGTGGTTTTTTGCCACTTGCCTGGTGGGGCTGCAGCTGGTGGTTTGTGAGGTATGCCGGCTCGGGGAGCTTCCGGATGCCAAGCTGCTGCTAACCGGCACTTTCGTCTCGAATGGCGATGCCGTAAGCCTTTGCGAACGGCAAGTCGGTCTCAGCAAACAGGCGCTGTTGTAGGAAGTCGTCCCGCAGTCCGCACACAAATCGGTCACGGAGCATAATTGCCAGTCGTTGCATGGTAGGGTTCGCAGGTGGCGTGGCGGCTGGGTGTTCGGTAGCTACCGTTGTGGTGGGCAGCGTACCGAAGTTTCAATCGGCGGCGAATTTTCGTAGCGCCGCAACGTAGGTGCTGACCGCTTCTCCCTCCATTTGGTCCCTTCGTTGAAAACGGGCCCGGCTGTACACTTCGGATGGGCTTGGGTCGCAGTGATTCGCAGTGCCGCAACGGTGTGGTCGTAGTCCAGTGCCGCTGGTGTACTTGGGTGAACTAGGGAGCAGACGGTGTGGTACGTGTCCTCCCCACACAGCGTGAGCAGGTGTGGCTTCTTCTTGTTGGGGTATACGATGTTGTTGGCCTCAAAGTAGAATTGAAGGCGCCCAAACCATGATCCCCAGAAGATGCCATTGAATTCAGGTAATCGCCCTGAAGCGTGCGTAGCCATTGCGTAGCACTCTGCCTTTCAACGTGGGTCACAGAAACACTTCTTCGTCGCCACTGTTATGTCCGCACGGTCAGCGACAAGCTGACGCACGGGCACACTTGAAAAATGCGGTTTATTCACCCCAAGAAGAACACCGCTTTTTGCGACTGCTCTGCAGCAAGGTCCCAAAGCGGCTCTCCGTGCATTGCGGTGGCGGCACCGGGGAGGGAAAAGGCACCATTCGCGGGGGACACAAACCCGCGCGCTGTCGGGAGGCGCCGACACAGAACTGCGCTCCGTTGGGGAGCACGAACTCAACAATTTCATTGCTTCCTATCAATTCATGATAGCAAGAAAGTGTGGTGTAGTGCGCCCGGCCTTCTAAATGAACCGTGTTTCCTAATGTCCTCAGCGAGCTTTACAGTTTACCGTGTTAATGGGAACAATAGTGGCTGATTCCGCTGAAAACCAAAGGACTGCACTTTGCGGTTTCTGTATACCGGCTTACCGGTTGCCAGGTAGCGACATCTGGCGAATTCGTCTCACAGCATATGACACTAAAAGTTTGTTACCCAGAACTGTTCGCTTCCGCTTCAACTAGCTTGAATATTGGACGTTTTATGTTACACTCTCACAATACAAAAATTTTCTATTGACAAATCAAGTGCTTATGCTGTAAAGCTTAAAAAAGAAAACATGATGCCGACGCCGCCATCAAGTGGGAACAATTAGCACGAAGTAATCTATTACCAGAATTTACGCCTCCCCTAATAAGTAGACATAACATGAGTAAGATATATTGCGATAATTCCGCTTTTATCTGTAATCCACATCACGTTTTTAAAAGCGTAAACAGCTTTTCCATTTTATAAATGCATGTGAACTATTGGAAGCGTAGGAGGCTGAAGTAGGGGCGGAGATTTTGCTCGCTCTTCTGAAAAAAACTGTCAGTTGTCGTACTCATAAGCATCATTTAGCAAGAATAACATAATAAACATGAACTAAGGTTGCTTGTATGATGCTCCAGGCGCAGTGCAGTTCCTGTACCGTAAAGTTACCAAAGAACGCCCAAGCAAACTACAGTGATAGCAAGTAAAAAATACGATATTGACGAAGTTTCGGGTCAGGTGCGAGAAACTACGAAAAGGTGGCCGCACCACCAACCAAAACTGCGGATATATAAAAAAAAAAATTCGAGACGGGCGAACAGTCGGGTGAAGCGCGGAAAGGAGAAATAAATGACAGCATTTGTTCCCTCATCAGCGCTAAAGCTATCGATTTTACGGAGTGGCCGGTCTTCACCCGTAAATGGGGGTAAGCGATGTTTCAAGGGAGGACGTTCTTTGGGAGCTTTACGGTAATCCGATCAAAACACGAGCGTACACTTATCCGGCGCAGGGAGCTCGTGTAGCGACGGTAAAAGTTACCGTTCACGGTAACGCTCGCGCATGCAAAGTCGACTCCCGCAATCACGGTGGACAAGCGTGGCGGGGGCGCCACAGAGGAGGCAGTTCGGTGGGGGATACTGAGCGGGGTAGATGCGATGCAGTACTGCCAGACAAGCGAGGGTATTCGTTTGAAAAAGTCGCCAAAGGCGTTCCTGATAGTTGGTGAGCCCTGGATGAGCGGGGGGATAATCGCGGCGGGCGAGGCGGTAATGCACGACGATGTCGTGATAGGTGATAAGTTGGTCCCTCGCGGATCGGGCACCATGGTAAGGGGTGAGGCTAGCCCCGGCACGGATAGTGAGCCCTCGTGCCACATTGTGGGCCGCCTCGTTCCCTCCCAGACGAGTGCGCCGGGGTCCAAATGACTTCGACCGGAGAGGTCGGGGGATTTTTGGAGGGGATTTTGGATGCCACGAGGGAAATTGACCCACGGGCGAAATTTTCAATGGCCGTTTTCGAATGTGTGATTATAATCGTTGGAGTAGGCCGGGTCGTTAACGCAAGTGCTATTGCAGCCTCCTCCGCCGCCGCTGGGGAAGTGGTACGTACGGTAAGAGAGGTAACGGGGGCTATCCGGGCTGTTGATGGCTGCGAGGGCATAGCCTTCGTGATGGCGGTATCCTACCGCGTCGACATACATGATGTCTGGTCGGATGTGCAATTTTTCGCCAGTGCTGGCGCTCGCTCCTCCCTGCGAGCCCTATGGTACTCGGGGTGCATGTTCCGTGGGAGGGAACGAACGCGGAGACAGGCATGGGTAGCTGTTGGGATAGGGACCTTCGGGTCGGAGATCTCTGGTGCGCGGATACCCAAACGTTTTTGAATGTGCTCACCAGTGGATGTAGTGGAAAGTCGGCGGAGTTGGTTGATGTGATGAGCTTCAATCAGCTTCTGAGCCGTATTGTGGAGGCCTAGGCGTTCAAGTCTGGCAGTGGGTGCATTCTGGGGAATTTGCAGTGCTGCCCTGCATGCCTTTCTAATTAGATTGATAACTTTCGCCTGATCCGCATTGGTGACTGGGAGGTAGCGGAGGGAATAAGTAATCCGGCTGATGACAAACACCTGTACGAGCCGTAGCCTCTCCTGTTCTTTGAGCCCATGATTTCGACCGGAAATTCGTTTCAGGAGTCCAATCGTTTGATTTACATGGGAGCTTAATTTTGAGATGTAGTGTGTGTTGCCTCGGTTGCGTTGTATTACCAGCCCTAGCACTTTAAGGGCACGAACCTCTGGGATCAGGTGACCATCAATGAAAACTGCGATGTTTGGGGAGCTTCGCGATCCGAAATAAATGGTAGAAGGAGCACTTCGGATTTGGCGGGTGAGCCCGCAAGGCCTGCCAGCAAAGCTTCTTCGGCAACTGCTTGGGCCCCTTGCTGCAAAGTGTCCTCGATTTGTGCGTCACTACCGCTTGTTACCCATAGCGTTATATCGTCCGCATAGAGACTGTAGTGAAGGTGGGGTATTACTTCTAGGCGTTTGGGAATATTAAGAATGGCCAAATTAAAGAGTAGGGGTGATAATATGGCCCCATTGCGGGGTACCAATGGAAGGAAGAGGGAGAATTTTCGATTTGAGATCTCCTACTTTGAGAAACACCGTGCGCGCCGTGAGGAACGCACGCACGTAGTTGTAAGTGCGTTCCCCAGGGGCCATCGATTCTAGACCGCGCATGATGGCGGCGTGCGAGACCCGATCGAAGGCTTTTGTAAGGTCCAGAACCAATATTGCTGCTGTGTCGCGCTTGGTAGTAGGTGTTATTACGTCTCGAGATAATTGGAGCAGGACGTCCTGGGTGGATAACCCGGGCCTAAAGCCAATCATTGAATGAGGAAGAGCATCAGTAGATGTAAGGTGGAGCGTGAGGCGAGAGAGGATGATGTGCTCCATGACTTTACCAATGCATGGGGTGAGTGAGATTGGCCTGAGGTGATCGATGGTAAGAAGCTTCCCTGGTTTCGGAATGAGGGTGATCTGGGCGTGCCTCCATGCCTGGCGGAGATAACCGAGCTGCCAAAAGTGGTTAAAATAATCTGTAAGAGCCGATATTGAGGAGTCGTCCAGATTACGGAGCATCTTATTGGTTATCCCACCCGGCTCCGGGGTGACCCGGGGCGGAGAGAAAGGAGGGCGCTGCGTACCTCTGCTTCTGTAATATCTGCATCAAGATGAGTATTGGGTGGTCCTTTATATAGTGGGGGCTGTTGGGTGTCACCAGTGGGCACATATAGAGAGCAAACTTTGTCTAGTAGTTCTTCATTGGTACCCGGGAAATTTTTTGTGACCATTGTAAGCCGATGGGTCTGCTCGATCTTCGCCCGAGAGGGGTCTAATAGATGCCTGAGGAGGTACCAAGTGCGTTTCATTCCGAGGTTTCCCTTCATTTGAATACAGATTACATGCCACTTATCTTGGGCAAGCTGGGCGGAGTACTGCTCAATTTCAGCGTTGAGGCGAGATAGTTTAGAGCGCAGTTTCCTGTTGTGCTTCTGTGTGCGCCATCTACGTTGTATACTGCGATATGCAGCCCACAAATGCTGTAGGTGGGAATCAACCATATCTGAAGGAATTTCCGGATCCAGCGCGATACTTGTGTGCCGCTCATCTTTAAGAATTTGTTGAGCCCAATTGTTTAATCCAGAAGTACTAATTTCGGGGGGATCGAGAGTTTGGCGTACTTGCCGGAAATGGTCCCAATTCAGTAAAACGGCCTGCCGAGGGCGGCGTCGCACGAAACTGGCTACTGTCACGTCCGTTTGGAGGATGAAATGATCACTTCCTAATGTGTCAGGAGTGGATGCCCAACATGCGTGTTTGACGTGATAAGTGAGGGTGAGATCGCGTGATGAATCACGCTGCACGCTATTGCCTATCCTAGTTGGAATCAACGGGTCCGGTTCTGTAGTAAGCCGATGTGCTTGAATCTGATCCCAGAGAAGTGTGCCCTTTCGAGAACAATGGTGGTATCCCCAGGCTGTATGTGGCGCCATAAAATCGCCTACTGTGATAAGCGCAAGGGGTCCTACCATCTGTTGAGCAAAAGAGAAGAGGCAATTAAATGTATGCCCTGTTTCCTTCGTACTGCTGTACACGTTGAGGATGTACAGTCGCTAAGCGTCTCTTTTGCTCGGAAAGCGAGTCACCAAATCATGAGGAACAGCGATGCCATCAAACTGTGTGCGTTCAGCAGGAATATTGGAATATTGCGATGAACTAGTACTGCTGTTGTGAGGTTGCCGTTACCCTGATATGCCTTATAGCCAGGGAGCTAAAATAATGAGCCTTCGTCTTGTAACGCAATCACCGTAGGGGAACTTTCCGTCGCCTGGGTTAGCAGTTGCAGGGCCTGTCGTTTTCACCAATACCACATGCAATTCCACTGCCAGACCCGAATGGGCCGCGGGTCCTTCTTATTCCCTGGAGATGTCATAATTTAGGACGAGGGCCGGATCGGGATTGCAGAGGGTATTAATTTTCTTCACGAGCTCTTGAACGCTGTTGCGCAATTCTAAGCGTAAGTCCTCTACGTTAGCGTGGACATTGGATATGCCGGCTTGCAGGGCTTAATGAATATTTGAGCATTCGGCTTTTTGCTACGTCAGCGCCTGCTTTCAGGATACCTCAACCTTAGTAATTTGGTTCTGGACTTGTTCGTCTGGTGTAAGGGGCGATTCAGAGGAAGACGAGTCGTCTGAGACCGCCTTGCGTTTAGGGGAAGGAGGGGTGGGAGAATTGGTATCCTCTTGCCTAGGGGATATTAGCGATTTGAGAGCTTGGTTTTCCTACGCAGAACCGCATTCTCTTGGCGAAGGAGGAAGATTTCAGCCCGGATAGCATTGAGTTCCCGAAGGATATCCAGTGAGGGGTTAATGGGAGGCGGTGTGGGATTGATTGACGAGGAGTGGGCAGGCGCTACCGGGCAGCTCACCTGGTGATGCGGAGTGGCTTGTTGTTCACCTGCAGGCGCATGCTTGTGCTTGGCATGAAGTCCTTGTGGTTGTCCGGCTGGTGGCTTGTGGGGGGATCCCTTGAGGAGACCTTGGCGTCCGGCGGGTCCGGTTTTCACCAGTGGTGGAAACTGCTGTCTATCGTTTTGTCCTTGGTTTGATAAGGCTGGAGCACCCTTTGTGACAACTTGGGCGTATGTAGGTGCCCGCCGTCGTGGTTGATATCGACGTGGGCATTCAGCCGATCCGGTGATGTGGGGGCCTTCACAGACTATAGGAGCAGTCGTGGGATTCGGCGGGGTTAGTGCCACAGCAACGGGGGCAGCGGGGGGCGACTTGAGCATTGGGGCACACATCTTGTCGGTGTCCCGTGGACCAGCAGGCATAACACGCTTCAGTCTTGCGGCGAAACGCCTTGCATCGGTAGAACGAAGACCGATACCGAATCCAAAAGGGGACTTTCTGACCCTCAAACAGGATCTGGGCCATGTTTTACAAGTTCAGCCACTTATCGTCAAGAATCTGAAGGTCCGGATTGTAGCTACATATGCTGTCGAACACTTGCTCAGGCGTGTCGTCTTCTGAGATATTAAATATGACACCGAGTACGCTGTTGGCTGGAGCTGCTACGTGAGCAGAGTCATACTTGCGTACTTGTGGGCGCGTTCCTCCAATGGGGTGCTAATGACGATGGAGTTAGCGGTTTGTTGCACTCGAACTTGGTCTTCACGATTCGGCGAAACGTGAGCTTGAATGTGTATGGCGTCGGCAAGTGTAGCCTAGGCTAGTGACGCAAGGGCCAGGCCTCCTCGGGGGAGTAGGACAATTTTGATATCAGTTGCCGGCAGTGGCGTCGCCGGTGGTGTCCGCTGAGCCGGTCGCTTCCGGTGGGGTTGTTTTTTCGAGTAGAGTTGGAGCGGACTTACTTGCTCCACCGTTGCCTGAGCAGCGGAGCGCAGGACATGCTGGCGGTGTCTGATGGTTTCCCAGCCTGGTCGTTCGAATTCGGCGGGGTCCATTTCTTCTCCTTCCACGGTGTTCTTCATGACTGGATATTACGCGGTGGCCGTGCACGTGCCAGAGCGGTCGGTGCACGAGCCCAGCTGCGGCGGTGACGATGAGGACAGCGAGGGTGCTAGGCCTGATCAGGCCTAGTGAAGCCGGCGTCGTTGTGTGGACTTCGGGCACTCCAAACTAACCTTCTAGTGGTTCGATGACCGAGATGATGGCGCCCAGGTGATCCGCGTAACTTGCCGGTTACCGTGGAACCACTCTCGATGGCGTGGATAGCGATTACCCGGCGTAAGCGGGGGCGAAACTCGGAGCCGATGCGGGGGGCTTGTGCATCTTGCGGCCCCCTAGCGGGCAGTTCTCAAAACAGGAAATGAACGTAGACACGCAGTCGTGCGTGCGTGCGGTGGGTAAATTGCTTTTGAGTGGTTGGTGCGATTCCATGGGCGGGGAACAGTTTTCATTCTTAGCATTCTTTGCCGAGTACCCCATAGCCAGGATCATGTAATGCCCTGGGTTCCCACAAAAATGCAGATTTTGCAGAAGTTCCCCCTTTAACCATTATAATAGTGTAAATGGAGATAACTGGTCTAACAGAGGTTTGGAAAACGAAATAAAAGAACTGTTGTATATTTATCTATTTGGTTTCGGTTCTGCAATCACTGCTGCTGGTGGCGCCAGTGTTGTTTAGGTATATGAGCATGCGCAAGTTGGAATAGAGGGATCATTTGTTCCGGTGTGCACTGAAGTTGTCTTGTCGTTAATTTCTCGGTGGCACCCGCCACCATTACAAGAACAATATAAAAAAATATTGGAAATGGTGAACCGGGTAACGCCCTGCCTTTCCACAGAAATGCAGATTTTATGGAGGTAACACCTGTAATTGATATAATAGCGTCAATGGAGATTATTGGTCGGAAAGAATTTAGAAAAGCCACAAAATTTGGCTGTAAAGGACTCGTGTTTTAGACAAGCGTTATAAGGATGCTACACATTAGTAGACATGCAATTCTTTGAAGTTATGCACATATTTTTATGGAAGGGCTGTCACAAGGTAACGTGTTGTGGCATTTGTGAAAGAGGCGAAGTCTTGCTACTTTAGGTCGTGTTTTAAGACTTGGAAGTTTAGATTTGGATATTAGATAGGTTAGCCTTGTGTGGTATGAATACTCGGAAAAGACGAACCTGGCAGCACGATTCTGAACAGATTATAAGATAGTACATAAGTTAGCTTGTGGTCAGTCCCAGACTGCACGCACCAATACCACCTTAGGGCGAAGTCGAGTAATCTGGCGATGGATGGAGCCAGTGTTGGGTTATGCCGTAGGAAGCCCAGCGCTCGGTTTGGGTCACTGGTAATGTGCTTTATGTGGGATGACCATGTAAGGTCATTAGAAATATGAAGACCTACATATTTAGTGGACGAGACAGCAGAAATAGCGAAACCACTTAAAGAATAATTTTATGTGGTATAGGAGTGACACCTGTGAAATGACATCATGGATGTTTTGTGAACATTTAGAACCACATGCCACTTGTTACACCATTCATCTGTCTTCCTTAGGTCGTGCTGAAGTGCTAAGGTATCGGCAGGATCAACAATGGGGCGATAAATGACACAAAGAACCGTGACCGATCGAATGCTTGACGAAATATCATATGGTAGGTCGTTGATGTATATGACAAAAAGTTGAGGTCTGCGGTCTGTCTTTTCAGCAACACCAGAGATGACAGGGGATGCGGAGGAATAGCTGTTGTTATCGTAGACGAACTGCTGCCGTTTAATTAAAAATTGCGAAATCCATACAAATAAATCAAGGTATGAATCAATACAAATCCATACAAATTCATACAAGTCCATACAAATAAATCAAGGTATAAATGTGAAAGTTCAGATTCCAAATGCTTGTGAGGAAGTTTCTCGAAGGCCTTCTCGAAATCTATGAAAACAGCATCGGCGACGATGTTAACGTCTAATTTAGAATTTATGTCGCTTAGGAAGAGTGCCAATTGAGTGTCGCAGGAGAGAACTTTTTGGAAGCCGTGTTGACTGGGGTGAATGACTTGAGAGATGTCAAAAAGCTAGCTATGGCGTGTAAATGATGTTTCATTATTTTAGAGCCAACGCATGTGCGAGATATTGGACGGAAGGCGTTATCTGAGGCTTTCTTTGGAACAGTTACCACTTTTCCTATCTTCCAATCTTGAGGGACGGAATTGCTTGAGATGGACTGCCGAACTAATAGCTAAGAATGACGCTTGAGATGTGTCTGGTGTTTTTTAAGAATTTCATATTGATGCCGTCAACGCCTGAGGCCGAGGATAGCTTCAGGCAATCTATGACGCTTGAAATGCCGTGTGGTTGGAAGGTAAAGCTGGGCATGATGGAGTGCAGTTGAGTAAAAAGGGACGCAAGGCCGTCGTCCGGCTAGCGGGTGAATACTGAGCAGAAGGTAGAGTTTAGGGCCTCGTAAACTAGGCAGTCAGGAATATCAGTTCCAGAGGAGTCAAGCAAGGAAACTGTAGGGTTTGTGTGTTTGTGGTTAATGATCTTCTAGAACTGTTTGAGGTTAGTGTGAATCAGGGCTGGCAGTGTGGACAAAAAGGAGGTGTGTGCTGAGCACGAGGTCGCGGGTTCGATTCCCGGCCGCGGCGGCCGCTTTTCTGATGGAGGCGAAAAGCAAAAACGCCCGTGTGAGCGAGATTTCGGCGCACGTTAAAGATCCCCAGGTGGTCAAAATTAATGCGGAGCCCTCCACTACGGCGCGCCTCATCGCCTGCGTTGCTTCGGCGCGTTAAACCCTACAATCAATCAAAAAGGAGGTGTGTTTCGTTTTAACGTGGATCGGTGGAAGATTTTGCCGCGCTAAATTCCCTATCTCTTTTTATTTTGAGCCATTTTAAAGGATGTGATTCGCACTGTTACCATTTTTGTAGGTGTGTATTTTCGCAATCAAACCTTTTATTTCACACTCAACGATTGCCGAATTCGTTTCAACACAGCGAGCTTCAAAATCAAACAAGTACGAATTACAAAAGTGTCTCTGTTCAGAGTTCATATCGGGATACATGCTTCTCTTTATCTTAAAGTGTTATTAGAGACGATGGTGTTTCCTAGGCTGCGTAAACCCAGAAATTTTTCAGTCTGTGACTCGATTCAGCCACCTGGCCAAAGTAAAACAAGGCCTGGGCAATAGTCGTATATAATCACAGCCAAATGTACCCGCCTAAGTCCGGTGTACTGTTCATACTTATCAACATATTTTAAAAAGAACATGCCATTACGCAAGTATAAGGCAGCAAATAATACATGAGTGATAATTGCAGTGTCCCTTTATAAGAATATCATATGTGCTTGATTTTTCAAAAAGAAATACTTCATCAACTACAGAAAAAAAAATTCGCTCCGCCATCGCCTGCTGTGACCTGCTCCACTATAGCTTCTGGCGGCATTTTGAGAAATCAAGCGGCAACAGTTACGAAAGGTTCCATTAGATAGATTCCTCGTTCTGCCTGGAACGCACGTGGAGCAGGGCAACGGGGTTCTTTAAACGCTGAAGTTGGGCGTCTCGATTCACGCGCGTCTCCGCCATACGGCAGCGTTTGCATCGAGAAACACGGCCTGGAGCAGTGGAACGCGGGAAATTTAAAATGATTTAAGCAAACCTGCAGCGTGTTTACCTTGGGAAGAGCGCGACGCAAGAGCAACAACATGAGAGGTTAGCGGGAAAGCGAAGGGAGAAATTTACTTGGCAAATGTTGATAAAGACTATCGTATTTTGTCTACATTTGCAACAAAAGGAGAAGATGCGCGGCCATTTTGTTGTTTTTGACGTTTCCTGTGGGCGTTGGTCTAGTCAGTGAAACGTAACATGAATGGCTGTATGGTCACTGGTTCCGTCTGATACTATCGATAGTTAGACTGCGAGTGGGGTATCTCTTGTATTAATAGGACCGGCTACATTTTCGCATTGCTTCGGGAGATTTTTCTGCTAACGCTTTGTGGCGTCGTTTGCTGCGCAGGAAGGTGATGCCGGGCACTATTTTTATTGTTTGTTATCTCCGGTCACATTACCACGAATCCGTCAGGAAACCAAGCACTGTTGGTGCAAGAAATTCTACGTATCTTGTAGAAGCCTACTACCTCCTTTCCATTATGCGCAGGAACCGGATGACGTCGACGAAAAGCCAGACATTCGTTCGGATACTTCACAAATGGAAGCCAAAGGCCACTGGGGTGTATTAAGCATATCGACGGCCCTCATCGTCTGCACTCTCGGTGTTTTGTCCGGTGTCGTCGTGGGCATGCTCATTCCCACAACCGTTCCGGGCATTGACACTACGGAGCCACCACACAACCCAGAGTCGGTAGGCTATGCTTTGCTCCTGCCACAAATAATTCCTGATGGACGTCACACCTCTGAATGTGAACTAGCAGGAATGCATCTAATACTACGATTTACTTACGTCGTTGTGATCTTGATTTAAGCCGCACACAATGATACCCGCCTGCTAAAAGCTCGTCAGGAAGACCTTGTACCCCATGTTTGATGCGACAATGAAAACGACATAAAAATGCGCTTTTATAAGAATAACGACCTGCCATAATATTTCCCATATAATGAATTTCCCACAACAAATGACTCATCACCCCCGGGTGATGATCCCCTGCTGGGCTGTGAACATTGGCTGATGCGTTATCCAGACAGGCCCTGCACTTGAATCCCAGTGTCCACAACAACGACAACTTTGGTCGTGTGTCTCCGACCATTGACTGCACTCTTAGCCAAACGAGAGGAACGGGGGAGTGCCCTTGCTCCTTCAGAGGACTTCCTGCGTTGCCGCAGCCCTAGTGCCCTGGGAGAGTAAATGCGAGGGGACGAACCGTTTCTCCGCCAACAATTCGTCCTTAGCGGACGAACGATTGCTCCATTCCGTAACCACCCAACCCCTAAGACGAGCTAGGAGCATTGAAAAAAATCCCGCTGAGAATCGAACCACCACCCACGCAAGGCGAACCCGACGCCCTACCAACTAGACCGGAAGATTTTTTTCTGGCAACGCACCTTTTACTTACACAATCTTCCTATATTCACGATAAACTGGCACGCGCGAGGGGCTGACAGCTGTGCGCATTCATACTGTCGCTACGTAACTTTCGCCCACCGTCAAGTGAGTCTTCGCTTCGCCGCAAAATACACAGCACATAAGACTGTGGGTGCAAAATAAGGCAAAAAAAGAAAACTAAGATGTTGCAAAAAATGTGGTTTATGCATCTTTCATGGGAATCACTAAAACACGAAACTGAAATGAGCCTTCAAAGTAGCATTTATTGTGCATCCATATGAACATGCGTATTGCTATTTATATTACGTCGATATGGCACTGTTAGACGCATCAACGTTCGACACTTGATTGCACGCACCCGGACATTGCGTAAACCCGACTAAAACCACAGCCTCTCGAAAACCGTGCGAACTAAACTAAACCGAAACCGAAAGCAGTATGTGGCGGAGGGTGTCTCAATTCATCCGCGTCCCGCGTACGCGAAGACGCTGACATCGAGGCCTCAACTGTCGGCGCTACTAGAGTTAGGATGAACTATTTCGCTTGATTTCTCCTAGACGGCAGCCTCTCCTAGACAGCATCTGAATGAAGCAAGTAGTGGGAAAGATATAAGGCACGTTCGTATACTTACTTGTGGTTCAATTTGTAGCGCAGTGGGCAGGGCGCTGTGTAACTCCCGTTGCGGCGAGATAGTGCGTGGCTCGAATTCGGGCGTTGCAGCGTCAATGCAACTTTTTCTGCTGACGTTATTTCCGTGACGGATATGACGCCGGTAAGGTCAGATCTTGGTGTACCCGGGCATAAAACACTTTCGTGTTAATAACAGAAAAATCAAAAGGACTGGGCAGAGAATGCTGGGAAAGTACCGTGTTCGAGTGTGGGTGTATACTCTGGGTTGATGTAAAGGACGCCTTGTGAAAACGCAAAGGTATGATCACCCACGAGTCACAGCCGTTGCCAGCAGGGCATTCCTTTTTCTTTGAAGTGCTGCCGGGCTTGGCATCCCTTTTACAGTGAGTCACGGTGCTATGTGTCGGCATCTGGTGCTCCCCTCACGCTCACAGTCCATTCAACCGTTGACGTAAAGTGCCACCAGGCAGGCTTGAGGTTCGTAGCGCACTCCTCAGCATCCCCTCTAACCCTCCACAGAGATTGGATATCCAATGACAAGCAAGCAGTCTCGAAGCGCCCTGTTCCTTGTGGGTGTACTCAGGCGTCGGAGGTCTGACCGCGACAGGTACCATCGCTCAGTGCACGCAGACTGTCGCTCGTCCAAGAAGACTGCCGCGGTGTTACACTCGATGAGGACCTGCTCCGCCGTTTCCCCGATTCCCGTCAAGAAGGCAACCCGCGCCGCCATGCAGGAAGAAACCGCTATCCTCCAAACGCGCCTTTCTGGGCAGCACCCCCATGTAAAGGCGGAAGAAAAAGTATTTTGAACCGGTGGGCACAGGGAGTCTTCTGACCCGTTTCAATACGTCTTCAGGTGTTGGCGTTTGTCGGTAGAGAGGGGGCGGCAGGACCTTCTTCCCGAGGTGCCAGTACAGTTTCCTAGGCTTTGCTTAGAGTATATACTCCCAAGAAAAGTGTTGCTCATAGCTAGCGCCACTTCTTTGTAGAATCCGGTGGCGCGTGTGCCAAAGAAAAGAGTTCCTGTTGTGACAAGCCATGGTGCCAAATGTCTGGCACCCAGTCTCTGCCTGGCTGCTCCGAGGAACTAATCGCTCCGGTCCAGAAAGTACAGCCATTTCTGGATGGCCAGTTTGATCTCCACGGTGACAAGACCCAACCCACCCCTCTACAGACACCAGAATAGGTTTAAGCAGCGCGTGGGTTCATACGTGGAGCGCAAGAGGGAAACCGCACAGGACTGGTGCGGCTTGTTCAATGAGCTTGCGTCACTAGTTATGCGGGCTCCATACAGAACCGCGGGGTATGCCATTTCATTGCATGGGTGCGGCCTCGTAAAAAGAACAGGTTGTCGGTTTCGCCATGGTTGTAGCTTTCCTTCCGCCGCTGCCAGCTTGGGTTTTTATCGATTTGGGACTGCGGCGCTTTGGCTGTGGTTTGATACCCAGGTAACGGGACATCTCTTCCTCCCAGGTGACTCCCATTAGGTGGCTGGGTTGGGATTCCCCTTTACCCCTTTACCAGGCTTTCTTCGACTTGAGGATGTTCAACTCTGCTCCTGAAAAGCTGCAGAACTGGTTCGCTAGACTGATCACCTTGCCCTCTTGGGACATTTGTGTGCAGATGAACGCCACATCGTCAGCGTAGGCGAGAACACGGAGCTGATCGTATGCCATCGTGGGGCCATTTATGACCTTAGGTGCAAAGGTCAGGCGGCACAGTGGCTCAAAATAAAGTGTAACACGATAGGTTGTGAAATATCATCATCACGGCACTTGAAGACGAAGAGCAAGGAGACTGCTCCTTTGCGCGAGCGCGTGCTACTTCTACTTCTTCATTAAACGTTCGTTGTTCCATGCCGTCACTGGTCTCGCTCGTCTGAACAAATGGTGCCGTGACCAGGATTCTACCTCCACGCCCACAACGGACGCCTACCTCCGACTGAGCAGCAGAGAAGGAAGCGGCGGCGGAGCAGCGGACCGACCTTGGATCGCGCGACGAGACCGGAGTGGCCAGCAGAGGCATCGGAACGGCTAACAAGTAAGGCGTCATCATAAACTGCAGAGAAATGAGCAAAGAAGTGATAACGAAGAAAAGGAAGGCGCTTCGCTGCCAGATCACGCAGCTTATCAACGCAGCCGAGCAGCAAGTTAATGACGCAGCCAGCAGAGAACAGCTACTCGCGACTCAGGCGCAGATCAAAGGGATCAGCGAAAGCCTCAAGAGTGCCAACGAGCAAATGGAGAAATATCTGACCGAAGAAACAGCCGATGTTGAATTCGAAAGAGTAATAGAGTATGACATGAAAATAACCGCAATTTTGTCTACCATCGAGTTCAGAATTAGAGAGCCTGAACAAATGGAATTAAATAGCAGCGCAAGGCAGGCGCTAGCACCCAGTACCACTCAAGACGCAACGGAGCTAGTTAAACTGCCCAAGCTGGAAATGATAAAGTTTGGCGGAAGAGCTTTGGAGTGGCACCGCTTCTGGGCTCAGTATGAGTCAGCGGTTCACCTCAGACCTAATATGACCAAGGGACAAAAATTCAATTATTTGTTAGCATCTGTCACCGGAAAAGCAGCGGCTGCCATAGAAGGGCTCCAGTATTCCGCAGAAGACAATTACGATGAAGCGATAAAAATATTACTAGAAACGTTCGGAAATCGAGAACAATCGGTGGAGCTGCACATGAGTGAGCTGTTGAACTTAGACACAGTAAGATCGGCACATGAAACGGACGATCTCCGCAGGCTTGTGCAGAGAGTACAGATCAACACATTGGCACTGAAGTCACTGAAGGTGGAACCCGAGAGTTACGCATCGATGTTGTTGCCAGTGTTAAAAAGAGTGCTTCCATCGGAGTTATCAGTCCAGTTCAAGTCCAAAGAAGCCATAAGGAGCAGCTCAGCCACGGAAGTTAGCGCGCAAAACCACTCAACGGGAAAGGAGTACGCTGAAACGTTGGACGGGCTGATGACATTTCTACGGGAGCAGTTATGCTTTCGGGAACAAACAGAGCGTGAACAGGAGAAGACAGCTGCGAAAGCCAAAGATGGCATCAGGCAGCTGCGCACAAATTCCAGCTTCTACAGCTCAGCGGATAGAATCTGCCTGTTCTGCAAGCAGAAAACCCATGCGACTGAGGACTGTCGTAAGAGCATTCCAATGACTGAAAAGAAGGCCATTCTCACAGAGAATAGAGCATGCTTCAGGTGCACCCGACCAAATCACACTGCACGGATCTGCAGAGCACGCGTGAACTGCAAGCAATGCAAGGGACGACATGCTACGTCTGTGTGTAGAACAGTGAGACAAGAAAAGACGGCGCAGGTTGAAGCACAGCAAGCGAAGGCCACGACGTCTACTCTGCACGCTACTGAAAATATACAGCATGGTTCTGTGCTTTTACAGACGGCTGTGGCATGGATAGGGGGACACACATCTGGCCGACATTGCCGTTTGCTGTTGGACAGCGGAAGTCAGCGGTCATTCATTGAAACTGGATTGGCAAAAGAAATTGGCGCAAAAGTAATACGACAGGAAAGGCTAACAATCGGTTCATTCGGAGGAGACGAGAAAATTAAGTACATGGACGTAGTTCAAGTGACTATAGCACCCCGAGACAAGCAAACAGAAACAGTAATCGAAGCTCTACAGGTTGACGTCATTTCGCACAGTAGGCTTCCTGCTCCAAATCAAAACATCAACGAAAAAATGCAACAACTGCAGCTACGAGAAGCGGACGACAGGACCAAGACGGCGGCCACAGATGCGATAGGACTACTAGTTGGCTCCGATTATTATTGGGAGTTTCTCACTGGTAGAACACATCAACTTGAAGGTAGACTGATGGCAGTCGAAATGACCTTAGGTTGGGTAGTGCAAGGTCCTTCGGAGAAAAGTAAAACGAGACTAACGCAAACCCAATCATTCATGGTTCTGAAAGTTGAAGCTGCGGAAACAGAACTTCAACAAGACCTACAGAAGTTCTGGAGCCTGGAATCATTTGGCATCACAAAACCCAGTTGCAATACTAAAGAAAGCGAAATCATAGAAGAATTCCAGCGGAAGATAGAGCAGCGAGAAGGTCGCTATCAAGTCAGCTTGCCGTGGAAGGAGAGCGTTAATCTGGAAACCAACAAGGAAAACGCCATGAAAAGACTGTTACAACTTACGAAAAGGCTAAAGAAAAACGAAGTAATGCTGCGTCGCTACGATCATGCGATCTCTGAATATGTGACATTGGGAGTCGCTGAAGAGGTTCAACAATCCTCGGAACCTCTCGCTGGGCTATGTTACTACGTGCCACATCACGCGGTTATTCGCGATGACAGAGCCACGACGAAAGTTCGCGTAGTATTCGACGTGTGAAGACACACGCACAAGGGTATGTCGTTAAACGACAACCTGGAGGCAGGACCTAACTTCAATGAAGACATGCTGTCGTTGCTCATCAATTTCCGCAAAGAAAAGGTGGCCTTAGTTGGAGATGTAGAGAAAGCGTTCCTACAGATTTCTATACATGAAGAGGACAGGGATGCGTTAAGATTTCTGTGGTGGAAGCACGACGCTGACGGAAACCTACCGAACATGATTCAAACCTGGCGCATGACTAGAGTCAAGCTTGGCACAACACCCAGCACGTTTCTTCTTGCTGCAACAATCAAGCACCACCTCAAACAAGCGTCTGAAAGGTATCCAGAGACGACAGAAATCCTTCGAAACGCGATCTACGTGGATGATGTAATCCTTGGGGCAGCAACGTTTGAGAGTGCGGTCAAGCTGTACACAGAGGCCAAACAATTGTTCAAGGAGGCGGCGATGAATTTGAGAAAATGGACATCCAATGAAGAAAGACTCAACGAAATGATCGATGAAAATGAAAAGGATGATGATCATGTGAAGATTCGCTCGAAAGGACATACGATGCTTCTTGGTATGATGTGAAAGCACGCAAAGGACGTGATATCCTTTCCTGTGGAGAAATGGGCTTCCTTACCAGACGACACATGCTTGACCAAAAGGACAGTATTACAAGCAGCAGCCAAGATATTCGACCCGCTTGGTTTGTTATCCCCGTTCACGATCCGCGCTAAGATAGGCTTTCAAAGACTATGGAAAACTGACGTCACGTGGGATGATCCACTCCCTAAACAAGAATGCGACGAGTGGAGGAGACTGATGTCGGATGCGGAGGAACTGCAATTGTTAGAAATTCCACGATGTTACGCAAGCAAGGACAAAGTAGTGGTATCGTACAAGCTTCATGTATTTGCCGATGCGAGCCCAGCAGCATACGGAGCGGCAGCATACATAGTAATGTTGTACAACGATGGCACAAAAGAATCTAAGCTACTGACAGCGAAAAGCCGCGTAGCTCCAATTAAAGAGTTGAGTTTGGCAAGACTTGAACTGATGGCAGCAACGTTAGCATCAAGGCTTAAAGAATACATAACGAGTCACTTCAGCGAAGCAATTCAAGATATAGCCTGCTGGACCGACTCGATGATTGTTCTTCATTGGATTAAGGGGACAAGCAAAAGAGATTCATTCGTCACCAACAGAGTCGCAGAAATAAGAGACAAGACATCTCAAGCAAGCTGGTCTTTTGTTCAAGGCGAAGACAATCCGGCGGACCTACTAACACGTGGAATAAGCGGAAAATCGTTGATGGAATCAAACAACTGGTGGCACGGACATAAATGGCTGACCTCAGATCAGCAGGAAAAAGCAAACGTGATAAGTACGAAAATGACGATGGATTACCCGCCCGAAGTACAGTGCCATAAATGCACAGGTATGACTGAAAGCAAACCAATCATGGACGTCGAAAATTGTTCATCATATGGGCGGCTTCTACGAGTGACTGCATGGGTATTCAGGTTCGTAAACAACGCCAAAAAAGAATATCGTAAAGGGCCGTTGACTGCGAAAGATGTGACAACTGCGGGGACATACTGGATACGACAAACTCAAGGGCTAATCTGGAGACAAAGTGGTGGTAGTGCGACAAGCGTGAAGACATTTAAAATCAGTGGACAGGAAGTCTACTTGGACGATGAAGGACTCATCAGACTAACAGGACGCTTGCAATACAGCCAAGTGTCAAGCCGGCATGTCGTTGTACTGCCAGGCCGTGAAGCGAGGTCGCCAGGCCGTGAAGCGAGTTCTTCTATGATTTCGCTTTCTTTAGTATTGCAACTGGGTTTTGTGATGCCAAATGATTCCAGGCTCCAGAACTTCTGTATGTCTTGTTGAAGTTCTGTTTCCGCAGCTTCAACTGGCAGCCACTTAGGGCAGCCACTTTTCACTTTACTTTATTCCAGTTTTTGTTACTGGCAAAAAGAACTGAGGATGGCAAGAAAAAAGCAGTCATTACCGACTGCTTGACGAGCCTCCCCACCCCTACATGTCAGCATACGCAACAACATTGTGCAATTTCAAGGAAAAAATTGTCATTCTTTAGAGGAAACAAAAACAGCACGATTAATTGCAGACACTCGAAACATTTCTTCACAACAAATATGCACACATCAGAAGCATTTGTTCAGCGCTACTGAGCACGAGGTCGCGGGTTCCAATCCCGGCCGCGGCGGCGGCTTTCCTGATGGAGGCAAAATGTAAAAACGCCCGTGTGTACGAGATTTCGGCGCACGTTAAAGATCCCCAGGTGGTCAAAATTAATCCGGAGCCCTCCACTACGGCGCGCCTCAACGCCTGCGTTGCGTCCGCGCGTTAAACCCTACAATCAATCAACTTCTACGACGTGTGTCTGTCAGTTTGCCTGTTGCGTTCCAAGAGCCGTTTCGCTCACATCTTAGCTGCGACGGGGCGCTAGTTCTTGGGCGCAGTGGGTATCTCGTCTAACGCGTCACTCGCTTCATACTTGCTGCATTTGTGCAAAGATAACTGAAGGAGACGTAACTAAAATAGTGTAAGAACATATTAATTGTCGGGTAGACAGATATCGAACAGAAAAAGGATATCTTCGGATGGTGCAGCCATTATTTTACTGATATTTTTCGCTCTGGAGGATTTAGGGAAGAAAAGAATTGCGTTTACATTTTTTGTTCTGGTGCACACTTGTACCTTTTTCCAAAAGTATGGCGTGCTTGAAATATCAGAAGATTACAGAAAACTAAAGGATAAGCAGCTGAGGGTCCCGCCACGCTGTCCGGGCGCTTCTACAGTACAGTCCTCAATTTTAAAAGTGCGTACCAAAGCGGAGTGCGAACAGCGGTGACAAAACAAGACCGATATGCGGATGGGAGAGAGGGGGGATGCCCTACACAGAAAAGTTTGGGGCCCGTGATCCAAGTAGATAAGCGCGCAAAGCGGGCATCAGCCTGCGGCAGCACAAGTGATTTTGCTCCGTTGCAAAGGCGGTTTAATCAGCAACAGACCAAGATAGACGGGCATGGTGAAAAACAGGAAGGCGTAGGAGCGCCGCCTGGGGAACGCTAAACAAACTTTCAACTATTTTGCACAGTTTCCGAGAATCGGCGCTGGCGGGTGGACATGAAAGCACGCAGGAAGGCTACGGAGCGAGAAAGGGTAGGAGAGGGCAACAGGAGAGTGGCTGTTTGGCCATTTTTCGCTCACGTGTTAGGTAATGATTATACAGGTGGCGTTGTTCTGATCGACTCCATTATTGTGTCCCCAATATCACAGTGTTGGGGGAGATTAAGTAGACATCTGTGGTCCACTTGATGACATGCTTTCCTGAGGTCGGCCTGAACACTTCATGAGAGGCTCTCATGTGGTATAGGCTTCAGTTAATGGACCGTCCTTTGAAACCGCATTTCTTGTACGGACCAACCACGACGCTCAGTGTACTACTCTCCCGTCATTCGGCTAGAATTCGGACGAGGATCTTGTAATCTATTGCGAGGAGGCTGATCGACTGATAATCAGCAATATCGGGTACGGAATAGGTGGGTACTTTTTTGCAGGATGAAGGGGCAGGAAATTGATAGTGAGATGCATAACGTTTCGCACTCTGCACTCGCAGTCGTGGCGTTTATTGCTGGCGTCGAAATTCCCTGCGATGCAACTACTTGCAATTTGCGCCCTGCTGACTCTAAGCATTATTGCTGAACGTGGACTACAAGTAGACGCTCACAGCAATAGGTTTTCCTTGTGAATGAAAAGAAAACAAATCTCCGTCGTGCTGGCAGGAGGCTGAGTGGCCTAACTACGCAACTGCTTCGGAATAAATTAGCAAGTTTTTTTAATATTCGCAACTCATCCCAAATATCATAGGTCTCATACGTGTGGGTTCGTGGTCGTCTATACGAGCGAAATATCAGGAGAACAGAGCTCATGTTCCTGCGTAGACTAAACAAATTTCCGCGCTGCTCACTTCTTCAGCTATAGTGTTGCTAGATGGGACTGGAAAATGCAGCCGGGTCTTACGGCTGTTGAGGCATTGTCGTTACTTTTGTACGCAAGGAAGTTATGCCCCGCTAATGAAAGCTAACAGGAAAGCGCTTGCCTGTACTCTGCGCTTAGGATTTACGTTATTGCATTGTTCTTGACTTTTGTTCTGAGGTATAAACATGTGTATTCACTACACCTAGTGAGTAACGTTCGCGATTTTTTGCTAGCACCTGCCTCACTCTGGACCCGCCGCGGTGGCTCAGTGGCTAAGGCGTTGCGCTGCTGAGCACGAGGTCGCGGGTTCGATTCCCGGCCGCGGCGGCCGCTTTTCTGATGGAGGCGAAAAGCAAAAACGCCCGTGTGTACGAGATTTCGGCGCACGATAAAGATCCCCAGGTGGTCAAAATTAATCCGGAGCCCTCCACTACGGCGCGCCTCATCGCCTGCGTTGCGTCGGCGCGTTAAACCCTACAATCATCAATCTGCCTCACTCTGTCATGTGCGCGGAGTCTTTCATTCAGTGTTGCGGAGTTGCCATTCCGGAATTGGAATCACTCCGGATACATTCCACCTTTGCGAGGTGCCGGAATGGAATGGTAATGGACTGAGGACAACGCTTGTAGGAATGGAATGGGAATGGAATTAAGTGCCTGGTACCCGGAATGGAATGGAAATGGAATGGTGATCATTAGACGACGGCGTGACCATCGCTGACGCCTTCCCGCTACTTAATTATTGTGTGGCGATGACTGCGTCGGTATATCTCAAAGGGAGCATCGGCGATGAAAAGGAGAAGGGATACCCTGCATTTCGAGTCACCAAATCGGTGCAGTCGCCGGCAGCTCCTGTGAAAGTGAACTTCAAGCTGCACAAGCGCGACTGGACTGTGGCGACGTTAGGTCGGCTCTTCGTGCTTTGGCAGGCTTTTTGAGGCATAGCTTTCTCTGTACAATTGTTCGTGGCGCCGATGGCAGACCGGCGTCTCTCTCAGTGGCAGGTGCTGTGTGCCGGTGGCAGGTGCTGTGTGCCGGGAAGTAGCATCGAGAATCAGGGGGCGGGAAATACGAACGGCGTGCATCCGAAGTCACAGTGTTTCTCACCGCACGCTGACGCTGCGAAATCTTGGAGCTACCAATATACAGCGTTCACTCCTGAAACACGAAACAACGAGTCTGCTTGGCGTTCTCCTCCCATCTTCCGTGCCCGGCGCGAAATGAATAATAGCGTTGTAGCTTGTAGGCCGACCTGGTAGGCATCTCCCGGGAATAAGGTGGCAACCTACAGGCCGTCTGTTCAGTGGGGCCCCGGGGCCCCAGCAAATCAAAACCAAGGCAGCAAAAAGAAAATTGTGGGCGAGGGCCCTGTGTGCCCGGAACCCGCCATCGGCGTAACAAGCGACCTTCAGATGTTTTACTGAGCTTTGTACCTCGACGCTCTGCTACGGTAGTGGGCAGCTGTAATATACGATTACATTAGATAATAAATACTACAAATCAGTAGACCCAGCTTCCACAGGGCGTTTCTTTCTAAATGTTAGCGCCTTTGCTTGCGAGTGTTTTGACGGTTAGCAGCAGCGTGAAACCGTGTTTTGCTTCGACCCGAAAGTGCCGCCCTCTAATCCAGTTATGCCAAACTTGTTCCTGGTCTGGTTGCTGTGTTTCTGTGCACGTGGCCTTAGCGCCTGGATACGAACTAACCTGATTACTGAAGCCCTAGTCGTCGGCTTGACAGCTGGGGCATCGCCACTATTCACATACTAAGGCCTCATTTCAAAATTATGGTCAGGTCCTCGTCCATTCATGCAAACAAACTGCCTGACCCTACGCTATTTTGCCAGGGTCCCGTCACGATATGGTTCTGTCACCTTAAATGAGGGGGTCATAAATTATATCCTGCATTGAACGGCTTGGACTGAGGTAGTGCAAGGTCGATAAACAAGCGAAATAGAGGTCAACGGGGAAGTGGTGGCGACTTCACTACGGTGAATGCAAAACTGTTAACGGTGTTCCGTGACGCTGCCCTCCCGTCTCCCGCGTTGATACAGTCCCTCGATCTGACTGCCCTGGCCCTCCGGTCTGCCTCCGGTTTTACCCCATTAGTGCCCAATGCTGTAAATTCATTTTAAATCATTCAAGTAAGCATTTCGAATGCGTGTATACATGTGAGCAAGCTCCGCGCCACATACCTGTGAGTTGTCAACAGCATACTAATTACGCTTGTATGGCGGTACGGAAAGCAGATCACAAGATAGAACGTGACAGACTGTGCAACAAAAAAGAAAAAAAGCCGCATGACAATAATAGCTGCTTCATCTCGTGTCGCGCAAGAGCAAACCATTGTATCATTGATTGATTGTAGGGTTTAACGCGCAGACGCAACGCGGGCGATGAGGCGCGCCGTAGTGGAGGGCTCCGGATTAATTTTGACCACCTGGGGATCTTTATCATGCGCCGAAATCTCGTACACACGGGCGTTTTTGCTTTTCGCCTCCATCAGAAAAGCGTCCCCCGCGGTCGGGAATCGAACCCGTGACCTCGTGCTCAGCAGCGCAACGCCTTAGCCACTGAGCCAGCGCGGCGGGGTCATTAGATCATGCTAACATGCAAATACCAAAATAGGTAGCGGGATCCCGCCACTTATTATGCAAAAAGGGGGAGTGGGACGCCGCCCCTTTTTAAAGCGAGAGCTTTCTGACTACGCCGATGGCGTTCTGTCGAAAAAACATACATTTTCCATAGACCGGTTGGTCGACCAAAAAGCTTTGATAACATCTCTGGCCACACGGTGCAAGCGGGAAACCTGGGACCGCAAGGGCAGTCTTTTTCTCTCTTTGTCTCTCTGTGCGTGAAACAGGACTTCCATTGTGTCATAATGGTTACTTGAAAATCGCGAAAAAGGAACTATTCTAAATAATACAACACACGCGTCGATCATGAAGACGGAGTAAAATAACATATATTTATCTCATTAACCACGTATCGATATACATTTAAATTGTTCTCAGATGCGTTTACTTCATCATAATCATCACCAGCCTATCTGCGCCCACTGCAGGGCAAGGCCTCTCCCATTAATATCCAATTACCCCGGTCCTGTGCTAACTACGACCAATATATACCCACAAACTTCTCGATCTCATCTACACTTCTAACTTTCTGCCGCCCTCAGCCACGCTTGCCTTCTCTAGGGATCCACTCTGTTACCCTTAATGACCAACGGTTATCTTGCCTTCGCATTACAAGCTCTGTCCACCTCCATTTATTCTTCTTAATTTTCTACTAATATGTCATTAACATGCATTTGTTCCCTGAACCAATCCGCCCTCTTCTAGTCACTTAATGTTACACATATTATCTTCCGTTCTATTGCTCGCTGAGTCGTCCTCAATTTAAGTTGAACTCTCTTAGTAAGCCTCCAAGTTTTTGCCCCGTAGGTGAGTACCTGTAAGATCAGCTGTTATACACTTTCTCCTTCAGGCACGATGGTAGGCTGCCATTCATTATCTGAGAATGTCTGCCGAATGCACTCCATCCCATTCTTATCCTTATAATTATTTCTGCGTCATGGTTGGGATCCGGGGTCACAACTTGACCTAAGTAGATATATTCGCTCACCACTTCTACTGCCTCGCCACCTATCCCAAACTGCTGTGCTGTCGCGAGATAATTGGTCATTACTTTGGTTTTCTGCAGATTAATTTTCAGGCTCATGGTACTACTCTGTTCGTCGAGTGCGGAAAGCATGCTTTGCAGTTCGTCCCCTGAGTTACTTAGCAAGGAGCACGAGGTCGCGGGTTCGATTCCCGGCCGCGGCGGCCGCTTTTCTGATGGAGGCGAAAAGCAAAAACGCCCGTGTGTACGAGATTTCGGCGCACGTTAAAGATCCCCAGGTGGTCAAAATTAATCCGGAGCCCTCCACTTCGGCGCGCCTCATCGCCTGCGTTGCGTCGGCGCGTTAAACCCTAAAATCAATCAAATCAATCAGTTACTTAGCAAGGCAACGTCATCAGCAAATCTGAGGTTACTGAGATATTCTCCATTAACCCTTACTCCCCTGTTCCCAATCCAACGTTCTGAATACTTCTTGTAAACATGCTGTGAATAGCATTGGAGAGATTGTGTCTCCTTGCCTGACGCCCTTCCTTAAAGGTATTTTACTGCTCTCCTTATGGAGGGTGATGGCAGCTGTGGCCCTATTGTAGATATCTATTGTAGATATGTAGACAATTTTCAATTGTTCGCAACAAACAGAGTTCAGTGACGCGCAATGATTTTGTCAAAATTGCACTAGACAATTTTAAGCGCTTTGAAAAAGGCCTGACATTTGTTCATGAGTTGCCTCACAATAACGTCATTCAGTTTTTAGACCTGAATATAAAGGTGTTGCACGGGCAAGTATGCTGGGCATATTCACCTTGTTCTCGTAAAGCATTTACCTTAGGACTCGGCACACTCAAAATTAAGCGCGCAATTGCCAGTGTCTGCCTGGAGTCGTCCTTTTGTGAGTCTGATCTGATTGTGGGGTTTAACGCGCCGACGCAACGCAGGCGATGAGGCGCGCCGTAGTGGAGGGCTCCGGATTAATTTTGACCACCTGGGGATCTTTATCGTGCGCCGAAATCTCGTACACACGGGCGTTTTTGCTTTTTGCCTCCATCAGAAAAGCGGCCGCCGCGGCCGGGAATCGAACCCGCGACCTCGTGCTCAGCAGCGCAACGCCTTAGCCACTGAGCCACCACGGCGGGTGTCTTTTGTGAGTCGTGCGCACACATGATGAAGTCAACTTTTGACAATCACGTGCAACGATTACTGTTGTTTGGCTTCAGTCATTCAGTCGTGAAGGCGGTTGCAGAAACCCTCCTTCAAAAATTGAGGGGTATTAAGCCAAGGACGAATGCGCATCAAAGAAATGACAAGTGGCCTGAAGTGGTTCCGTACCTTGGCAAGCTTTCGCTCAGCGTCAAAAAAGGTTGCGACAAGGTACGATGTCCGTGTCGTCTTTTCAGCATCGAGCAAGCTCAGCCAACTCTCCACTCATATTTCTACTGGTAGCAAAAAGAGGGAATGTTAAGGAAGACACAAGAAGCCATTCGTTGATTGCGCTTTGGGTGGGGTTGATGAAAACCATCTCACCTGTGCAAAGTCCTATATGGGGCAAACGGAAGATATTTCAGCGACCGCCTCAGGTATCAAGAAAAAATTTTAAGGTCTAATACCCGTGCCACACGGGCAGCAAAAATGAGTTTAGGTGTTTAAAGCATTCAGAAACCCATACACATTATATGGGCGGTCCGTGCTCAATGCCAAAACCTAAAGGCATAAAATGTGCTAGACATGGTGGTTATTTGCAAGAACGGAACCTTGGGCGAGTGTGTAATACAGTGCAGTCTTCTCGTCTATGTTTTTGTATTCTCCTCTTGTCCCCATGTCAGTTTCGCTTCACGCCAATGCAATGATGGTGGTAGGGACCGAACGGAGAAATGCACTCATATTTAAGAAGTATTTCCCGTGAAAAAAAACGTCTTAGGTGGTAAGAAATGTATTTTGTGAAAGAAAATGCTATGAGAAATAGTTGCTTTAACGAAACGATGCAATGAGAAAGCGATTGCAGGTATAATCAGGTAACACGTCCGGCAAGCAGACAATGACACTTAAGCGTTCACTATATGATCAGCAGTTCTGGTAATTTACGAATAGATGCACCAGTCTTGTAAACTTTGCACCAATCTTGTAAACCTTGCTTTTCTAGAAAGGAAACACGTTTGGTGAGGGCTTTACAGCGAAGAAAGCGGCGGGTGGCATGCCTGAAGGGGTTCATATTCTTAGGTAGGGGTTCTATGCGGATACGAGGGAACGTAGCCCAAGGAGGGGAAGTTGTGGGGATTGGAGGAAGCCAAGAAGTAGGGTAGGCCGTCATCTGCAACAGTGCCTGGCACTGGTGAGATGTCTGAAGGCGCTGAAGTTGGGCTTGTTTGTGTATTTGAATACGTTCTTCTATAGTGTTATATGTGCCGGTGGCTATAAGACTGTTAGTAGGCGCGTAGCGGGGCACACCGAGGGCTATGCGGTAGAGCTTACGGAGGGCTGCCTCTAGTTTGGTTAGTTGGGTGGGCGTGGGATGCAGGTATGGCACTGTCTACAGTACGCGGGACATGGTAAAAACATCTATAATACGTAGGAGGTGTTGTTCGTGTAAGCCAGACTGGCGATTTGTGACGCGGTGCAGCAGATGAATCATTTGCTCGATCTGAGAGTTTATAGTTCGAAGTGTAGCGTAGGAACTACCGGAGTAGTCATAAGTAAGACCGAGAATTTTTAGTGGGTCTGTTTTGGGAATTGGGGTGTTATCAATGGAGATGTTGTTGAGGTCACGATCAGGGGTTCTGCCTTTGTTGTTCGTTATGATCATGAGAGCCAATTTGGAAGGGGAGATAGCGAAACCTAAGGTGCGAACATGGTTGTTTATTACAACACATGCTTCTTGAAGGGTTCCTTCTTGTTGGGCTGGGCTACCATGGGAGGACCAGAGGGAAATATCATCGGCATAGATGGAGTGGGATAGGTGGGGGATAGAGTCTAGGAGGGGAGGCAGTTGGGTTAGTGCCAGGTTTAAAAGGGTTGGAGACAGGATTGAGCCCTGTGGGGTGCCAGAGGTTAAATAAAAAGGTGGAGCCGATGATCCCGGGATGCTTAAAGAGGCTGTGCGCGGTCTGAGAGAAAGGATTTGATATACAGTCAAACCCGGCTATAACGAACCCGGATAGAGTGAATTATGCTGTATATCGAACAAAAATAATTCAGTTACGGAAATACATGGGAAACATATTCCTTATAACGAAGTTCACATCCGATATATCGAACTCTGGGCGCCTAGAATGGCCGCCGAAATGCATGATCTCGAGCGGCGATTCAGATGTGGATTGGCCGCGACCACGGAGCAAGAGCCGCGACTGAGACATTGCGCCTCGCATGAAGCGACGTGACCAGACGTGACGCCCAATTCTTTCCGTAACTGTTTCCGGTGCGCGGGACTCGCGACGGAACCCGCCCAGTCAGCGAGTCCGGACCAAGACAGCTGCATCGGTGAACGGTGGGAAGAGCTCGCCAACGTCCCCGATGATGTCGCCAGTGAAATCCGTCCGACGCTTATAATAAAGCGCTTTCGGCAGTCGATGTGCTCCGCCAATTCTTCTTAGATTTTTGAGGACGCGGACTCGAACTGGTGTAAACAATGCTTCGTGTAGAGAATGCTATGCTAGTTGAAGCCGGCAAAACGGAAGTGAAAACAAAAATCACCGTTTTTTTTTTTTTTTGCAACGGGGACAGTGAAGGCGGAAAGTAGCTTTATTACTTGCAATAAATGGATTATTTTGGTATGGTAATGGTTACTGTACTGTGTTCGTTTCTGCATACGCGGATGGTGGAGTTGGGAGGGGGCGAGGGGCTCCCGCGGATTGCGAACTCGTAACAATAAGCTCGTTATAGGCGGGTTCGGCTATATCGAACTATTGGATATATCGAACTAATCGCGGTGCATATTGCAGTTCGCTATAAACGGGTTTGACTGTAGTTATACATTCGGCTCCCACAGTTTGCTCGGGCAAGGTTAGCGAGGATGGACTGGTGTGAAACTGTGTCCAATGCTTTGTGAATGTCCAGGGCTAGGAGGCCCCGAAGTTGGGAGGAGCTTGGGAATTCGTAAAGATCTTGAAAGATGCGGAGCAGTGTGTCCTGTGTCCAAATGTCGTGACGGAAGCAGGTTTGGGTGTAGGGGAGGGGGCAGTGGTGTTCCATGTGCCATTCGATGCGGGTAAGCACCATGCGTTCGAGAAGTTTGCCTACGCACGAGGTAAGGGAAATGGGTCTAAGATTGTTTTATGTGCAGGTTTTCCGGGTTTGGGGATAAGAACGACGTCAGAATGTTTCCAGGATGAAGGGATCGTGCCAGTCTCCCAGACATGGTTAAAAAGAGTGAGGAGAGATTGTTGAGAATCTGAGCTAAGATTTCTCAGGATTTTGTACGTGATTTTATCCGGGCAGGGGGTGGTGTTGTGGTGTAAGGTGTCCAGTGCTCTTTGTAGTTCCTGAAAAGTGAAGGCGGTGTCCACGGGCGACGCTGGAAACGACTGCTCGCGAAGTCTGCTTGTGGGGTGGTCTGCACTATTGGGGAACAGTAAGCTGCGGATAGAGTTGGCGAGGTTGGTAGGAGACTCCTGTGTGGTAAGGAAGAGCTTCGGAATCGGACTCATGCGTTGTGTTGGCTGAATGAGAGTTTTAAGGAGGGACCAAGGGCGCTTTTTGCTCATATGGGAGTTTAGTGAATCGCAGATTATCTACCAGTTCGTGCTGGCCAATCGATTAGCATATTATTCTGCCTCCTGAGTGAGTAGGCTTGTGTGGCGCCGAAGACGGCGGTTAGATTTATTTCTGCGCCAGCGCCGCATAAGAGATCGGCGAGCGTCCCATATGTGAAACAAATGTGGGTCTACGTACGGGGCTGCGAGTGTGGCGGCAATGAGTTTGGTGTTTTTTTTTTATAGTTTTCACGAAGGGAGTATAGCCAAGCGTCAGGATTTCTGGGGTCCAGAGTGGGAGTATTTTCTTCGCGAAACCTTGTCCAATTAGTGAGCGAAATGCGGGCTTGTGACCACCGGGCTGACCTATGAGAGAGGAGAGCGATTGAAATGATTGCGTGGTCGCTCCCGAGGTTTTCATGTGTGTGCCCCCATAGGGGTGTGAGAGCGCCCTGGCAATATGCAAGGTCAGGGTTTGTATCTCGTTGGACAGAGTTGCCTAGACGCGTAGGATAGGAAGTGTTGTTGAGGAGAGTAACTGCCTTGGAGAAATGCGTCTACAAGCTTTTGACCCTGGGGAAGTATGGATCAGTAGCCCCACACGGTATGATGACAGTTGAAGTCGCCAAGGATGAGGGAGTCCTGGTGGGGATCGAGAGAGCGGGTGAAAAGTGGTTTAAGATGAGGTGCAGGGTGGCGAGTTGGGCGAGTTCATGTACTTGCATCTTGGGGAACAGCGCAAACTTGGGGAACAGCGCGGGCACAATAAGAAAGAATTGGACAGGACTAGCGCTGACTGTCAACTCGATTTATTGGAAAAGACGTAACTGCTTATACATACACAGAACCCCCCTCCCCCACCACGTCACACCCCCACCACCCAATGACATACTATCACGACCAAAACACACCTCTGTTGACAACGCACCCTTGAACACCTCATCGCGACGACCACTCCAAATAACCAAATTCTTTTTCGTGCAGGACAACTGATGTTTCACTGATACATTCACGCCCCCACTTCCTGATGTAGTACGATTCCATCAACTCTCTAGTACGCCTATCTTTATGCCCATACAGGATATCAGCCTCGCGGAAAAGCGGATAGCAACGGTGCTTACACGTGCGGCAATGTTCGGCCAAACGTGCGTAATCATCTCTTTTAAGCTTGTTGCGATGCTCTAATAATCGAACGTTTACAGCGACCTGTCTGACCAACATACACTTTTCCGCAAGATAAAGGAATCTTGTAAACAACAGCCACAGAGCACGGTACAAAGGGTGATACGTGATTTACTATACACGCACTTTTCGTTTTTCCAAGCTCATCTTCAGCACGCCGCTGGACGGCCGGACAAACGCTTTCTAATTTAACCGGGGAAGAAAACACTACGTCCACCCCATACCGTGCTGCCACCTTTTTCCGCTCGTTCGACATCCTATGTACGTAGGGCAAAACAGCAAACTTTTTGCTCCTTTCCCTTGAGGACCCAGCCTCTCCAGCACCTCACTGCTTTTTTAGCAGCCTTACCAGTTTATCTGCCGTCATCCTGAGTGTGGTGCTAGGAAAACCTGCCTCCTTAAGCCCATGTCCCTGATAGTTCGCGCTGTTCCGCAAGATGTTAAGAGGAGGTGTAGACTTCCGCGGGTGGTGGTATACGTTGAAAACTCTGAGGGTAGCAGATGAGTGAAGGTTGGGTTTCCCAAGAACGCCTTGGGTGTGAAAATAGGGAGTGTTAAAATGTGAGGTGTCAATTGCCGTGTACGTGAGGTGTTTCGCTATTAAAGTGACAAGATTAATGGAATGGAGGTCTTCAGGGTCACCTGTGTGATACGTGTTGTAACCCGATACACCTGGGACGTGATAGGCTTCCTGAAACAGGATGATTTCGGGGGGTTATCGTGAGCTTCGATATACGCTTTGAGGGAGTTAAGTTCCTTGCGGAGGCGGCGACAGTTCCATTACTAGATTATTAAAGGATTCCGCGTGTTCATGGTTTGTGAGCAGTACGGGAGAGGCTTGCATTGCGAGGGCGGGGCCTAGCTGATAGGGAACGGGCGCGTTTGTTAGGGTTCCGGAAGGAGTGACCTAGTGCTTCTTCTAAGGCGTCATCTCGCCGTTCGAGAGCATCAAAGTCGCCGCGATGTAGAGGAAGAGATCTTGGATGGTGGTGTGGATAGGTATTGGGGGTTGGTTAGTTGCATTTGTAACTACAGTTGGGGCAAGTGCATCGCGGTATGAAGCTGAGGCAGTGATAGGTGTAGAGGCAGGCTTGAGGCCTTGGGGAGGAGGGGAGGAGGAGAGTGGCTGGCTCACGGTTTGATGTCGCGGGGCCTGTGCTGCTGGTGAGCGCGATGCGTCTTGACGTTCGGTAGGCCTGGTCTCGTTGTGCTTCGAATTTTGTTGTTGATGGTGGATTCTGACCGGGGTGTTTGGATGGCGATGGCGAGACTGGGATCTGGAACGGTGGTTGTCCTGTGCTTGCGAAGCAGGAGATGATTGGTTATCTGTTTCGCGGGTAGCGAGTCGGCGGCGGTAGGCGTGTTCGGTGACCTTGGCGTCGGCTTTAAGCTTCTCGGGGCACTCTGCCCAGGTGCTGGAATGAGAGCCTTTGCAGTTGCGACAGGTGGCGTAGTAGTCATGATCTTGGCCGGGCGGAAGCTTGGTAAGGTCTTCGGAGCAAGTCTGGCAGAGCTCTGTAGAAGGGGGCAAAGTGCACACGTCCTTGCGGTGGCCTATCTTATGACACCGTTGGCAGAATTGAGCTTTTGGGCGTTCTGGGTGGCATCGGTATTCGGCCTGGTAGTACAGAACGTAGCGGGGGACGAAGGATCCTTTGAAAGTGATGAGGGCTCTTTCCGTGCTGCCCATCATGCGAGCCTTGATGATGGGAGCCCCAGTGGAGATGAGATGGGATAGTAGTTGTTGTGGAGAGGTTCCAGCTGGGACGCCGTGAATGACACCCCGGCAGGAATCTGTGGGAGCTGCTTCGTACGTTTGACAGGGACTTCCGTTGAGGCAAGGAGAATGGAGCGAATGGCTAGGAGCTTCTGTTGAGCTAATGGGCGGAAGGTTTTCACGGCGATGAAATTCTGCTGTGGTCTTGGCTGAAGAATTGAGTCGGAAATTTCGCTCTGGGTAAGGTGGGCGGCGGCCGCAAGGGCTTGCATGAGTTCAGTGGGTTTGATCTTCGCAAGTGGGATCCCCGGAGGACGGATTACAATTGTTGCGAGGTCTTGGCTGCGTTGGTTGGAGTCGTATACGGTTTGCCAGCGGGAATCGGTCTCGGATGACATGGCGTGTTGTTGTGCGAGGGCTGGGTGAGCAACGCAGGGGCACGCTACCGTTGCCACGGCGATCGGGTTTGCCGAAGCGTCAGTTAAGCCAGAGTCTTTCAATGTTTTACTGGTCACGAAACTTCGGCGCTCGTTTCATATAGGGACCGCGCGCGCCGCTACAGGCGCCACCGCCGCACGAAGGTCATCCAGCCACCGCGCATGCGGCGTATTGGCCAGCTCTTGGCGTGCAAACGCTTGCTGCTTTTGGTCTCTGCGCGCTGATTACGTGTGTGTTTTTTTTGCGTAGTAGTTAGCGATGAATAGTCCAGTCATTGTGTATATCACCTGCCTTCAATGGGGTTTTATTTTTCGAAGTAAATTACCGTTGACTTCGGCCGCGAACGGCAATGGCTTCTGTGTGCTCTGGCACAAGCGCTGCGCCGTCGTGTTTACGGATTTTTAAATATATATTGGTTCTTTTAGTAAAGCAAAGTTGTCATTACCACATATACGGTAGCTCCGTAGTCCCGGACTGCTGCGGTCCTATCGATAATACAATAAAAAGAAACTGAAAGAAACCAAGTACGCGTTGTTCAGACTACACTTAATGAATCCGTTGATTGCTCTGGAATGCACAGAACGCTAAAACAGATAGCCCAATAGTATTGTCGTTTCGATGAGTGGGTACATACTTGAGAACATCTAAACACGCTGCAGAAACGCGAAGGATCAAAACACGAAGAGATATATGTTGCACCATGTGTCTTTCTGCATCCACGCTTTGCAATACTTGAAAAAAACAGGAAGCGAAAAAAGAACAATAAAACTGATCTTAACACACGAAAAAAAATTTCAATGTTACGAAGGGAGACAAAGGAGCGTGGTCCAGCGTACAAACATTTATTTTATCGCGCTGCGATGTGCAGCACACGGAGAAAACAGAATATTTCCACGTAGCCAAGAACGAAGCAAAGCTTCTCTGAACGCAGCGAGCTAGCGATCTCCTGCACTAGAAAAGACTAGAATGAAACGCAAACGTCGAAGACGCAGGCCGCAGTGTGACGTGAACAGATGAACGTCGATAAAGTGAGTTGCGCGGCGTTTGCTATGCATGCATTACTCTCGGAACGTTGTTAATTTCAGATCCATGGAAATGGGATCGAGAACATTGTCGAAGAAACAAGAAATCAAGTTAGCGAGAAGGTCGCACCCTTTCCATATCAAACAATATTGCCTGACGGGACGTACGACAAACAGAGCAAATGGGCGCACCGGTTGAAACTCCAGATAAGAAACCGGAATCGGCCACGCGCGGTTACAAAACAAACAATACGAACCCTAAGGGATAATTCGGGGAAATATGAAAAGTAAAAGCACAAGGACGTCCCAAAGCTGTTTTACACGCGAGCCTGAGCGCAAGGTAATACAAGTTTGCAAACAGGTAATGGAGCACCGCTACAACCTGACTGATATGACAAAAATCCGGCTTTAAGTTAGTCTTGTACAATTCTAGGTCCACGATGCTCTCAAAATGGTACATTGCTTTTTCCATTCTCACACACAGTGCATTTCCACACACTGTCACACACTTATAATCGAAGCTGAAATCTCCCGTTGCTTGCCTTGGAATGGCGCGCCTCCAATTCTCACGCAGCTGCCCGTCGCTCGGTCAACAGAACAAGGAAACATTTCCTGTGGTATCGTTGTACAAGGAACGACATCCCGGGACGCAACACATGTTTGGCATCGTCGTTGCACTACTTAAGTCGCATCACAAGAGCGCGATATGCACGTTACATTTTTTTCCCGCACAAAACAAACACAACTCACCGCGGCTCCGCCGTTCGAGCCAGCGCAACGCCGCCCGAGGAGTGACCTCAGTGAGAGCGTGGCGCCACCGCGCGGCGGCCAAACGCAGCATATGAAGCTCTCCCATTGAGTTACGGAGCAGTTTCGTGACCAGTAAAGCATTGAAGGACTCTGGTTAAGCCTAGCTGGCCGTGCCGGCGTGGTCGATGTTTGGAGTGAGATTCTTGAAAAACGGGGGCTCAACGGAAGTTGAAACTTGGACTGGAGGGTCCCTGCGTGTTCCGGCGTCGGTGGCCGTGCTTGTATAGCTGCTGAAGGGTGCAGTGATGGTTGTAGAAGGAAAGAACGCCAGAGCTCAGCGGAGGTGCGACCGACAGTGTTCGAAGAAGCACGTGCCATCCTGGTTTAGAGAGGTAAGGTGGGATTTATAATTGTCTTGACCACGGTGCAATCGCGTAATTGATTAACTGAGCTAATTGTAGTACAAACCCTTTCATTGTTACCGAGCGTTTATATGGAGATTCCCTCCTTAAACCGAACAATCTGTTCACAGTGCTTGTAGTGTATATACGCAATTCAGATTCAATTCCAAAATATTATTAGAATTATATCGGAACCGTTTAGCACGTAGCGATTCAAGGTAGCTTTTCTAAAAAGAGCTTTGTCGAGGTAAAATCACCAGTTGTTAAGAAACATTGCGAACACCTGGGGATCGTATTTCAAGGCATTTGTGACGCCACCCTACTCCAACCCCCTCCCAGACATTTTGTAGGCACCCACGTGTTTAAGAAACCCTTCTATTTTTCTTATATTCAATTTTATTCCAATTATCTTGTTCATTTTTTGTCCCACACTGTTACTCATTTAGAGAACACCTCTGGTCACCTTTTTCACACTGAGTTTCCGCAATTGTAAGTGCAGGAAGAGACGCCAGGTGTCTCCGTCCCTCCGGGGGAAGAAACGCTTTCACCGTCGACTACAGGCACAACCACGAAATCTTCCCTCGCGTCTCAATCGACTAAAAAGCCGGCAATGAACAGCCACGCCTGTGACACGGAGGACTGTCTTTACATGAGCGAGATGCTGATTGCGATGCTAAACTTCAACGTAGACCCTTGCGAGGACTTTTACCAGTATGTGTGCGGTTCTGGCGGAGCGCCTGAAGGAAATGCGTTTACGGCGGTAAGTACTTGCGACAGAAATTGTTACTTTTTTTGTAAAATCCAAGTTAGGTCAGTTCATACTTATTTAAAACAAACAGCTGGAAAAAAATAAAATGTCATTTTTTTACAGAAAAAAATATTATCTGGGAAGGGGGTGGGTTTATGCAGAGCTCCAGTGAATTCAAGCTGCGGATTAAGTTAGAACAGCACGGAATGTTTATTGTTTGCTGCAACTTTGACACATCTGCATTTTTGTTTCCCATCCTCATTAGATCCCGGTATCAGCGGGGATCTACTAAAGAATATGGGCTTCACTGCAAGTTCCTTGCGGGGGCTGAGGTCGTTATGTTGTCGACACACATAAAGGAAACCTCGCGACTGTAACAGGCGGGGAAGCAGTAGCTGGGTACCGCACAGATGGTAAAATGAGGTTTCGGTAAAGCAGCGCAGAAACACAATTTCGTTGCACCTAACCGCAAGCACTGAAGCAGAGGCACTGAAGCAATGTACCCTTCTTAAGACTTATTATAGCGTCAGAATACTTTCTCATCTGGCAACGAGGTCTACTTTATGTTGTGACGGAGTAGTCGCTGGTCCCAAGATATTTCGAAGTCGAATCATCTGCCATAAGAACTGCGAAAAGTTTGGTTGAAGAGGCGGGCGAATTACCTGCATCGTTCTCGGTCAACACTGCTTACATGGAATGTCATAACGTTTATATTTCCTTCAGAACCGCCGAAATTCGTTGGTAGGACTTACAACGTGTCGGCGTGTCTAACAGCAGAGCCATCTGCGACTTTAAAAGTATTTATGCATTCTCATTTTTTTCTAGGGGCGCTATTACAAGACTTTAAAAAGTAAATAGTGGACGGGGGAACTTTTCAGCACGAAAGTGCTATTTGGTGCATTGGACGAACCCTTTCAAGAGTTCGCCGAATTTCTGGAATATCAAAAGGGCGGCACATATTCTTTACTCCTTGAAGATGTTTGACAGAAAACGAGGCTACAGTGATGTTAGGCGATGAAAACACAGATCAAGAACGAGTACACTGGACACAGGCGCGCTTTGCGTAAGACATCGCTTGAAGGGCTTGTGGTACTTTTTTTTTAAGCAGCATATCTTGAAACGTCAGCCTGAAGTGATGAGAATTTGGGTAGAGTAATTATCCATCTAGAGATATACGAGCTTAACCAAATGTTATCGCGAGCTGCAGCGATGGGAAGACAGCGTTGCGAACGAAAACCGCAACCCTTCTTTGGGGACGGCAACGACTTGGCACCCCCTCACAAAATTCTTTAGGCTGCACGAATTCTTGAAAAGTGAATTTTATTTATATAAAGACGGTAGTATTTGTTGGGAAACTCAAACGGAAAAAGTTTGGTCTCTCTGTACGTGGGCCATCCCTTAGATTCAGCCGCCCGGCCAAAAGTAAAAACGGATTCTTAGGCTAGACGTTTATATAGGGAAAACAGAAATGTGCTCCGTGTCTGTTAACATGATTCAGCGACGTCAATACATATCTGGAGTCTTCTGTGCTCTCTTAATAAAAGAGATATGTGCTCGCTTTTTGCGAAAGAATAAAAAATACGGTGAAAACAACGTTTTAGCTACGAAATGCGAAGAAGGCTGGCGCCCAAGCGTCGCGCTTGTCGCTCGACCGCTGAGTCCTTACAGAACCAACAGATGGCGCAGCAGAGCAAAAGCGGCAAAATCACTCCAGGAAAGCTTCGACGAGTAAACCGAGAGAGCTAGAGAGCAATAGCGTGAAAGCAAGGCGGAAGAGACAGGCGAGGCAGTTACGTGGCAAGGGCAGTAGAAGACTGCTGTCTTCCGACGACATTTCCGGCTACACGAGCAGATGTGCGGGCAATTTCGTGCTACCTACATCCCTGACAAGGACGACGACGGGGCCTGAGAGCATTCGGCCGTACCGACATTCAGAGTTGCTCTAAAAAATTTAACGCAGCAACACCGGGAAGCCGTTAGACGGGTGTGGATCTATATTATAGTGGCCGTGACAATAAACTCTGGCCGTCCCTAAAATAAGGGGCACGTAGGATTGGCTCGACTGGCAATCACCAGCACATAACCGGCCTTTTTATTGCCAAGGCCAACACTAACTCTCCTATGCGAGCTTTCTGCTGCCTCATTCTGCTGCCCTGCTAGACTGCGCGAACGCCATGTTCAGGCTTAGTTTCTCACAGCGTTATTTTTTTCGTGCAGTTTCATGCAAGCGCAATGCACACGAGAGCTGTGTTCTAGCTTAATAGGTCTAATTTTAGCTCCAAGCTCTTGCTAGGCCGCAATGGCCAACGTTTCTGTGCACCCGCTTTGGAATGTCCACTTTGCAGATATCCAAGAAGATCAGGCCTAGCATTGTGTCTACAATCTACATGACATACCCGGCCGCGGATACGCAGCCTGCTTGGCAGAAGGCAACCACGTTGTTCATGGCCTGCGCCGCCCTCAAGAAAACAGAGAAGTCCGAGGTCAGTAAGAGCCCATACTGTAACGTGCACGGTATGACACACTTATCGCAGTTTCATGGGAAACGCGCACCGGAGTTAGAAGGTTTCTTTGGGGAAAGAACAAAAACGGGACGAGTTTGCCACGATCAAACAGCGGCTCAGAAAAGCCACCATCATTTTATGAGCGAACCATACGTACTTGCGGGCAAATCCTGAGAAGAACTGACGGGTCCCGGTCTTCACTAACCTCCTAGCTAACGACCACACGAGAGGGGGAGCGATCTCACTTCTTAGGGGAGGGACAGTGACGATAGTTTGGTGAAGTTAGTGAAGAAAGTGTGGTGCAAAGATAGTATGATACAAATACAGTTCGCTCAGTGATGATACATGGTTGAAGTTGGTGAAGACGGTTGGGTGGAACCCCGGACATCTTTTGAGGGGAAGAACAGCACCTCCCCTGAAAACAGTCGCCACAGCTCTGTGGAAGCGAATTGAACACTAATGACTTTTTTACCCGTGAGGTGGCCTAGTTGGAACTGATTCATGGTTGGGCGCAGAACAGCGGGAACACAAGATTGGGCTTGAGCTGAAGAACGGGGACACAAGTGTAAGGAAGCAGTCTAAAAAGTGCAAACGTTGTTAGAGTGCGCTCGTCCGTGTGTTTCTTCCTCTGGCTCATATCTTCAGGGCAAGCTTAACCATGCCATTTTTTTTTTCTTTTTTCTGTGCAATACAGGACCCCTGCGTATCATGTTCGAGTATGTATAGAGAGCGCATGGGTACGGTAACTGTTCTTCACAAGAAAACAGCGCGCGGTTCCCTATCAGAGCAGAGGTCAGAGAGAAATACATGCCTTTGAAAGTATTTGCAGCGTCGCCAGGATGACTGTTTATAAAAATCCACATGGAGAAATTGGGAATACAGAATAAAGGAGGGTATTTGATCCATTTCAAATTTGTCGCTGTCCTTGTCCTGTTTTGTAGGTCGCGCGGGAGTTTACAAAATATGCTTGTGGATTACTACCCAGAAAGCTTCTTAGCTGTAGGACTAAAAATAAGCACAGAATTCGAACGTAGCCTTAAACAGACATTCAGAACAACTCCTCTTCAAATAAGTAACAAGATACTTGAGCGAATCGCCACTTAGGAATATTCTCGCGTACAGAAAATGCGCGTTTGGGGGTGTTTGTGAGCTTTACTAAGAAGCCAATAGAAGAAGCAGCGGAGAAGAACGCTCTTGAACGAGAAGCACTCGAGCTGCCAAAGCGAAACACTGATGATGATGCGGTCCGGGTAGCACTCGTTTGTTGTAGTCGTTGCCTTGGCTGGGATGTCACAAATTAAAAGTTCATTCATATGCTTGTGGGTGCGCGACAATATGTTAAAGAAATTGTTCTAGGCGTTTGTTCAAGGCCCGGGAAAGACATTTAGCAGTGAATCATTTCGTGCTAGGCAGCAATTGATAAGCAGCCGTGGAATTTTCCCACATGTACGCGCCCATCTGTTCGAGGGCGAAAGTTCGGGAACGAAGATATGACATGAAAAACTCGACAGAAGAGACTGGAAACCTTTAGGGGAACCATTCGTCCTGCAGTGGACACAATTAGGCTGACGAGGATTGTATTGATAAGGATAATATGGGGCGCTCTATCTATGACGGTGGCGAACACTTCACAGTAACCCGTAACTAAGTGCAATCACGGCGTGTAGGCACCTAGTTATCGATTCAGCAGGCGCTGTTCATGAATATCCTATCGCGTGTTCGCCTCGCTATTTTTCTCAAAACATGGTAACGATGCAAAACGTTTTGTTAGCCGCGGGAGCTGTATCATTCGGGTTTTGCGCATAAACTTGGGAATTTACACGTTAAAATCGGCCACCAAGCCCGGGACATAAAAGGCGGTCGCCAAACACGTTAGTGAGTGAACTTAGCAGTCGTAACAAAAATCATCGAGGCCATGCAACCTTCGAATTGCAAATGATTGGACATGCCCGTCGTTCGCCTCCTGTGTTCCTTTATGCGCAAGGGGCGAAAATATTGACTTCTGTTACTTGGTTCTCAAAAGTTGTTTTGTTGCGACTAAGCTGCCCTGCTCGCCCATTACAGAACCAAAAAATGCACAAATTTTCTCCACGCAAAAGTTACAAAGCGCACCGAATGTCTCGTTGGACCCAGTAGCTTGTGTGATTGTGAGAGGGCTTTCCTTGCGCAGGTCACTGCTGTCAAGAACTGGCTGGCGGGTCTGGATTTGGATATGGCCACTATTCATATCGGCTACCCATTCGACAGCATTGACATGTTGGTGCGATGCTCCTTCCAGCTCGGCATACCGGCTGTGTTCGCTTTCACGGTCCACAAGCTGACCTTCACGAATGGGAAGCGAAATGTTCTGGTACGTGTTAGCCTTGTTCAACGACAGCTAATACAACCCAAACAAATGTATGTAATCGCGCCGGATCCCTTCAGCTGTTAGACAGATGAGAGTGTTTTAACTCATGCGAGAACACACAACGTGTAAGAATAGTTGGCGCCTACGCGACCGCAGCAACGTTAATAAAACCAGCAAGTATTTAGTAGTCTTATCGCCTTCCACTTCAGGCACATGAACAAACGCTGTAGCCATCTTAGTAGCAATTAACATAACCTTACTCTGGAAGCGCTCCGGTACAAGAAAAAAATATATTTTTTGAAAATTACATAAAAAAGGCTTCCCTCCGATAAGAGGGGTAAACGCAAATCAAAATTACCTAAGTCATGTCGTGACAAGAGGTGCCTTGCGCAGCAACAGAAAGAAACAAAACGCATAGCACAAATCTTCAGATGCTGTTTCCGCAGTCTCGTTCCTTCCCTATGCAAGAGCTTTTTTCCTAGTTTCAACATTTAGTGTTCTAGTGCGCCGATCTCAGCTCCAAGAAGATCCGTAGTAGAAGGCTCCAAAATAAATTTGACCACCTGGTGATCTTTAAAGAGCACCAAAATTTCGACACACGGGTGTTATCGCTTGTTTCCCGCATATGAACAGCAGCCGACGCTCCCTGAATCGAGATTGCGTCCTCGGGCTCAGCAACACAAAGCATCAAACAGTGAGCCACCTCGTAGGGATCTTCCTGGTGCTCTAATGTAGTATCAGCACCCCAATTTAGCAGTCGCGTAGCTAACTGCAAAAGGCCTATTTATAAAGTTGTTGTACACGATGTACGCGATGTACAGTTAGTTGTACGCGATGAAGCTACATCTGCATGGGCTGTGTGGCGCGCCGTATTTGAGGGTCCCGAATTAAATTCGACCAGGCGGGATTAACGTGCTCCGAAATGGCAGCATACTGGCGCTTCTTTTTGTCGGCTACATCAGAAGAACAGCCAGCATGGCAGGAATCGAACCCTGTCCTTGCGCTCAACCGCACATCGCTCAAGCCACTAGGCCACCGCCACGGGTAATCAACATATAAGCAGTCGGTAAACACGACAGCGGATTGCGAATGTTCGGTTTAATAGTTCCTGACGAGCTCACGGCAATCATTTTTTTCCTGATGCATACATATTTGTGCGGGAAAATGGAGAAGGCCACAACAAATAAGTGAGCCATGTGTGCCCTGAAGTGGAAATACGAAATGTAGTCTATCACAGGAAAAGGGAAAGTGTGTGCTCCATTTCAATATCATTTTGCGCCTGTAACCACAGCTACAATGTTTAATAAGATAAATGATAGCAGGATGTTTGTTCAATGCTCATATATCATGTACGCAGGTGTCTGTGTTCTGCAGCTGCACCAGACCGTACGTAGCAGAGGAAGCGGTGGAATTAGGGCGTAAAACTGACATCGCTGCGATACATTCGGATAAACTCTTCGGTAAAATCATCAATACGGCTACTTCGCCCTCTACCAAATACCTGACTGCAACGGAAACGTGAAGCGGAGATTTTTATCTGAGCTCCCAACGAGCACAGCTTCTCTGTTGCAGCGATAAGGTGCGCGATTACGCCGCGCTGTCAACACGCAGCGTGCAGTGGCCCGCAATCCACTTGACGGGAACGGCCAGTGCTTCGTTTTACATTTTGCAGTTCCCAATGCTTCTTGTAGAAACCTTATAGGTGTCATCATTGCTGCACCGATGTGATCACCATCATGGGTGCCCATAGTCGCGTGAGCAGCTGTCACTGGAGCTGCTTCATCTTCATCAGAGTCGCCATCCTTGTAAAAATAGAACACCACCATCGCATAACCGGGTCGTCTCAGCCCTCGGTCTCTCCTCTTTATTTTACTTCCAAAAGAACAAGCATCTACTTATTGGGCACTCCAGGTTTTCTTGACCGCACACGCGCGGTGAAATCGCGTTTCGCTTCTATTAGAGCCACGCATTTCTCACTGTCTGTATGAATAAAAGAACGTGATAGATTGTAGGGTTTAACGCACCGACGCAAGGCAGGCGATTAGGCGCGCCGTAGTGGAGGGCTCCGGATTAATTTTTACCTCCTGGGGATCTCTAACGTGCGCTGAAATCACGCACACACGGGCGTTTTTGCTTTTCGCCTCCATCAAAAAAGCGGCCACCATTGTCGGGATCGAACCCGGGACCTCGTGTTCAGCAGCGCAAATGAATAAAAGAACAATCATTCTCCCAGCTGTCATCCTGTCACATTTATTAGAGTGAAGCTAAAGTGCGCGCCAGGTCAAGTTCTACTTTGCCACAACTTAGGCTTGAAGGCGAGTGATATAAGAGCACTCTTGTGACCATTGGTAAAATGAAATGTGTATGTGTAAATTTTTTGTGGATCATAGATCACTACGAAAACTTTTCGACAATGACGTATCAAAATTCCTATTTTGCTAAGAACCGCGCAGTTGGCTGGATAAAGCGTTGTGCTACGCCGCAACGCCACAGCGGCTGTTTTCGTGGAAGCAAAAAACGAGAACATACACATTTTCAGACTGATTTGAATTTTCCAGGTGATCGGCCCTTCTATCTAGACTTGTGGCCATTTCCTGGGTGTAACCAAACATAATTGCTACTTCAGCGGGCAAAATACACCTCAGACGTGAACATGTTTTCGTTTTGCTACACCTGTACTGAAACGTGTGCAGTTGTTTTATGCTCACATTTCTTTGCCCAGTTTAAGTACAACCCCAGTGACCAGAAGTGGCTAAAGCCCGATAACAACTTCCTCGTTGACAAGGACGCCCTGTACGACTTCTACTTCACCCTATTCACCACTGACCCTGCGCTAAAAAACAGACTAATCCAAAAGGCAATGTTCCTTGACGACGAAGGTAAGAACTCCTTTTAATCTGTGCGCGCCATGGTTTTAAAAAGAACTGCGTTAATAAAAGTGTTCTTCGGTATAAAACACGGGGGATCAACCCAAGTAAAGGAAGTTTCAAATAGTTTGGCAGTCGGATGCAATCCCACAGAATAACCACCAGTGTATCAAAGTATTTAGGCTACAACCTCCACAAATCGGGCAGGGTGCTCGCTCACGCCCTTCCCTTTCCCACGCCATTTGAGGAATATGAGCAACTCCTCAGACTTCTGTTAAAAGCCGTGAGTGAATGGTTCCTTCTCTCAAAACATTCAGAATGCATCTGCGGATACTCCAGGTAACACGCTGTCGTAGGCGCCTTGAAGGAGCAGTCGCATTGAGCACTCTGACATATTGTTGGCTGTTTGCGAAAAAAGCCGCAGGGCCGCAATTTTCCCGGACCTGCTGTACGTTGTGTCGCGGTACGTTGCGTACATGGATGGCTCTGAAAATCGTGTTCGCCAAATCGCGCGTTGACAGTTGCCAAGATCGTTGCATGAAGTGGCTTTTATACCTGGAAAAAAGAATGATCGGCTATCAGGAAAAGTTTTTGTTTCTGCATTCTATGGCTTTAACTCATCAGCAGTGTTTGTAGGCGGCGGGTATAACACACAACGGACTGGAAAGCGCGCATGGAAGACGTAAAGAATGGGCAGTCTTTACGTCAGGTACATGTGTTTTTTACAGTGCGGTTTGTGTTTACCCAGCGCAATCCGAGAAAGAAAAGTAAACTAACTAGCCCGACAGCAAGCATTACTAAAGATTATTACCAGCGACTGCTTCGATTATGCAGGCTGATCTGCTAACATGCGCTCTAATCAACAGGCAGCACGCCACCTTGCTCTGAAAAAGTCTTGTAAGACGTACACAAAACCCTCTGGTAGTTATGGTTGCCTTTATATCATGCGAGATTACTATGCAGCTAGTTCATGGAACAGCTTTCTGTAAATTGAACGTAACTGGAACGTAAATCATTTTTCCTTTCTGCAAAACTTTCCATGCTGCCTGCATCAGAACCTGACGGCTCCTTGTTTCTTCGTCATCGAACAACACATTTTGTGTTCTTTCACGTCGACATGTTTTTGGAAGCAGCGGTCACTTGGCAGCAGCGGTGGCGGCAGAAGGACGCCGAACTGAGACACACTGTTTATTCTTATAGAAGCAAACATCACCCCCGTCCCACGGATCGCCTATTGCGGCAAATTGCGGACTACCACATCTGGGAGTGCCTGTGCCGCTCTTCTGCACATCGCCGTATGCACTGCTGGCATCGGCCACGTGGGACTTCTTCCGGTATTTTAGGGGCAACGGGTGGCTCTTCTCACCACTTGGCAGCAGCGGTCGCGGCTGAAACAGCGCTGAACTGAGACACACTGTTTATTGTTACAAAAGCGAGCATCTCCCCCGCCCAACAGTTACCCTATTTGTGGTATCGCCCACGTGCCGGGTGATTGCTGGTAGCCCTATCGAAGATTCCGGACTGCCACATCTGGCAGTGCCTGTGCGACTCTTCTGCGCATCGACGTATGCACTGCTGGCGGCGACCACGTGGGACTCCTTCCGGCATATAAAGGGCAACGGGTGCCTGTTCGGCACCACTTGGCAGCAGCGGCCGCGGCTTAAAGAGCGCCGAACTGAGACGCACTGTTTATTCTTACATGTTAGTGCCGTATCCATTGCTTTCTTCGGATAGCATTCCGCTGTGACCGCTGCTGCCCTTGTGTGCTAGCAGGGGCTAGTTGTTCGGCTAGTTTCGTTATCGCAAAATAAAGTGCCGCCATGACAGTGGTAGCCAAGTGAAAATTCATCGACTTTTGCATAGGTAGCTTTATCTTTTCAACATACGCAGCAATAAAGTAACGTGAATACATTATCTGTACAAATAAAATGTCTTCTTGGCTGTTCCATTTTTTAGCACTCTATTTATTTATATAGTCGCTTCATTCGTTGCACCGGCGGGCGGCGCTTTCGCTCTTATCTCTTCTGCTGCCATCCTGTCCGTCTGCTCCTCCCGCTTCCACTGTGTGCACGTGTAGAAGTTTTGTATTATGCCTTAAAGGTGAAAATGTTGGTGTCTGCGAGTGCGAACGGGCTCAAAATGTCAGAGAAACTGAGAAAAAGTCATAACGCGTGCTTGGATGCTTTGCGGTGCGCGACAACGCGAGAAGAAATAGCACAGCGAAATTTTTCCGCTTCCCGGTGGACGGTAGGTCAGCACACTTTTTAAAGTTATAAAGAAGCAAGCGCTATCCTTATAAAAAAAGCTGCAGGGCGAACCGAAAAATCTTCTGTTGTTGCTTTACAGTGAATTTCTTTTAGTTTGGTACAACGCATTTGTCAGTAATGTTGTCTTCATGTGAAGCTCTTGACAACAGTTTCTCATGAGCCGATTGATGTCAGCGGACGCGCAGACGGAAATTTTGCTGCGGTATCGGTTGGTCAGCGGTTGCTCTTAATTTTCTTTCCCCCAGAGAAAAGCTTGAAAATTATATTCGCCTAATGTGCTTAAGTGCTTCTTCGACGAACTGGTTTGGCTTTAGAGCGTTCCGTAGATCAGTTTCTTATAGTGACATTAACACCTTTCAATGCTTATTAACACTATAGAAGTCCCCAAATTTATTTACGTGGCAGCTGAACACTTGCATTCCGTGTTACGAGAAGTTCTAGTTATCTGTGCGACGGCCGAGCTCCGCTTCGCTTTTCAACCTGTGCTAGGGCACATTTTTTATACCTTGTTCGCACTCTCAATACTTGTTTTGCTTTTACGTGTTGTTTATTGATATCCATGGTGGTATTTCGTCCATTTACTAGGTGTGACGTACGGCGAAATTACACAGAAAGATCTCTTGCTATAAAAGCTTTTTTGGGCTAGCAAGTTTAAGAGAATAAGAATATGGAGCGGTTGTTAATGGTTGCGAAATGAACTGGTCATCTCACTTCACAACCGTTTTATTATTCCCAAATGCGTGTATTTTATGAAACATCGTTTCTGTAGAATTGTATTGTGTGGAGCATATGAACGTGTGACCTCTGCAGCAATTTTCTGTATACGCTGAATTGTACAAAGATGTCTCTTATGTTTGTGTAACTGACAGAGAATGCAGACATTTCTGCTTACTATTCGAGATACACAGCTCTGTGCTATTGTGGCATGTATTGAACTTCGCTTGCGATACGTAGGAAAATCAGTGAATAAACAACATTCGCCGCCTACTAATTTTTCTGCCCCAAACAAAATTGTCACGCTTCCGGACGTACTGTATCACGCGTATTCAACAAAAAAGATATCCAAACAAATGTTTTGCACACGTGGAGAGAGTCCAAGCAAATTAGCTCTGAAAGCTGTCGAAAACAAGATGTACAGCAGCAACACAATCTGAAAAGCAAATTGCAAGCGGCGTTTGTTCACGCTTGCGGCACATAGAGGCAGTCCCGCTCGTCCAGCCCATAGCAGACGATAAGCGGCACGGCGTTTCCTCATCACGAATCAATGAAAGCGTTGCCATAGCAGCATCAGTGATTTTTTTGTTGTTTTTCACTTTGACAGTTTGTCCTACCGAGCACAGGGGAGCAAATTGGCGCCAGTGGAGCACTTATCGGTTTCCTGTGGGGTATACCAGCTGACCTAGCCCTGGTGCTAGGGCTTACAATGTTTGGCCATGCGCTCCAACACAGAATTGTCAAAGCGGCTAGACGAGCTTGAGGCTCTGTCCGATAGCAAAGCGGCTGACATGGCTGAGCGAATCAAGTGGCTTGAAGATTCGTCTGAAATCTGGCTGAACGATATGGCGGATAAGCTTGTCGAAAAATTCAAGCTGAAATTGCTTGAGTCGGATCCAAAATTTGCGGCCATAAGCGGGCAGCTTACGGCCTTTGCCACTAGCTTGTCAATGATGGGGACCCTTGTTGAAAAGGTGAAAGCTGACAATACCAGTTTGATTATTGCTGACAAAGCACTTCAGACTCAAAACGAAACGTTGACAAAAAAAGTCAGCGAGGTCGAACAGTATTCACGGGTTAACAACATCGAACTCAAAAGCATCCCTTGCACACAAGGCAAAAACTGCGCCGATATAATTAAGGCTATCAGAGCCAAGATCAGCTGCCCGATCGTTGACACCGACCTAGACATCGTTCACCGAGTACCAGACCTGGCGGAAGGAAGAACACCTAACCTAATAGCTCGTTTCTGTTCTCGTTCGAAAAAGCGGAATTTTCTATGTAAAGCGCGCAAAGCTCGGCTTAACACAAAAGATCTGAACTTCTCTTGAACCCAATGCTACCCTGTCTGCGCTAATGACCATTTAGACGCCAGAAAACAAGCGGCTGTTTGCCAAAGCCATTTCCCTCAAGAAAGAAACCGAGTGGAAATTCCTGTGGACAAACAACAGTAGAATTTTTTAAGAGTGGTTTCGGATAGGAAGTGGCGGAAAATGCTTGTCATAAAGTGCACAAAATTTGTCCAGGAAGATTTCATACGCAGTGTCCGGTTCGTGGGATTCATAAACAATTTGCCAGCCGGTAAAAGAGAGATCAAAGTTAAACATTTCAATGCTATTAGGTGTTATCGATTGCATCATAGGCCTGTTCCCTTTTGTTTGATGCAGTCGGCGTTTTACACTGAGGAAAATTGGCATATGGTCGCTCACAGTATAAGCAAGGACACCGGCGTTTATTATACTGGGGCAAAAATTAGTTATAAACAGGTCGATGTGGGTGCCGATATTACGCTTCTACAGCAAAACATTTGGAGTAGTATTTCTAGATCACGCCTTTTTAAAATTTCGGCTAGCATATTAATAATAAAGTCTCCACCCCATACCACATTGTAGTTTAGGTCAGAAATATGAGACAAGAACTGCTCGAGGAACAACAACAAAGATTCAATCCTTCCGTTAGGCGGACGATAAAAGACAGAGTACACAGTGCGTGCATGGAGAACCGACAAATTTTCGTAATCATCCGTAACACGGATGGATATCCGTAACGCAGGAAGAGATATAGACACACACGAGCTGCGCTGTCGTCTGCTAATAATGTTTAACCAACAAGCCGAAATAGCCACTTAAGTGCCCTTGGGTTGTCTCATCATTATTCAATGATTCACTTTGCCCTTGGGTAAACGAAACCTTGGAAGCCCGTCGTGATTACCTGCACTGTTTATAAATACACTCTGTACAGGCCGCTTCTCTAAGTACATGTGTCTTTTTGAACTTTAGATTACCGTTTCACGATGTACATTATACTTTGCCCAGAATCAACTTTCCCAAAATAAGCCTTCAACCCACCCTAATTGGTTGGTGAACTGACGATCTTGAATCATGCTGCCAAACAAATCCGGAGCTTTTGAGACACCGAAATATTATTCTACCAGACAGACCCGGTATTGATTGTTTGCATTTGGTATTAAAGGTGATGAGTTGCAGGATTCAAATTGTGGCCTCAAAACACCACGAAGAAAGGCTGTCCCACAAGCTCTCCGACGAAGTGCGTTTTCAACACTCGTCAGCGGAAGGTTGAACACAAAAATGTACTCCCTATTGCAGTTTTACATGCCCCGAAGCCTAACCGATGCAACCTGAAAGCTTTGCCGACCGAAGACCTGGGTATCCTCAGAAGGCTCCCAAAATATAGACTTCTGAATTATTCAGGATGTAACGCTGGGCTGGGATAAATGTTGTGTGCAGGGCTAGGTGCCTACAGTATATGCTGTGCTACCCGAAATGTATATCCAAAACAGGTCATCCGCAAGAGCAGCGCACTAGCTACATTTATAGGCAATCAGTGGTGAAGACACAAGCTACGTGGATGGAGGCGATAGCTCGGGAAGAGAAAAGAGAGCATATCCAGATGACGAAGGCTACAAGCTCAGGGCAGTCTGTGCGAGATTGCTTTGTACTTCACTGAACACTATAACCTCATGGCAATGAATACAACCGTGTATTCTAATACGAGCAGCTCAATTTCAAACACCTACATTTCTGTTTGAGCAGAGACGAAATACATTGCTGCACCAGTTAACGTGTTTAGTGACAGAGTCGCTGCACTGTTCTAGGCACCTGAGTTATCTATGAAGCAAAATAGAACAGACAATATAAGCAAGGCCTGATATTGAAGCTTGTAGCACGGCAAGGGAGCGAAATTACAGTGAGTGTCTGGCGCCCTGTTTGTCATGCAGGAGAAAGGAAAGCAGTCATTGTTTCGTGGCGTATTTTACTAGATGCTAACCTGAAGACTACGCTCGAGGGATACAGCTCTACGACTGCAGCTACCGCCTCTATTGTTCATTTCATAGCGGACTCGGCCTCACTTTTTTGGACTTGAAAGGCGTTAATAAAAATCCACACCGAAAAAGGCAGGCGAAAAAATGACGCACGTGTTAACGGTGGTTAAATTTGATTGCATGGTACTACTGCAAACACCCAGGAGTACATGCACCTAAAGCTTCCGCTAAAACTTCGTCATCATCATCAGCCAGCTCAGGTACATTGCAAGACGAAGACCGACCTCTTTCGAAGGCCTCAAACAGCTGCTGTCCTGCGCTCTTCGAGTCCACAGCTTACCCCGTACTTTCGTATTTTATTCCTTCCCCTTCTAGACCCATCTCTGGGTATCGACTCTGCTACCCTGATTGTCCACCGTTGTAGATTCGTCTTACTACATGGACAGCTCATGCACATTTCTTTTTTGTCGTTTTAGCTATTATATCTTCTACTTTAATTTCTTCTCTGATCCAGGTAGCTCCTTTCCTGCCCCTGAGTGGTCCTTTTAACATTATCCGTTTTGTGGCCCGTTGGGCCGACCTAATTTTGCTTTCTAGTGGTTTATTAAGACGCCAAGTTTCAGCTCCGTATGTCATTACCGGCAGTATGCACTCGTTGTAGATATTTCTTTTGAGTGTCACAGGTAGCTTACTTTTCATTAGTTGGGACTGCTTTCCTAGTGCTCCTTAACCCATACCTATCCTGCGTCGGATTTCTCTGTCGTGGTTGGGATCACACACTAACCATCTGTCTGAGGTAGGTATAATTTGTTACTTCCTGTGGAGTTTTGTTTCCCAAGCTGAAGAAGGCCCTTTTGGCATGCTCATTCCTCATTACTTCAAATTTATTCATTTTAATTTCAGCCCCATATTGGTGCTATCTTATTGTGCTTTCTCAGGCATTATTTCCATTAGTTTTGCATTCTGATTCATCAAGACTATGCCGTTCGCAAACCTCAAAGAAGTAACGTATTCCTCGTTCATTTTTAATCCTATGTTTTTCCAGTGGGGCTTTCTAAATACCCCTCCAGACATGCTGCAAATAGTTTTGGGGAGATGGTATGTACCTGTTCTACTCAATTCCGATCGCAAACTTATCGTTTTGCTTGTGCGGGGTCCCTTAAATATGCATCCCTTAATGCATCCCTAAAATGCATCCCTTAAATATGTCTTCTAGAAGTCTTATGTGAGTTTCCTCTATTTCCTGGGCTTTTAGGGCTTCTAAAACGGCTGCCCTGAGTACGGAATCAAACGCTTCCTCGTAATCTGTATATGCCCTGTAAAGGGGTTTGGTGCACTCTGAGGATTAGTCTATCAGTTGGTTGACGAAATGAATGAGATTCATGGAATCCCGATTGTCACCTATGCGGCTAAGTATAACTTTGGTAAACAGTTTGTAAACGACTAAGAGCCGGCTGATAAGTCTAATTCTTGAGGTCTTCGGGATCTCCCTTCTTATGAATCAACATAATGTTGACGCTTTTTCCTGGCTACGTGCACTTTTTGAGTCTTCAAGCATTCCGAAAACAGTGCAGCAACCTTCTCCAGTACAATATCTCCTCCCTCCTTCAAAAGATCTACGGGTGTGCCATCGTCACCTGCAGCTTTTCCTATTTTCCTGCCTTGGAGAGCCTTTCCAACTTCCTCTTTAGTTCATGACTAAAGTGAACTCGCACAGACGAAAGACAACGATAGAAATAAGTCAGGATGAGCGCTTGTATTCTCAGTAGTTTCCCGTCGTCTAACGTCGCTGGCATGCAGGCTGGTGTAGAATCGCTCTGATACCGTAATTATCTCATCGAAGTTGTGCGTAATGTTTGCCTGCTCATCGCTGAGTGCGTACATCCTGTCTTTGCGGATGGCTAGCTTTCTCTTCGTTACTTTCTAGCTTCCCTCTATTTACAGCTTTTCCTCAATAAGTGCCATAAAATACGCACTATTGTCTTTTGTTTTATTTCTGCTACTCAGTTTTGACAGCCCGGCCAATTCAATTCCATCCATGGAAATCGACACTTTCATGTTTTTACGTTTGGCAGTTAGTTCCTTCATTTTCTTAGATTTACAGTTTGGTCTGTACAGGCTGCTTCTCCAAAAGTTGCTGCTGATTCATAATTTTTGTTTTTTTTTGTACCATCGGGGTTCTTTCCTGCCCATTAAAAAGGCCTTTCCTATTCCTTCCTTTTTGGAAGACTGAGCTCATTAACCTCAGGTTATTTCTCTCTGCAAATCCCGCCATTGTACCTCCTGAACTGTGGCGATTGTATTTCCCGCAGATTTTTACTGACGTTTCTCCCACTTGCTTCTTACCGACCTTTGGTTTAAGGTCTCCAATCACAATCGCGAACTGCGCTGTTGCCGTCTTCATTGATGATTTGACGTCCTCGTAGAAGCAATGCACGGCTTCATCATCATAACTGGTTGTTGGCGCACAGGCCTGCACTATCTCTAATCTGTATCGCTTGTTTATCTTGAGCACAACAGCCGCGACTCTCTCGCTAATACTAAAAGCTCCACATTTCCGGCTATTTCTCTGTGCGCTAAAAATCCCACCCGGTGTTGTTTCTTCTCTTTGGGTCCACTGTAGCACGGAATATGCCCGCTAGTTAGCTCCATGCAGCCTTCTCCTGCCTTATCTTCGCTTAACCGTATTATGTGCTACTTAATGTTACAGAGCTCCTCTGTAAGTTCCATTCTCTGTACAGGTAAGTTCCCTTCGCAAGACAGAGTGCGAGCGTTGAACACTCCCAGGGTCAAGTTCCAATGGCGGCTTGTCAGGACCCAGAGATTCTTAGGGCCCTCTGTTCTATCGCTCTTCTAAACGCCGCCGTGTACAGGTGCTCTAGCGCTGCTGGGTAGGGGGGACGGGAGTGGAGTTGGTTAGTCACTGCGCTTTCAGCAAGCTTATTCCTCATTACTTTACTCGTATTCATATTTATTTTTGGCCCCGCAGCCATGATTTTTGACTGCAGTTCTAAAAGAATTTTTTTCAGGGCTTCTGTAATGCCGCTAAGCAATACTGTATGTTGGTATCTGTTTGCTTTATGGCGCAAGGGTAACGATGGTGAGAGAGCGCCAACGCAATGGCTGATCATTTTGAATGATGTTTTAGTAAAACCTCAGCAACACTATTCCGTCTGCAAACCTCAAATGACTCAAGTATCCTCCGTTTACCTTTAATCCTGTAATATTCCAGTCAGGCTTTCTGAATGTCCCCTCCAGACATACTGTGAACAGTCTTACTCCGTTTCAAATCGTCAATTTATCGCTTTGTTTGCAAACTGTTATGTTTGTAAAGTGTTATCCTGCCCGTACATCCCTTACATATGTCGTCTAGGAGTCTTGTGTAGGTTTCCCCTATTCCTTGGTCATTTAGTGCATTTCCAGAGTGTCACCACAACCAGACGGATGATGTTCGAAGGATACGTGCACCCACACTTATTCGTAAAAACCTTTGCACTGAGGATTCTTTTGTTGGTTTCTCTGAAACCAGAAGTGCCATTTTTTGCGTGGTGTTATAGTTTAGAAATTGTTTATATTGAAGGGCACCTTACTATCCGGCATTTCTACAAATTTGCTTTTGCGTATATTTTACTCTCCCAATATTTCCCCCTTTCTTTCTTTTCGGTCAGTTAAATATCGCTACTGATCATAGGTGTTGGTTGGCGCCAGGCACACACGTCAAGAGAGCGCCAAAACACGATTAAATAAAATTGCTGTGACGGTGAAGGCTACAATCGGTTAGTAGGAATTTCAGAGACGCAAAAAATGATTCTGGCTGGTGTACACGGCCAGTTTGTGATCATGCATGATATCTAATCAGCTGTAAAAATTTTAGTCGCTCTGATGCACTTAAAACACACTTGGAAGAAATCATAAAATTGTCGGATAGGGAAAGCGATTGCCGGACTGAGACATGTCTCTATAGTTGCGGGAAGTGTTTGTGTTGTGGTTTGTCGAGTGCTTTGCATTGAATTAAATTTTGGATTACGGATGGGTCCTCTCCACACATGTTCCATAGGGATCTTTGGTGATCCACTGAGCAGGTATGAGTGTGCTACATGCATGTGGCCTAGCCGTAACCTACCTAAGGGAACTTCCGTGCGTCTTTTTTGTGAGTCGGTTGTGTATCGTCTCAAGTATCGTTATATTAAATGTATTTTGTTGTCTGTTTTTTTTACTCCAGACTGATTGTCATGTTTTATGAACTTGTTGTGTGATGTGATGTTTGAGGTCAGTGTGGGGTAGTGTTGAATCCACTAAGTTTAGTAATGCAACATTGGCGACTGTTTTATCCACCAACTCATTTCCGCGACGCCAGAGTGGCTTCGTACCCAGCACAAATCCATTAAAAGATTTATTTATTTATTTATGTATTGTACCTCAAATTTCCCGAGTAGGGGTAATGCATGAGGGGTGGGCAGATACATGAATTATTAAGGTGATCGATGGAATCCTCGAATTTAGTATGGTCGGAGTGCTGGATGGCGTCGGTGGGCAAGCTATTCCAGTCTCTGGCTGTTTGCACAAAGATTGAGTGCAGATGGGCAGATGTACGGGCTGCTGGAGGATAAACAGCTTTTCCACGGCTAGTGCAGCATGACGTCCGGTGGGCGGGTGTGATTGCAGATGAAGGAGGCGATGCGTGGTAGAATTTATGAAAAAGGCAAAAGCGAGAGGTTTTTCGTCGTGAAGCTAATGTTTTAAGGTAGTCGCGGCGTTTGAGGGCCGATACGCTAGTGTAATGTAAATGGTCGCAGTAAATGAATCTAATCGCACGGTTTTGAACCCTTCAAGTGTGTACGTATGATTACATTGAAAGGGGTGCCGAATTGCACTCGCGTACTCTAGCTTGGGCCGAAGTAGTGTATCGTAAGCTTGGATCTTTAGTGAAGGGGGAGCAAGTTTTAAATTTCGTCGAACATAGCCGAGGGCACGGTTAGCGTTGTTAGAAACATGTAAAATGTGTGATGACCAAGAAAGATTGGAGGTTACATTGATGCCTAGGTCTTTAGAGGTGCTAACAAAAAGAATTGCGGAATAGCAAATGGAATACGTAAATGTTTGTCGGGACTGCTTGCGTATAAATGAGATAAGTACGGCTTTTTTAACGGTCAGGCGCATTAGCCGTGTTTCGCACCATGTTTGAATGAAGTGTAGGTTGGACTGAAGGATTGCGGAATCGGAAGAATGACGTATAGGGCGGTAAAAAATGCAATCATCAGCGAATAATCTGATATTAGACTGAATGTTAGTGGGAAGATCATTAATGTAAATCAGGAATAGCAGAGGGCCGAGGACAGTGCCCTGTGGAACTCCGGAGAGAACATCGGACATATCTGAAGCAATGTTGTTGGCATAAACAAACTGTTGGCGGTTAGTCAAAAAGTGACGGATCCAATCACAAATGTGAAGGTTTAAATTTAGGCGGGATAGTTTTAAAAGCAAGAGTTTGTGTGTAACTTAATCAAAAGCTGTTTCAAAGTTTAGGGAAAGCGACTCTACCGGTGTGTTAGTATCCATACTAGAGCTGATTTCATTCACAAGTAGCGCGAGTTGCGTGTCACGGGAAAGCCCTTTCTGGAATCCGTGTTGGTGAGGGTGGAAAAATTTATTAGCAGTTAGGAATTTTATAATGTGGGAGTAGATTATATGTTCCATGATTTTTGAACAAGCACAAGGTAATGAAATGGGACGGTAGTTAGTATAGGAATGTGAAGTACCTTTTTTCGACACCGGGATAACTGTCCCCACCTTCCAGCCCAGCGGCACCGCACCATATACAAGAAACTGCTGAGAAATGTGCGCCAAAATGATACTTCAGACATGTTTTGTGTTTTTGAGTATTTCTTAATTGATTCCGTCGATGCCAGAGGATGATGATAGTGACAATATTTCTGTAACTTTCAAAATTCCATTAGGATCAAACAGAAATGATCGCATGATGTCGGAGGCGCAGAATGGTGTGCCAGGTAACTCACTCAGAGGTTCTCGGGTAAAGACGGAGCAGAAGGTATTGTTTAGAATTTCGGCGACATCATGTACTGGTACAGGGTGGTTATGATCGTCGGTTAGCAACAGCAAAGTGGGGTGGTTAGCGTTAATAGTCTTCCAAATTTGTTTTGGGTTCTTACGTAACATTTCTGCTAATGTGTTAAAAAACACGACCGATTAGACTTTTTGGATTTCGCCGTGAACATCTTGTCCGCCGCACGATATTTGGCCCAAGCATGAGGGCTGTCAGAGCGTTTAGCTGACCGGAATAGTCGTTTCTATTTATTGCTCGGACGTTTCAGTGACAAGTTGAACCGGGGGGTAGATGATTTTTCTTTGATGGTAATAGTGCGGACGTGTTTACGGGTTAACACCAGCATTTTATTTTTAAAAAGGGACCAGATGCATTCAAGAGTGCGCTGCAAGAAATAAACGACAAACCACTCACACAATGTTGCTAGCTCCTCATTGATAACCTCGTAATTTCCTTTATCGTAGAGTGTGATCGTTTTTTTTTTGCTGCAGCAGTAAGGTAGGAAAGTTAGGACTAATTGAAGCGTGGATTAGTGCAAGGTCTCTTAGGCCAGATAAGTGGGTAAGTGGTGATCTGCTATCAGCGTGCGAAGTTAAAAGGAGGTCCAGAATGTTTGAAGAATTACTAGATTCTCGAGGTGGTGCAGAAACAATTTGTGTTAAGCCAAAAGTTAGACACGTGTCGACAAAATCGCTTTCTATGCTGTATTTTGATGTGGTTAAGGCCAGGTCGGACCATGTTATCGCTGTGAAATTGAGTCGCCAAGTATTAGTAAGTGCGCACTGGGATTTCATACGGATAGTAAGTTCAAGGTGCTATGGAATTCTCTGATGACTGAAGAAAGCGTCAGGGGGGCGGTAACATGCCCGAATAATTAAGGGTGAAAAAGGACTGTTTCACCTTATAAATAATAGCGCAAGGGTGGAGGAGACATTAACACGGCTGCACTGAAGTCGTTGGTGAGCTGCTATCAAAACACCGCCACTTCGTTTGGTCTCGCGGTCGAGTCGAAAGAGATCGTGATGTGGAAAGCAAGATAGAAGTTCTGTATCAGAAATTGCGGAATTAAGCTGTGTTTCTTTTAGTAGAATTAGGTCGGATTCAGTGGCATCGATGAGGGAACGAAGATCGTTGCGCTTACGCAGAAGGCTCCGGATGTTAGTGTGTATTAGCGATAAAGATTTACCGATCAAATTTCCTTCGGAAGATTTAGAAACTGGTGGCAATTGTGGTCGGGGAACTACTTTTTGAGCACGGCGATCAAAGACGTAAGTGGGTTTGTCGATCATAAGTTTGTCATGGCGGAGTTTGTAGGGTTTGGGTTGGGACTTGTCGAATTCGATCAAGCGTTTTTGCGCAAAGGGTGTGTTAGGCCAGCAGTCCTGGCCAGTGCTCTGACATGAATCCTTCAGTCTTTTGGCGTTCGAGAGGACGTTTTCTTTATCTTTGTAGTGCGCAAAAACGCACAAAAATAAGGCGTTATTTTTGGCTGGAACCGACCTATTCTGGGCGAACGCTCCACACTTCTTGGATCGAGGGATACTTGAAGCGTTTCATTACATAGCTTCAGTACCAATTGCTCGAATGGTGACCATGTTTCCTTCTCATCGTCAGTGAAGCCAAAAACAGAAGGTTAGAGCGGCGAGCGCAGTCTTCAGAACTGTCAAACCTGTCGATTAGAGTATCAATTACATTGGCGTTGTTCGCGGCCAGTGTCTGGATGTCATCAGCCTGGGTTTTTAGTGAGGCAAGTGTTGAGAAATCGTTCTCTATTTTTGTTAGCCTGGTTATGATGTTGTCGAAAGTTTTTTCATGTTGGGAGAGCGCAGTGCCAATGTATTTTATTGCGTTGAGTATTGGCTCCAGGGAAGAGCGTATGGCGTCTAGTGTAGACTTGATGTCACAATATTCTTCTGTTGAACGCGATCGTGTGGTAGGCCCGGGGTTTTCCTCCCCATCGCGCACAACAGTAGTAGTTTCAAAGTTACAGCGAAACAACAATGTGCAATATCAACAACAGAGCCTGGGCTCGGCAGCACTAGCAAGGCGGCAAACGAAGTGCCTTTAGCAAATAATAAGGAACAATTTTTTACCTGCGCAAAGAAAAAGGGCCCATGTCCCCGCGAGGGGGACTCGAGTGAATGCGTCGCATAGGGGGTGGGTGTATTGCGTTAACGTTTAGTGTTTGGGGAGTTGGTGGTAGTGAATGCGTTGTATCAGCAGCTTCTTGACGTAGTTTGAATGAGTCAAGGATATAAGGCGCGTTCGTAGCCTTTCATTCTGTGTCGGTTTTGTGGCGCAGTGGGAAGAGCACCATGTACCTCGCGTTCCGCCCACAGGTAGTGAATGCGTTGTATCAGCAGCTTCTTGACGTAGTTTGAATGAGTCAAGGATATAAAGCGAGTTCGTAGCCTTCCATTCTGTGTCGGCTTTGTGGCGCAGTTGGTAGAGCACCATGTACCTTGCGTTCCGCCCGTAGGGTCGTGGGATCGAAACCAGGCGCCGGTAAGTATTTTTTTTATATAGTGTAGGGGGAGGCTGCGGACCTGTTGTTGAGAGTGAGGAGGGTAGCGCGATGCGGGAGAGGAGGAGTGGGGGAGAGGGCGCACCTGGAACGGCTGTTGCGGACGCCGAGGCACGCCGACAACGCCGGGTGACATCGTGAGTTAAAGCAATGCTCTGCATTTAAAAGGCGTTGCAAATGACGGTTGGCCATCGCTGACGTGCTGTCGAGCCCACTGAAGAGCGGGTCGATAGCGCAGAGCCTTTTATTGGGGGGATGTTACGTTGGGCTTGAGTCGGTGGCACGTGACCAACGAAGAAACCGGGTTGCGAAGAGATGATCCTCTGGCAGGGACGATGTGCACTGGCTAGATGTGCTGGGACGAAGATCCTGGGTAGCCGAAACGTCGTGCGTCCGGGCGGCTGGTATGACCGGGCTCAGTAGTATCGGGAGGCAAGCAAGGGTTCATATCAGCGGCATGAAACAGCTCGCCGTGAATTCCGAGCGGAGAGGCGAGGATAAGAAGCTGCGCAAAGAACAGGCGTTGCGAATGGCGGTTGCCCATCGCTGGCGAGCTGCCGAGCCCACTCAGGTTTATGCAGACATAATGATCTGAGGTATATGCAGACAGAATGCTCCTAAAAACGAGAATGACGTTGTGGTTTCTGGAATAGTTTCGGGATGGTAACGCGAACGCCACATGCCGATACTCTGTATACTCGATGGACTAAGGGACATGGTGACAGTGTCGCCAACGCCTTGAGAGTTCATGAACCCGAGTGTTTCGGACCAGAACGCCACATCATCGGGGGACCACTCCAGCGCCATCGACCGACGTATTAGAACAGCCTCCCACCACACGTGAGCTGAAATATTTGTGGTTCGAAGATGAGACTGTCTCGGCCAGACTAAGTTTAGAGTTCATTTGTGAACTTTGTTTTGTAATTGTCTCGTGAATATGTTTGTCCTGTGTTCGTCGCCAACTCCCCCCGCTTCACCTCCACCGGCTCGCATTGCAGTTAGTCCGATTCCACATCAAAAGTACCACCTACATTACACCCCCTAATGTTGATGTTTTCTCTTTTGGAACAGCTCTTGACTTGTTCGAGACGAATAAGAGGAAACCTTACTCTGTTGTGTATCGGCAATTTCATCAATTGTACTATTACACAGCGTCACACGCTAAAAAAGGTTGGTGAAATTATTATTTTTCATTCCTAAGCGAGGCGTTAGATGATTAGAAGTAAGTTTAACTTAGACTATGGTCATCACCGAGGGGATGCAGTCCTTGAGAATTTATTACAATGGCAAAGAGAATGACGGCATCAAACCACCAATTTAGCACCCCAGAAAGCAAATATCTTTATGAGCAGTGCGCGAGAGCTCATCGTGCGCATTCCTCGCAAAACAGCCCGCCCCCGCTAAATCGAATTACGTCAGTTCCAGAAACTGAATAAAGTTTTGCACACCGAAACTAGGCTTCAGCGAACGTTTAGCAGTTCATTGTTCCAGGGCGGGAACGAGGAGGTCAGAGGAGGATTCTTGCCATTTTTTTCCTCGTCTTTGGTGGTGCCATGGCGCGCTAGATATTATGGGAGGGCGAACAGCGTGCGAATGCAAAAGAGCCTGGCCTGAGTACTTCTCGTTCAACCGTAACGAAAAAGCAATCCAATGGCAATCGCTTTGAGGGCATCAGGACCATGTTTTTTTTCTAGCAGGAGTAGGTCTAACAGCAAGCGCAATCAAACAGAACGTCCCGGTCTGTGAAGCACGTGCAGAGTTCATAACATGTTACCTTGCAGCACAAGCTTAGTAAACCCGTGATTAAAGAACAAGCATCGGTCGGTTGTAGGAGTAGCTACAGGGGCTGGCTATTTCTTTGAAGGTGTTCCGTCGGGCATTCTTGCAAAAAAAAGCAGTTATAGGTGCTTCCAATCCATGTGACTGGAGTGGTTTATCGATACTAGAGACAATATCCAACTTCTGAATAGGCAATGTTTGCAAACTTTCATGAAAGGTAAAGAAAACGGTTAATGTAGGACAGGGTGGGTGCAATTCGAAGGGGATGACGGTAGCTTTGATTATTGATTAGCGAGCCTTCCAATCTACACGGTGGCCGTTTTCATAACTTTGGAGATACACGTAGCAGTGCCTTCTACCCCTCGTTGGCTCTTGCATGGCACAACACCAAAAACAACCCATAACATGGTGATGCTGCTTGTTTATTTGCCACTCTAGCGATTACTTTAAAATAAATCCTGACTCTACCTACACAGGCGAAAACTCTTCAAGGTTTTGCTTCGGGCTCCTCTCGCTGCAACATTGCCTTTGCAATACACGCAGTCACTTCCCTTAAGGCCAGCTTCACAGCTTCGCGAAAACTGTGTTCACTGGAGCACGGATTTAGTTACTGTTGGCTCAGTTCTGCGATTGTGCCACGAATATCTACCTGTGACTTAGGAATCTTGGTAGGTGGCAGGAAAATAAAGGAGACGTGGGGCAAGTAGAGAAGTGCACTGAAATGGTCTTTGAGACCGAAGCGTAGCTGACGCGCTTAGTTAGCATCTTGTTTTTTAGGTTCGTCAATGAGGAACGACCTGTGCGCCAGATTTCAATAGAAATCTTATGGTGGCTTTCGTTCCAGGTTCAACTTGCGCTTTTTGTACTACGCTGCACAACATTGCTTTCAATCTAGTATATTTACAAAAGGCGGCACCATGTCCCAAACATGCTATGGGTTCTAATTCATGTGCTCCTAAGGTATATTTGAAAGGCAACGTTTTTTCTCACGTTGAAAGTTTTCTTAACTTAGTTCTTGTTTTTCATTTATTGGACCTGCCACATGTCTTTTGCGATTTTGATTAAGCCCTATTGTTCATGACCCGTCACTTTCTGAATATACAAAACAATCGTATGCAAACAAAGTGAAGTGTTCTCTTCGCGGACAGCAGTGTATAAGTGCTACATTGGTAGCAAAGTTTCATGTACCCTTCATGATACAAGCGGCGATAAAAACATTTGTGAAGCACAGATTTTCCCGCAGGAGGAAACACAGAAAATGCCTTGCATTGCCGATGCAGATGAATTCATAAAATTATAATACTCCCGTTCGAACAAAGATAAACAAAAATTAAGCACAAAGCGTCATTGATGAAGAAATATGCCTCACTAGAGACAGTATCTTGAGGAACACCTGTTCCACGCTCATAGCGACATTTTCACAACACGGCACATGCCCTGTTGAGGAATCATTTGTTTTAAAGCGCAACCTTCACCACACGTGTACAGAATGATGCACTTGAACAACTTGCTCGGATATAATCGCACGGCCGTACGCTAAGTGTTGTCGCAGTATGTTTTGTTGTATCAAGTGACCGTTTTTTAGTCTTAGGATTACAAACATAAATAGTGCCACGTGCCCCAGAAGCGATGAGACGAACCTTACTTAAAAATGACGAGCGATATATTCACAATATTTACAATGCCGCCGCGAGAGAGTCCGCTACGGCTGTGCGCCGGATACAACTTCATCCTCGTAGATGAGTCGCCGTAAGGGTTTGCGCTATTGTTCAATTTTTCTCTTTCTCGGGACAATGGTAGAGCTATGACGTAGTATTACACTATACTATTTTACTATCATACTATTTTAAAGACTGAACCCCGAAATCTTATTCGTTCTACTTGTATTTCAGAAACCGCGCGCCAGGTTTTCCACCTTCAGCGCAGAAACACATAAATTTGTTTTCATAAGTAAGGTTCTTTCCTCGATTCATTGCCGAGGACGACGCACTTTTCAGACACAGTAAGGGATGCACCAAGATTTTAGTAAAGAGCAGTCTTTATTGGAGCCAAACTTGGCATGGCCGAACTTGCTCACAATATTACAAATGATATCTAATGAACAATTTTTTTAAATTTGCGCAGACGAATGGGCGGCCATGATTTTGAAGTATACGGGAGGAGTCTATAATGGCAGTGATCTCCTGATCATGAAAGACACCACTGGGGAACTGCTAACAAGCATGCTTCTAGCACACCGCGTGGGCTCTGGTGGATTACGCTTCTTGATCGCCTGGAGTCTGTACCGTCAGGCCCTGCAGCAAGCACTGCCAGCGAAGACGGCTGAAGATTCTGGAAAAAGTCTGGACACGGTTTGCTTCGAACACGTGAAGCGCGTCATGGAGTCTGAAATCAGCAGTGAATATCTCCGGAAGGGTAAGTCTGAGCAACAAGGCCGCGTAGGAACGCTAAGGAGGCCTGAGAGTTTTTAAGCGCAATGCACTTTATAAGCGACCCCAAACCATCCACCGCCGGCGTCGGCGGCGGCGGCGGCGTCCGCAGTGCTCCTCTATAAAGAAACAGCATCCGGCGTAAGGTTTAGATCCGCGGACTTTGTGGCCGCAGCGCGACGCTCTACCGACCAAGCCACGGACGCGACGTGATATCAGCGTTAGTGACGCGCCTTATATCTTTAACGCATTCAAACTACGTCGTCAGCGGCGTGCGTTGGCGACTCAGCGGCGTTATAGCGGCTTGATAACTGCGTGGTGTACACGTGATACTACAAACCCGATGGAAGAGATGGAAGAGAAGGCGGCGAGGCGGTGGGCTGCGGGGGCCGAGCGCAAGCGCCGCAAGCGGGCCGACAACCGTGCATTCGCACTTTCACATACTCCCCCTCGGGGAAATGCGGGGGAATTTTTTCAACAGTTCGTGCACGATTAATTACCCATTTGCGTTCACGTTCTGTAATCTCGCGATGGAGCATTGTAGTTGCACACTCGATAAACTTTTTTTCTGTGGTTTGGGGTCGTGAAGCTATGGTTAAGCTGAAGCACACCGCTGTGCTGATCCTCAGAACCCTTTTCACCTTCCCGGGATCTTTCTTTGCATTAAAATCGCGGGACTCGCCCGTTTTCCTCTCTTCACAAAAAACACAGCTACTGCTCCCGGTATCCAACCCACTTCCTTGGACACCAGCAGCACAGAGTCTTAAAAACGGAGCCAACACGGCAGTTTCGATCAGAAAATATCCTGCGGTTACTCCCTGCGGTAAAATTTGAACCGCGCCTGCAAGAGCCGGCGAGAAATTTGGCAAAACAAGCCTGAAAGCCAGCGAATATCCTGGTTTCTCTTACCGATATTTGCAAATATTGTCGCGAAGCCAAAAACGACGCTGTTGTCTTCAAGGAAAACAAGTTTATTCGAGCGAACTTGTGCTCCCCTAACAACTCAAAGAATACACAGGCGGCGAAGCAGCCGTAAACATAGTGATGTGCGTCGGCGGGCGTAAACGATTCGAATACCGCGGCGTGTGCTCTGCAGGCTTTAATCTTTCGGGGTGAGTGTTTCTCGAACCATCGATTTACACCAAGAACAAATTGTAGATCAAAGAAGATTATTCTGTGCTAGTGACGTTAGGGCGAAACGCTCTCTTCATCGGAAAGAGATAGCCCCTGCGGCATAAAAATAAAGAATGGCACAGGCGCTTCGCTTGGGACACAGATAACACAGTCGGGCACAGCCGGGAAGTGAAAACAAAACAAGGAAACAAACAAACCCAATGCATGGTTCGCGGCAATATTACCTGACCAACTTGAAAGTTCGTAGAACACAGCATAATTGAGCTTGTAGTGCACAATATTTCTGTTTTCTTTCAAAGCTGTCATTTGGGCTTTTAAATCTGAGAAATATTTCTTCCGCATAACCAATTTATAGAGAAGGCGCATTTGCTCTCCTCTGGAGACAAAACGTGAAGGTTGTGTTTTGAAAATCCACTTGCGGGGCGCCATTATAAATGTACTGGTTAAATTTGCGTCAATCAGTCGAGCACATAATTTTTTGACAATCTTGGACATAAAATAATGTCAAATCATCAAGTGGGCTGAGCACATACAGCCGCTGTCGGCGCGCCTTCAGTAGACGTCTGTAGTGGTGCACGTGGCGGGGTCACGTTAAAAGTAGCTCAAGGCTTCTCAGCGTGATTCCAGGCTAGTGCAGTGCAGTTTTGCACATAAATGGTTATAATACATAACAACGTTGATTATGAGACGTAAAAACGTGACAGCCAAAATCATGCCACGTGACAGAATCAGTACAGGGTTATCGTGCACGTACATGACCCAGTCGAATATTCGTACAATGCCCGGCTTGCCACGCCGGGCATGTTCTGGGGCGAGAGACGTGACGGTAGAGGGTGGCGGAGTGCTCTCTGATAAAATAAAATACAAGGTGGTTGGAAACACACCAGAAACAAGGAAATTCATGGGAGCTGGTCGAATGGACGTTGCTTCTTTAACGTATGCACATTATATTCAAAAGACATTGCTGCCTATGAAGCTTTGCCAAATACACGTGTGGGGGAATTAGGTATTCCGGAGGTATTTAGCATCATTGTAGGCTGCAGAGAAAGGCGCACGAAGCTTTTGTGGTCAGTGTCCTAGTGTGGCACACAAGCTTACTTTGAGAGGAGAGCCTTGGGTGCTCATTCTGTGAAAAAGCATAGTTGTTGTTGTCCAGATAATCAAAGGGCCGCCACCGTGAAAATAAAACAAAAACATTTTATGAAAAAAATGGCATTTTAAACGGCGTAAAGTACGTTCCGGCGTTGTCTGCCTCGTCTCGCCATTTTCCGTTGTTTGGTACGATTCCTAACTGGCCAAGATGTCTCTCTTGTTGCAGTAATAAAAACGCATACCTCGTCCGATGAGATTTGAGCCCTGGTCTGCATAATAACAGCACGGTGCTTTACAAACTGCCTAACCCCGCAAGTTGGCAACGTAGGACAAAAGTTGCGCACAACTGTAACTTTATTCAAGCTTGCGAAATGAAGCCGCATTCTTCCAGACACAAATATCGTCCGGGCTCAGTTGTAACTGAGAAATCAGCCGGCGGCCGCCGTCTGAAGCCTGTGCTTCACGGCAATTGTCATTTGGCAGTTGAAGGCTCACAAGTCCGCCCTATGTATATTCAATGGGGAACTCGATAGAAAACTTGTTTTAAGGCCTTTGAAACGGCCGTGTTTCACAGGCATAACTGATTAATGATGGGGTTTAACGCGCCCTATGTACAGGTGCGTCTATGTTTAACGTGCGTCGACGTATCGCATACACGGGCGATTTTCGTTTTCGCCTCCATCAGAAATCTAGCCACCGCGGCAGGGATGGAACCCGCGTCCTCGGGCACAGCAGCGCAGCGCCTTATCGCTTGCCCCACCATGGCGGATCGCTTTGAAATTGATTTTTCTGCTAAATAAGTTCGCGAAAAGCACCAGAGCGGTTTAAACATGGCCTAGGGATTCCGACTTTATTCTGCACAAGTAATCTAACAGTTTGTAATGCCATCTGCAAACCACTTTAGTGCCCCTTTAAATGCCCCGAGGAATTTATTGTTCGGCAGCTTTCTTGGCTTCACTTTTTCTAACACGTCTTATCTCCACCAAATATCACAAGTCGGCATGCTTGGGTAACTCGCGCATTCATGGGAAGAATGCATAAAAACTGAGCACGCTCCCCACTATATTGAAATTTGCCATATTACCCATGGAGCACCAGGTGTCCTATAGGTTGTATTCACTGACTTAGCTGGACTGTGGTGCGAGGTAGTTTTTTCATGTTCATCAAAACTCATAACAGCACGAACAAAACGGGAAGGAGGAATCGAAACACCTAGGACACAGGTACTTACTACCAACTGTTTATTTTTTGAGCGTGCAAACAAATTTACACCAAAAACCACGCAACAAATTTTCAAGATAAGATACGGGCGCCAAGAAGCACTAATAATAAACACGTTTTCGACGACACGAACTTGTCTGGGGATAATATCTCTTTACCAAACAGTGACAAGAATGGTGTGCTTATGCATTTGTCAGTCGCTGTGGTAATGTAATAAGCTTCTGTTATGTTTCTTCGGGTTTTATCTGAAGCTCGCTTCAGGAACTTTCCCTAAGGAACGGTTCCGGAAAAGACAATATAGGCATCGATGATGAGGAAGGAGTAGAATAATTACCACTGTCTCACAAAATGTCTATCAGTATGCCTTTACGTCGTTCGCAGATGCGTTTACTTCGTGCTCGAAAAATTGTCGCATGGGTTGGTTCTACTTTTGTGATTTGTGTCTTTAAATGTTTGACGATCGATTGGGCGCAGGTTGGACGCACTTTTAGTGAAGGTTTTCACGCGCGTCTGACGCAGTTTTGATGTCAGAAAGCGTTCGTGCTTCTCTCAACGAATTCATTTAGGAAGGCATGGTAATTTGTTTTGCAGACTACTGGTACATCGTCTGCTTTGCCTCGTTTTTGTTAACTGGAACTTGTACTTATGGCGGTAGCTATATTGTCCGCGTAGTTTATGACGAAAGTATACTAGAGGGGGAAATTTAGTGCTATTGCGTGCCAGCATGGGAAATACTGTATACAAGAGTAAGGACTTGCAATACCCTTAATAACTGGCTTACCTAACACCGCTTTAGTATTTCTAAATATACGTTGGAATTTCATAAACAACATCCTTTGTGCACTGGGTGTACTGCGTCTCAACCTCCGTTGTGTCATGCGGGCCCTTCGTCTTTGAAATCATGAGGCAGATCTTTGATAACTTGCCAAGTGCGGTAAAAACAACATTCAAAGCATATCTCTCCGCTACCTCTTTTATGCCATGTGACACACGGTGCCATTAGGAGATCACGTGAACCTTCTTCTCGTCTATTTTCCCGGAATTCCCCCCTAACACCGCGCGTCACGTGGCGCAAAAAAGGTAGCGCAGAGATATGGTGCGAATGTCGTTTTCACCGCACGGGGCAAATCATAAAAGATTTGCTCCATGATGTCAAAGACGAAGGCCCCGCACTGCACAAAGGATCTTGAGACGCAGTACACTGAGTGCACAAAGAATTTTGTCTATTAAATCGCAATCAGTACCTTCAATGTAATATATCCGGCAGAGCGGTCGCTACAAAATTACGGCAAGTGCAAAAATTGTCTATACTACTAGAACATGAAAACACTGTGTAGAAATTAGGAAAGTAAAACATACACATTGTCTTACTCCTATTTTTTAAAAGACGGGCAGTTTAGGACTAGCCTTTTCGATCAGTCGAACCAAAAAACTGGAAGGATCCAATTAAAAATGCGGTTACGCCGTCAAACCCGAAACCTGACCTCTGGGCCAGCCCAAAGGCATGGTAGGTGCGGAGGTGGGAACGGCGGGCAGCAATAACATGTGCAATCAATCGAGAAGAAAAATCGCATCCCGTGGTCGGCATTGAACCTGGGTCAATCGCGTCATGAAACCGGCGTTTATCCGATTGAGCTATCCTCGCTTTTTTTTGCTGGTTGGAATTTCAAAGCAAGAAGATTCAGTTAGCATCGCAGTCCATGCGCATGGCATTCGCTTTGGTACGAAGCGCGGGCGTTGGCTTTTCACTCTGCCACGGGTTCCAGCGCGCGCTAACGCGGTTTACGTTGGGAGAGATGTGAAAGCCTGCGGACGAAACTATCCTGGCATGCCAGTCATGGAGAAATTTCAGCAGCAAGCTTTGGAAATGTATGTGAGGCGCAACAGCCGGTTTCTCCGATGAAGGGACAGGGACCCTTTGCTCTGCTGTTTCTCCAGCCTTGCTCCGGTAGTGCAAACTGCGCCAATGGTTTCACATGAGGATCAGGTGTGCATTCTTTTCGTGTGCATTCTTTTATGTTAGTTTGCAGGACTTAAAAGCCGTTACTAAAAACTAACTGTAGCTAAATACGATAAACAATACTTTCCATCGTTTCCCCATTATTTCCTAATTATTTCAAAAGAGTAACTAAACAGCGTATGCCCTAAAAATGGCGTATGCAGCCGCTTGAAACTATCAAAACAGCGCCGCAACCCCCTTCTCACGTCGCGAATCGTTCGGCCAGTACCAAATCTTCTCTCAAGTATACGTTCAATTCATGACGCAGCTTCTTGACATGTTTGCTGCACTTGGCATAATTTCACACTCACCGAAAGGTTATAACGTAAGATAATTACGCAGAGTGCAATAAACGCCCCAGATTTTCCATAAACTGCATGCAAGGCAGCAAGCCAGTCGCGTTGCCTCCAATGCCATACTCATCCTCAAATGCAAGAAACCTTACGGCTGCCGGACACGACGCGCACAACGGCCGCGTCACAGGCCAGCAATGAGTCAAGGAACAGTTCGAGAGCTGCCCAAGACATCGATCTGTACGAAAGGGTCGTGCACAACCCACGAGTGCTCCATGTCCAACGCCACAACGCTCAAAATGGCCGCAAAGCACACGTTCGTTTTTATACCAGTCGTAGGTAACACTCAGAATCATTTAAGATGATCGCTTACAAGGGAGGATAAAGGTAGGCGATACTGGAAGTTCGAGATGGAAGTTACGGTGATTTAATGTCGTAACCGCGAAAAGTGACTGCACTGATACGGAAGTATTCCAGTCAAAATTCGAAAAGGGGGAGATGGGACGTACGGATTCGACAATCGCGTTACCGGGGCGCAATAAGAACAAGAACATATTCACAGTACATACTATGTGGAGTCCAGACAGCGGGAGAACTACCGAGCAGTAAACATTATACGTGTGCTTGTGGACGTTCGTCACTTAATTCGGTATTCTCATACTGGTTCCGCGACATGAGCATTCCCTGCCAGTGAACACCATCCCAAAAAATACGTCGTTTCCATCTGCTCGCTTTCAAACTTCTATACCTTTTAAAGCAGAGCTTTTTAAAGCAAAGCTTCCTACCTCTACCCCGCAAGGGTTCTTTCGCGACCGTTGGTGTCACCATAAAACTCCAGCCAACAAATAAAAGAATTTACTGGCACCGCCGGGAATCGAACCTGCAACTAATAGACTAACAAAGGGAGAGCCTGTTGTCTTACCGATTCAGCTACGAGCCCACGCGAACACGGGAAGACAAATGGTGTACTGACCAAGCACATCTACTGGTTTACCCCCTGCCTGCTCGCTGAATGCCACGTGAAAGCGTCACACGACCACTCACGCCCGTCTAGCGGCCCTTGCTCATGTGCTAAGAGTTACAAAAATGAAAGGAAACTCACACCAATTCATGGAATCTCACTTTTAGTACGCCAATGTGCTAAATAAAGCCTGTGGCCTCCAGTGTTCACGTGAAAAATCACAGCTCCTTGTCGTCCGCCATCACGCCAAATCAAGGAATACATTCAAATACTCCTTGATGACCAGGCAGCGCCTCAAAAACAGCATTAATCTAATCACACATGATTAGGCGAGTTGCCACCAAGAAGCGAGGCCTAAAAGAATCCGGTACCTTTCGATTAATTGAAGCTTTTGTCCTCTCGAGAGTTACTTACGACAAACCCCCATCTTCTTCTCGACGAGGAAGACATAGAGATGCTTTATATAATGATTAGAAAGGCGGTTGAGCAGGTCATTGGTCTTCTCATGAGTGCGTCCACACTGGGGCTGCCACGCACGGGCTCCACAACACGGTTGAAGAGCTGATAGAAGACCATCTTTCTAACCAGAAGGTCCGACTCAGAACTGCGGTGGGTAACCGCATGCTTCACCAGATTGGCTGGCCAGTCCAGAATGTCACTCCGCTTGACGCACTCCCAGACTCTTGGCGACTAAAACTAAAGATGCTCCCTTTGCTTAGAAATATGAACCCCTCACATGATGAGGGTCAACGAAAAGCACGGGCTCAAGCGCGAAACACCACCCTCGGGGGGGCTCATGCAGTTATCTACACAGACTTCTGCAAACATCAAAAGCAGCAACACGCCATCATCGTGGCTACCTCCAGAACCAACCTCCTTGCGTGTACCTCGCTTAGGACCCAACAAATGATGGCAGCAGATGAGGCAGCCATCACCTTGGTTCTCACTCAACCAGGGGTTCAGAGGGTAGTCACCGATTCCCAGCAAGCCTACTGGAATTACCAGTCGGATTGGGTGTCCTGACCTGCACTGTGCGTGCTAAAAAACCACTCCCCAAACGGTTCCATTCAGCTCCTCTGGACACCGCCTCACGCTTCAATGGAGGGCAACAAATACGCCCACCCAACAAGCCTGCGCTCTTACCTCCCGTGCTATGGAGCTGCACGAGGACAGTTACCCGCTTGTCACGTCCAGGGAGATAATCCAGCATTATCGCCTTCTGAGACAGACCGTACCTTCGCCTTACCCTGACTTTTCCGTCTCGTCGCCTCCGTCCGCGGCGCAGAGACGGAGAAGTCAGATCGTCTAACACCGGGTTGGAGCTTACTTTGATATAATAAAAAAACGTTTCCACTCTTGTGCTACACAAATACAACTCAACCCAACACCGTTCATGCATCATGCATTGATTTAACCTTACCAAGAATATCTCTTTGAAGTAATAAATGATGTGGCTAAGTGCATTTCACTTCTCTCTGGTTTTACTATTTGTAGAGCGATGTGAGTGATTTTAAGTGACCCCGCATGAGTAATCATCATGAGTGCCGCTTACAGCTTTGCTTTCCAACCACATTCACGGGGTGGATTGGCGCGATTTTTTTTTTTTGTTTTGGATTATTCTGGTTCTCTGGAAGATCCGTTTAAGTGGCTTAACCAATATGGCAATAGATTCGACTCTGCGTGCACGTGTAAAAACGAACGCCCTTTTTGAGTAATGCTCAGTGCAGGAATTCCCGAATGATAAGAGGCATAACGTGCGTGCCTAATACACCAGCAGCACTTAGAACTGTTGGGTGACTAGTGCAACAGGCACTGAAGTAAAAATGCCGCTCCTATATTCCGTTCCGGGTATACCTATTTTTCAGTCACAGAAACATGCACTTGGTAGCAAAGCAAATGTTGGTAAAGCGTTTGGAGTTTGCGATTGTTTGTTTTTCATGTGGATCTGCAGTGGTGACTGTGAAAACGCTCCAGGAGACGGAGGAAATGTTCCAGAGGATTGCCAATTCCTTCCGAGCATCACTCCAAGCGGCAAGCTGGTTGAAAGAAGAAGCCAAGAAGGAAACGGTGGACAAGATTAATTCCATGTGGGTGCAAATTCAACACCCGGAGAATGTTCACGCATCTTCAGAGATGGTGCAACCTCAAGGTTAGTCTCTTATATGGGTCAATAAGTACAGCCTGTCGTACTGACGCCACTATTTAGCAACACCGCCTGCTTTGCTTAGTGTCGGTCGAGGTTGCGTGGACTTTCCCGGTCTTATTCTCCATCCTCTGCGAGGTATGAACTCATGACGCATCATCGACTCATTGGTTGCGAGCTGATAATATGACGAGTAGCCAATGGATGTAAAACAGCGAAGGCGGAGCACAGTTTGAAATAATTGATGGTGATAGCAAAAAGAGTGCAACGAAAACAGCGGATGCGGGGAATCTGAATGAACAGTTTGGGGCGCAACTGTTTAGCGCTTGTTCGTTCGTTAGGCGACGTAATCGTCGTCGAACGGAAAACACAAAGATGAAAGAGCGAAACGCCGAGTGCAGCGCAGGTGAATGACGTTGCAATCGAAGAGAGCAGGAGCAACAAACTCGAGGAATGATGAGGAAAGTGGGGGAGCAAAAGTACTCCGAAATGGTTTAGAGCGCTGCTCCGTTCGCGAGTTCTACGGCGTCCGCTTCATTTATTAGTCAGGCGCTTAACGCGTTCAAGAGTAACACAATTGTAAACGTAGCGCTGCATGCACGGAGGTGTGTTAATGACGGCTACAAAATTCGTCGTGGTGGTCTGTAGGCGAGCATAGAGCCATGTCTTTTTCCAATTGTCTGGCTCAGTAATTCGCAAAATGGTAAACGTCTAAAGAGGGGCGCCAAAATTTGGCATTTGCAGTTACGGTAACGTTTTCTAGTCACCTTGACCAGAAATTAGGCAGTGGCTCCTAAATGTGCCTCTAATTACCGATTGCTTTCGTTACTTGCAACTTCTGCGTTAACCTTCTCATTTTGAGTCAGAATTTGAGATCTCCGACATTGAACTAATATGTCTAATATTGTTCGTGTTTTTCATGTTTAGGCTAAATAACTTTGAAACATTTACCGAGTATTGTTAGCGTGCGCAAGCAGTTGGCGCACAGGAACGCTAGCTTCAGCAATGTACTCGCACTTCTGCAGCCGTACTCTCATGTACATTTGATTTTGCGTCTCTTCATCAACCATTGCTTACGCTCCCACAGATGAAGTTGCCGTTCTCTTTTCTGGCAGGACCGGATGGACATTCCAATGGCACCTTTTTTGAATTGTGGCTTACTGCCAGCGTGGAGTCCCAGCGCCGGTTGATAGCCGATCAAAAAAACTTGATTTTTGATGGAGCAGAAGTGAAAATTCGGTACTATAGGACTACGAACGCTCTCCTCATCCCCGCAGCTGTTCTGCAGCCAGAATTGTATTTCGCCGACGGGCCGCCATCAGCCAGATACGGGAGCATCGGTCAGGTAAGTGCGGATACAGCGAGCACGCTTTTCCGCAACGACATGTCTTCCGAAATATTCATTAGACGACCCAGTAAGCTCCGGAAAGTAACAGATCAGCCTTTCTTTGCAGCAGTTTAATCGCGCCTGCGTACTTGCAGCACGAGTCAGCGGATATTTACGATAGGGCGATTTTCCGCCGCTCGCAAACCAGCACAAAATTTTGACTTACGTAAATCGCCAGACTTACCCTTATATATTATATATGGCATTGCAAATATCAACCACCCAAAAGCAGCTATGAATATCTTGCAGTCCAATCTGGGTGTAGTGTTCGAGCTGTGCAATACATCCATGCACCAGAGCGAAGCTCAGCGAGAACGATTAAAATTATCCGCTGCGTTTCAAGATGGGCTACGCACCACTGTTAAGAATTTAAACGCGAGCAATAAAATGTCCAGTAGGGAACAAAACCGGAGCAGCCTCTTCTGTAGAGAAGAAATTATTGAATTCCTCAACTACAACAATAAACCATGATAAAAACTTTTTTGCATCAGTAACGATCCAATAGATTATTTAGCGTCTATTGACTATAATACAGTGGAATCTTGTGAAACCGTACCAGCATAAGCCGTAGTTTATTTTTGTACGTAGTTAAGCCGAATCCCCCCGCCCCCCTTGGTTTCCCTTTAACCTAACGCATTCGGATAAGCCGTAGTGCCGGTTAGCACGCACTTTCTTTGCGTCGCCGTCAGGTATGGTTTAACGAGGTTTCACTGCACTTGATTGAGAGCGTGCTGCCGCACATTACGTGTTTACCTTATATTGCTCTATGGACACTCTGAAGTACCTTGAAGTAAGAATTGTTCGCTTCTTTTACTGAGCCAGAAGTGAAACGTTGTGTACATTCAGAATGTATACCACAAATTTGCTAACTTATGAGTGATTCCTGAGCAGCATATTGAAAATAAGGAATACTGCAAATTTAATACCCTCTCGCCGTATCAGTTCGGTTTCAGCGCTGGTTACTCAACGGATCCCGCCTTAATTTGCTTAACGGGTAAAATCAAAGAGGCAATAGATACGGCAGAATTTTTTAGCGCATTGTTAGTAACTTTTCAGAGGCATTTGATTGTATTAACTATACGATATTGTTTAACAAATAGAACTCGGTGGGTACAAACGGCCCTACCCTCAATATAAACCACATTTACCTGCTTAGCAGAGGACAAGTCGTATGTGTGTCAAATTGTTCCTCTGAGACTAAGATGACAAATACTGGTGTTCCACAGGGGTCAATCCTTGGCCCGTTGTTGTTTATAACTTACATTATTTATCTTCCTCTTTGTCTCAGTTATTCTAACACAGCAACTTATGCTGATGACGCAACAATTTTCACGTCATACAAGTGCGTCGGTTCATAAGTAGATAAACTTAATACCAATGCATCTAATTTATTGGCGTGGTGTAAAAATAACCAGCTAAGTATTATTGTAGCCAAATTAAACTTCATGATCTTCACGACACACCAAAGGACCATTCCCGGATGTCCTGGCATTACCATTGATTCTAGTGTACTCTTTCCGTGTGAGAGTGTGATATTTCTTGACGTGGAAATAGACAAGAACTTGAAATTGAATAACCGTATCGCATCTATAGCAAGAAAAGCAGCTTACGGTACTAGAGTGCTCTATGGAGTTCGTTCCTTTTTTAGTGAACGCATGCTTATCCCACTACCCTTTACAACACAGTCACTTGGCATATGGCATATCATCTTGAGGAGATACATACAAAACTCATTTATGTCCACTGCAACACATTCAAGATCAGGCTATTCGAATTATAACCCTTAGCAACATCCAATCGAACGCGGTTTCTTTGCTCCGTACGCATAAAATGTCGGTTTCAGAACTTGTTAAGTATTCCCATGGTCTATTAGTTAATAACTTTATTAATAGGAACCAGACCCCTTCAGTTATTTAGGGTAGACCAATTTACTCGTTGTAACTGCACTCGATTTTCTATAAACATGAACTATTTATTGCCGAAAGTAGCAACGAATTACGGGAAGTTTTGAACACCTTTTGAGCTATACACGTTAGGAACAAGCTACCGCTCTCTATTAAAACACCCCGTACCGTCGATACATTTAAAAATAATTTGCGGGCGTTTTTGTTCTAACATGGATAATTTGTCTTGGCTGTATCATGTTGAGTTTTGTTTCTTTATTCCTTGCATTAAGAATATTTTTCTTGCTTGCGCTGTTCTTGCATATGTATCGTAATTTATTACGCTGATATTATTTTGCGTTTCGTTGATTGCTATATTTTCGCTTATTACAGGTGCTTCGTCGGTTTAATGGGTAACACGAGGACCCCATTCAGCCTGTCACACTTGCACTTCCTCCTCAAATGTTGTGTTATACACATTCTTGTCGTAACACGAAATGAAGTAAATTGAAATAAAACCCAAAACATTGCGACGTCAAACGGCACTAACCATTTAGGCAAACTGGCCGTTCGCATTAAAATTGCGAATTGCGTTTTGTGGTTTAATATAGCAGTTCTTTTTTATCACGCTTTGAAATCCTGTTGCGTCACGCTATGAACATCTCAGCGAGCAATTATTAAAATCTTGAATGCTGCTTACAGGATCGACCCGAAGTTCTTAAGTTCGGTAAATTACGAAGTGATAGACTATTATTAATATATTATTTTTGTTACCTAATTAACCAATAAAATTTCTGTATAAGTTTCAGATTTCATAGCTTTGAGTAATACAAAATAAACAAATACCACGATTATAAGTCGCTCTTTGCCCTGTGGGCTCCGGCATCCATGGTTTACTAAAACCTTCATGCATGATACGTTTGGCTTGGTCAACTTTCAACATTGACTCGAAAATATCGCAAAATTTATTCTCGGATAAGAAAACCGCAGTTTTTATGCAGCAAAGAATAGGAGGGCGCCCAGTATTTCTTTCGTCAAATTAAGCGCATAGGAACTGCTCAAGACACCATAGAAAATGGGCTGTTTTCCATTTCAGATAATGGGACACGAGATTATGCACGCCTACGACGTAGGCGAGCTGCGCAGTGATGATATAAATCCGAAGTCATGGGTCACAAAGGAGGTCAAGGATCATTACTTGGAGACAATATCGTGCCTACACGCCTCCCACAACGCCGTAAGGATCGCAATTTGTTGCGGAGAAGTCTAGAGAGAAAATAGCGATAAGTAGGGAAGGGGAGCTTTGGGAAAAAATTGCCGTCTGACTACAGGTATGTCGGTATATTGAAGGATCGCTTTTAGCCGGCGAGACAGCTGAGTAAATTACTTGTGGAAAAAAAAGTAAATAATTTCTCTGACATCGAGATGCTCAGCAAAATATTAACCAGAAATACTGTGCTAGCTAAGAACAATGACAAGGTATTGGTTATTTTTTGTATTGCGGAAAATTGCTGCAGAAAAACAGGACCTGTTGCACACAGTGTAAAATCTGCTCAAAAAGCGTAGATGTGGTTCTCTTATGTCGGCTGGAACGTCAACAGGGCGCTCGCTTGAAGACGGAAGCATTATCACCGTGCAATTTCTACGGTTCGGGCAAAGGAATCAGAAGCTAGACGCCACCAGCGGGAGTCTCTCTCCCCTCAGAAACACGCCGATGATGATGATTGATAGTGGTATGATTTGTCATCTTGCAAAAAATTCAAAAGAAACTAATATACTTATGTGTTACACTCTTCGTTTATTACTGGCGCTGCTTTAGGGCAGGCACCAAATATTTACTTTTTGTTACAGGTGGTAGCTGTACTAGGCAATATTCGCCTTTCTGTTTTTCGTCCACCAGCATTGTAATACTCTTTTCGTCGCCTGGAAAGCGTTCAAGTGAATTCCCTCTGTGCTACCATTAAATCCTAGGGCTTCTGGAAGACGAACGTCTCCCTCTAGACTTGGATGGCTCCCCTCGCAGTCTAACACTATGTGCCACATAGTGTGTTTCTTTTCCACAGACCAGGCATACCCCATCATTTTGTGTATACTTCACCACAAAGCTCTTAGTTCGCAAGCAACCTTCTCCTGCCTCAGAAAGCAAAAGCACTACCTTTGGAGCTATCGTAGAAACTTCCCTTCCCGATGTCTAATTTCTCAGCCCTGTACATCTGTAACAAAGGTGCAGCTTCCATTTTTTCTCTCCATTTATTCGTTTCTATCTGCCTTGCCTCTTTTTTGGTTACCTTGGCTGTTTTGGATTCTCCACCGTTGTTTCCGTATTTAATCGTTAGCCTGCGAGACCACTGCGCCCCCTCACGACGGGTCTGCGAACCAGCTCCCAGTCCTGCACGCGGAGCGGGAACAAAGACGGGAGGGGAAACGGTGCTTCCTAGGGCTCCCGGGTTGCGTCGCAGGCCCTTGGCCTTGGTTAAGATAGCGGCATCTGTCGCTGGAGAAGGAACTGCGCGGGCGCCGCTATCGGCATACTAGTGCGCAGCTCCGGAAGGTATTGCGGATGCTATCACTTCGTCTTTCCGGTGCCGCTACCCTCTCCTTCGCCGTTTCAGGTACGGCGCTTTGCAGTACGCGTTTGTTCTCGCTCGCCTGGTCACCTGGTCGCTCGCCAGCGCTTACCGCCATCGGCCGTGGCGCCTGTTCTTCTGGCCGCGTGCGGCTACGTGAGACACGACCTGCATCAGGTTGACGAAGCTGATTGACCTGAAACAGCTCCGCCGTAGAAACACGAGTAAGGACAGCGTACAGGGCACAGTAACGATATCAAGTAATAATGCGAGCAACTGGAGTCGTCAAATCTTTCCGCAACCCAGACGCTCCAGTTTGGAATGGCTTGGATGCAAGTATTCAAGGGCCATATTTCTATGAATGTAATATTAGCTTTGATGCAGCCTACAAAATTTGTTCAATGAAAGTTGTCCCTAACCTTTAAACAAAATGCCACCAATATGTTGTAGGCGAAACAACCTACTTTATCATTAATAATGCAGAAGATTTCCACGGTGTATTTACCAACGCCAGGAACGCGAAGCGCGTTGAAATCGCATATTTAATAGGTTATTGGCCTCTCCTACTTCTTGTCGTAGAGTGTCAAGCTTGGTAAGTGGAACGATTACGTTGATTTATCAGATGAAGTTTCATTTCGGGTTGGTGGCGAAAGTAAATTTGGGTTCATGATCGCATTCCAGTTCCCCCTGATTATCTTTACTCTCGTACATTAGAACACGTTACTTGGAGTATGGGTTTTTCATAGAACTCGTCAGCGAGTTGCTTTTGTTGACGCTGGCGCCATCGTAAGGATTGTTAGGAACGCCCTTCAGACGACAGTATTTGAAAAGGCTCAGCCACCCCGCCCCACCACCACGTCGTTCCGGTGCCGCGGAGCACCCTTCAGGGTAGCGTACTTGTAGTGACACTTGCAGTGACCGCCTACAATGAAGAGGAACTAAATGTTCCTTTGCAGCTAAACCATACAATGTCAGTTCGCAGTTGTGGCCCTTCACCCAGACGCAGACCTTTATTCATCCTCTTCTCTTAGCTAACCTTTGTCTGTCTTATTATTCAGGCACACATGGCAACAAACGGCAAGTGATGCACCCTGTGCCCCACTTGGTGTTGCTGTATTCATGAGGTGGCACTGCATGCAGAGTTGGCCTCTTGTATTTTTTATGCACTACAATTGTTCTGAGGTTTGTTGGAACTACGACTAACTCTAATACAGCACACTAAACTTTTTTACGCCCTTTTGGCCAAAAAAGGTGTAAAATAATTGAAAAAAGGGTGTTGGGAGGCCCTCACACCCTTTTTCTTGAATCTCCACACCCTTTTTCGTAGCTCTCCACCCTTTTTGCGTGAAAAAAAGGGTGTTGACCAACCTCAACACCCTGTTTTTAGGAAGGGTGTTGAAAGGGTGTGGGTAAGGTGTTCAGCTCTTCATTGATTGAGGCCATGCATGCAATATAATTTCAAAAAGACATCCCATTGCACCATCCTCCCAACCTCGTCAGAAATGTTCAAAAGAAAAAAAAAGCTGCCAAATTCAATAAAAAGCATCGGCAGCACCGACGTTGAAACAGGAAAAAATATCAGCCCTTGCTTGTTACGACTTCGACAGAATAACACTCCCCCTCCCACTTTTTGTTTTCTACAGCCTTGCACGGAGCACAGCACAGCCTTGAACTGTGACATCTGTATCATCATTCCGTCGTTCCCTGTTCCTCTCCTGCCCCACCAGCACAATCATAGCCCTCTCTGACAACAGTCATTCTCGTCACTCAGTGGAGTTATAACGTACTAGCAATCACAATTTTATTCCATTCTTATTGTTAGCGACCGTAAATATTGTGTACAAATGCAATAAACAGACCACATAGTTTCTCCTGCAGAAACAACGTTGGAGAACAAGGCAGATATCAAAAGAAAACAAAAGTTGGGGAGGTAGGGGCATGAAATCGGGCGCTAAATAAACAGACGCCAAATAATAATACGATTACTTACACTAGAACACTGCCAAATTTCATTGCGCAGTGTTATCTTACTATCTGCTGCTTTTTTTAACGTTCAAATCGAGCGCCAAAAGCTTCAGTTCGCGTTTTGTGTTTGTAAACTTTAAATATCTAAGCTTCTTTATTATAATACACACAATAAATAATAAACCTAAAGATTATGTTATATTCAGTAAAAGAGGCAATTATTTATTGTTGTCGTTTTAATTTGTTTACGCAACTCCCTGCCAACGGCCGATTCCCTGAGTACGGCGCGCGGCGGCGTGGCCGGATTCCGGAACAGATACCCCGTGACCCGTCTTATGTGTTTACAGTGGTGTGCGGTTAAACAAGCGCAGTTATTATGATTAATTGGGCACCTCGTCGTCTTCGGTTGTGTCTGTCGTGTTCGACTTCGCGATGGAGTATTTGAGAACAACTTTGCCACCTGAAGACGGCTAATTTCGTTGGCGCTTGCCTCTGAACGTCGCTCGCTCTTCTGCGTCGGCTCCTCTCGGTAAGCTGTCTCGTCACATTTGCCGCCTTTCTTGTCACTGGATGTCGTTTGTAGCTGTCATCGCCGCTTTAAGGATTCGTTAACAGGAGCACGCGTGTGTGAATTGTTTAACTGAACTGGCGAGGTTGAACCTAGAGGGCTCGTCTCTAGAAAGGCGATGTGCGAAAGATTGTGGTGCTTGCATTGAGCGCTAAACGCACTGGCGCTCAGTAACGCCGTGGCGCTCAGTAACTCAGTAACGTTTCCCATTCCGCAGCACTATATTGAACAGCTTCAGAGTTCACCACTGCGAACCACGTCTTACGCGTAGTTTATCAGAACACGGGCGGCTACTCCTCTAAACTGTGCTGCGCAGCGTTTTCGGCTTCGTTGATCACCGCAGTCGTTTGTGCCGTGTTGGGAATTGCGAGGGAGAATCGTTTGCGAGCGAATGTGCGCGCCTCGCAAGCTTCGTTGCGATTTCGGCGAGCCACCTCACCATGTGTACGGTGCCGCGGTACGCGGGCAGTGATTTTGGCTGAATGTTGTGTTGCCCGAGACGTAACATTCGTGCACCTAATCATTTCCATTCTTGCATGTGTGGTAATCATGTGTCATCCCGTTCTAGACCTCTGGACGGTCTGAGCGCATCACGTCCCTCCATTCAACCGGACAAGAGCCACAAGCATTGTCAACAGTGTTTGGCCGCCAGAACGTAAGTTTTCAAACACAGTTTTGGTAGCACAGTGGGCTATCATACTTGAATATTGTTCGATCACATGTATGTACAAGTTCTCTCCCCCGTAACAATTATTGGTGTTTCATGCATAACCTAACATGTAGGCGCTCAATGGCAACCTTTATTGTTAATTTCGGAAAACTCAAAGTTTCACCCAAAATCATAATGTGGGCGTAGCAGTTAATCACCATGTATACGAACTTCCTGGTGTTAGTCATGTTTACGGTGAAGCCATATTTCTTAGGTGGTGACACAAAAATGTTATTACCTTTGTAGTTTAGTCTTCGATAAAGCCTTACCAGATCTGTTTTCAGCTATTTTTTGGATGTTTATCATGTGAATTGACAGTCCTTGCAGTTCACTTTTTCAAATAGTTATGTAACTGCCTGTACCATTTAAACATGCCTGATTGGGGTTCTGAAGGCTGCGATTTACGCACGCTAGTGCTGTACCGCCAATAAACAAACATCCTTCCACAAAGAAAAAGATTTGAAAAATGTAAAGTATCCGCAGCCTTATTCTTAACTGGAACATGCTAATCGTTAGGCCTGGGGCTTTTCCTGAAAGCACTGTGGATGTTATGAGAGAGGAAAACCACTCAAACACATCTGCCAAGGCCGTTGCTGCTCCAAGATGCGTGCAAGCATTGAGTCTTCTGAGCAATGCATTACACCCTTTTTTTTAAACAACCGACGTGCATGCTGAACGTACTCCTGATTGGGCGTTTGCCAGGCGCAAGGAATTTTTTTTCGGGGGGGGGGGGAGCCGTGGTCGACCAAAAGATGGGACGGGGAAATATGTAGGCAAGGCATCTTGCGCGTTGTTTTGCAAACGATGCTTGAAATAACTGACTTTAACATGCGATTTGTGTATGCTCAACGCTAACTGTAAAGCCCACCTTAAAGGAGCCATGAAGAGAAAATGCAAGTTGGTTTTATTCGAAAGATTTCGTGTTTTATAGTGCCCCCAGCGCTTGTCTGGATACAAACGGTGCTTTATTCACTGAGAAATTAAACAATTTAGGTTAAAATTTTGATTTTCCCGCTCAATCGTGCGTTTTCGTGGTCCCAAATGACATCACAGGAACCGACCGCTCTGCAGCCTAGAGTACCTTCATTCACGCATCCGCCGTACAGGGCAGAGACACGCATACGCTGGCGCCGCCATTTTCGGTTGCTCGCTCGCCGCCGAAGCAAGTCGTTGTGTCAAAACCGCGCTAAAATTATCGCCGCAACGCGGTTTACTGAAGAAGTTTGAATCATATTGTCTGTTTCGCGTTGCTAGGTCTCGTGGGAAACGAAAAGAATAACGCGTTGAGCCTGTTGGCCCAATTGCGGCGGCACGGGACCGTTCAAAGGTTGTCTCCACCCTGTACAGCGGTGTTGGTTTGTTCCCGCGTTTTTTTTACGTTCTGTAACCTAGATGGCGCCACCATACCGTGGCAAGCGTTTGGTTTGTTTTTGCCCGCATTTAAATCTGGCTTGTTTTTGTTCTGGGAGAAAATATTCGTTCCCTGAAACAGTGCTCGCTCGACAAATGGGGTCACGTAAGACACCGTTGCTTGCGTCAATCGGCCAGTGTCGTCTGAGACAACCCCAAGCCCCGCAGTGCTGTGCACAGCTAAACCAAGCATGCTGTGCGCAGTACGAACAGCAGAACGCATCAGTACTTCTATGTTTACATGTGCTTTCGTAACTTCCACTGTTTGTCCCATCATTCTTATTGCTTTGTAAAGAATGTGCCCTAAATTTAAGCGCAAATCGCTCATTCGTCTAGTTTGTAAGCTCTACCTAATTGGCGTCTGCTTCTGCCAGCCTCCGCCAATCGCAGAGCTTAGCTCATGTGACATTATAGGTTCTGTTGCGGGAAATGAGCTGGTGGGTCGCATGACCATTCCCGTTTTTCCTAATTATGCAGCTTATTTGAGCGAAGTTTACGTTAAAAGTGGTGTCAGTATGATTCTAACGAGACAATCTTTTGAATGAACCAAACTTGTGTTTTCTCTTCATGGCTCCTTTAAGGAGCTTAGATGGTGATGATAATTAGGATCACCTAAATTCCCGTTCGCTGGTCTATGGGCAGACCACGGGCGAATCATTCGTCCGCAGAGCAGGTGGTTAGGCGGACCCGCGCTCGTGAGCGTGATCATGAGTGCGCTCGTGAGTGGCGCGCGGTCCCCGAAGTTCGTCGGGAGGAAGTGGAGGCCAACACTGAATGTTTGCTATCAAGATTCTCGTGTTTTAGATTTTCCTTTAGAAAAGGGACTATTAAGTTTTCTTGTCAGCTATGAAGTACAGTCGAGCACGATTTGAAGGTTATCGCGCCTGCATCGAGCGGCCAAGCGTGCCACCAGCCCACGGTTTCGTTTCGGAACCATGGAAATAGAGATTTCGCACTCTTCGCTCCCTTGTTGGCTGTTCCATGATACAACAATGGCCCGCACGACTGACTTGCCACCCTTTGGGTTTCAAGCTGTACATTCGTTGTTATCAAGCACAGACTTGGACTTGGTTGCCCTTTATTACGCCGACGATAACGAAACTTGCATGGAATATTTGCTAAAGCTGGTGTTCTTTCTGCTTCGTTTGAAAGAGTAGCTTTCCCGCGACAACCATCGAATCGCAGTGGACTGTACATGCGGCGCATTCGTATATTATGGCGGTGAAGCTAGCAAACGTGCGTCTTCGTCCTTAAGTAATCGCCTTTTGTTATTTTTTGTGCTAGTAACGTGAGTAGTACACTTGCGCTAAGCAGAACACCTTATTGCACTGCTGTTGAATGTTGAGCTTGTTGCACGTTTCTTAAATTTCATTATATTTCTATCTGTTAAATCGAAACAGACATGGCTTCAGTAAAATTCCGGTTAAGCAAATACAGAATGCTGATTCTAACCAAGAGGGAGGTCAAGGAAACAGTGGAATAGTGCCGAAAAAACAAAGCTCCGCAATAAGGAGAATTGTGTAGTTTTGTTGACATGTGGAGGAAATACAACATGGGCAGAGCAATGCTTTTTATGCAGCAGAAATTATGGATCTGCAATAGTCAATGAAATGCGATGTCAGTAGAAAAATAAACATATCAAGGATTGATAGTTGACTGAACAAAATACAGCGACATGCTCTGTCATGTGATTATACTTTGTACCAGTGTAAAGACAAGGAATGACACGCTCCCGACCACATGTAAGCCTATATGCGGCTTTTCCTGCTGTTCTGCCATTCCCCGGCCGTGCTGTTCCGCCATTGAAACAGTGGGGCTGTTTTGATCGGCTCGCGGCAGGTTCCCGGTGCTTGTCGGTGTATCCGGCGCGAAATGCAGCCGGGCTGTATATATTGACAGGTACAGCATCTGGAGCGGGCGCAGGGATCAGACGTTGACATAGCCCTTGTTTTCAGCTTTATGTGAGCAAGAATGTCCTTAAAACTGCAGGTAACTTCAGGCGGTTTTTCAGGCTGCCTAAACCGCACCCCAGCCTTGGCATAAAACATTATGAAGAAGGGGGGGGGGGGAGCACCTGGACCCCCCCCCCCCCCGGCTATGCCCTTGGCGTGTGCTTATTCTTTCTTGCATCCACCACATTCGAGTCGTCACGTTGAATTGGGAATGCTGGAATCCAGCATATGCTGGCAAGATACGAGAGCTTGAACACATCCCACTTGCCCGCAATGAGTTTTCAAAGATCTCCACCACCTGAAGGTACTGAAGTGAGATGTAAGCATTGCCTGAAAACCATTCCAGATAAGGGTACGAAATCATAGTTATGGGCCTTTCTCGCCCATTTACGTGTTTTGAACAAAAAAAAGTGCCATTTAAAGGTAACACGTCGTTCCCTGCCGATTTCTGATGCCTGATTAAGTTTGTGGGCATAAATGTAGCAGCTTTCTCACATGTCTAACGTGTATGCGGGCTTGTTAGGAGTGAAGTAGGTAAAAATTGAAAGGTTTGATTGTAGTTGTGTATAGATTACCTACATTGTTTTCATTCCTAGAAAAGAAAAATTGAGGTAACCTGCCAATTGTTCTGCATTGCTGCATTTTATTATGCTTGTATGATTCGTAGAACCTGCAGGAGTTCAGCTGCTTGTTAAAGGAAAAATGAACAATGGTACAAAAAGAAGAGCATCTACTAAATAAAAATCTTCACAATCGCAGGATGCCAACGGTCCACCTACCAACTTGCGTCCTCCATTGTTTCTGCTGGCTGGAGCGGCGCATGGAGCATTTTTCAGCTTCTCGAAGTTTGTGATCAAGCGGTGCCCCAAGTGAAGGATGCCGCAGACGGATCTTCTGTTTTAATGCCACAATTTCATGTGCTGAGCACTTACTCGTAAGGCATTTTAAATATTCATCATCCCAGAGGGTATGTTACCTTCGTCTTGGGTGGAATGTGGCTGCAATCAGGTTATTTGTGACAGAAACAAGTGAACCACGTGGGGAGAGTCATTGAGGCCTTGTTGATTGCGCATGCTTCTGAAATAACGTTTTCATTCAGCTGAATACTTTCTAAATATTACAAGTTGTGAACAAAATATGATAAAAGTCATGATTAGTTGTACTACAGTGCAGGAAAGAAATGCCAGCACATGTTTTAAGAGCCTCTTATATTTCAGGTCATTGGCTGGTGAGCAATAAAACAGAACTCAAAATTGTTTAAAGTGAAATCAAATATTTGTTGTCACCAGTGCATGACCCGTAGTAAAAGCTATCTGGTCTCCCAATTTCAAATGAGACAGGAAATGCCAAAAAAATAAGGAAATAAACAAGACAGCTTGCTACAATAAACCAATTCAAAGAATTGCTCAATGTCCATAAAGTGGTTGCTTGCTACAATAAACCAATTCAAAGAATTGCTCAATGTCTATAAAGTGGTGATTCTGGCGGGTTAGTTCGGTGTTGATGAAATACAAGCAGGCACTCGCCTGGTCAAAAACAAATAAACAAATAAAGACATTTTGGGGCCCCTACTGGTCCCTTGATCACAATGAAAGGGGGGTGAAAGGTCTCGATTATTTAGAGGTTCGGTGGCGCAGAGTGCGCATGTGTGTCTCGGGGAGATTACCCCGCGACCGGTTAATCGTGTTTTTAGTTGGTTGAATATGCACTGATTCTAAAAGTAGTGTCGACAGGCGCTTCTCTGATGCGATTATGCTTGCGGAATCCCAATTGATGACGTGGTCAGTAGCCAGGTGATGATCCGCCAAGGCATTTCAGCTTACATTGCCCTTTTTGACATCGTTCTGGTGCTATTGAATTCTTCTTTTAAAAATTTCCAGTGAACTATGTAGGATGCATCGCTATCCTTGCATGGAATTTTGTAGGCAACTCCGGGGAATCTTGATTTTTCTAAAGGGTCCTTCACGCGTACCAGCTTCTGCTTAAGCCTGTTCGTTGGCACGTGTGCAGTTTTAACGCCATATGTGCCAAACACCCTTGCAAGAGCTTCACTGATGCCTTGCGTGTAGGGGACGGCAGCGCGTTTTTGCCTGTCTTCTTCAGTAACCCTTTCGGAGGAGGCAACTGAAGCCCGCAATTGTTGCGTCCTCACAAGCTTTGAAGGGTAGCCGTTACTGCGAAGGTCCTTCCTTACCACGGCTAGCTCTTGCTTGCGCAGACCAGGCTCAGAGCAGATTCGTGATGCGCGTGAGAAGAGTGCAGCGGCGACGGAGCGTTTTTGGCCTATAGGATGCGCAGAGTCGAACCCCAGGTATCTACCCGTGTGGGTCGGCTTTCGATACACAGTGGTTGTAAATCTATTGGCCGACCGTCTCACAAGTACGTCGAGGAAGGCGATCTGTCCATTATTTTCCTGTTCCATGGTGAACTGGTTGCTTGGAACACAAGAGTTTAGATGCTCAATTAAAGGCATTACGTCTCGGCGGTGGATCACACAAAAACAGTCGTCTACTTAGCAGACAAAGATCTTGGGGCCGTCTTGTACGAGCATAGCGCAGAATTTTCTAGAGCCTCTAAGGCAATATTCGCACAGACTGCTGAAATGGAATCTCCCATCGCTGTTCCAAACTGCTGCTTGTAACATTATACGTTGAAAACAAAACGTGTTCTGCAGGCCAAATTCCAGGCAAAATTACGCGGTCCGGAGTTGCAAGGATCTACTCGAGAACGATGCATCTCTGCCTTCACGTTCGCCAATTGAGACGCAAGACTTATATTGTCTCCTGGAATTTGGCCTGCAGAACACATATATTTTGTTTTCAACGGACCAGCGGTTTCGAACAGGGATGGGAGCTTCCGTTTCAGCAGTCTGTGCGAATATTGCCTTAGAGGCTCTAGAAAATTCTGCGCTATACTCGTACAAGACGGCCCCAAGATGTTTGTCTGCTACGTAGACGACTGTTTTTGTGTGATCCACCGCCGAGACGCAATGCCTTTATTTGAGCATCTAAACTCTTGTGTTCCAAGCATCCAGTTCACCATGGAACAGGAAAATAATGGACAGATCACCTTCTTCGACGTACTTGTGAGACGGTCGGCCAAAGGATTTACAACCAGTGTGTATCGAAAGCCGACCCACACGAGTAGATACCTGGGGTTCGACTCTGCGCATCCTATAGGCCAAAAACGCTCCGTCGCCGCTGCACTCTTCTCACGCGCATCACGAATCTGCTCTGAGCCTGGTCTGCGCAAGCAAGAGCTAGCCGTGGTAAGGAAGGACCTTCGCAGCAATGGCTACCCTTCAAAGCTTGTGAGGACGCAACAATTGCGGTCTTCAGTTGCCTCCCCCGAAAGGGTTCCTGAAAAATACAGGCAAAACCGCGCTGCCGTCCTCTACACGCAAGGCATCAGTGAAGCTCTTGCCAGGGTGTCTGGCACATATGGCTTTAAAATTGCACACGTGCCAACGAACAGGCTTAATCAGAAGCTGGTACGCGTGAAGGACCCTTTAGAAAAAACAAGATTCCCCGGTGTTGCCTACAAAATTCCATGCAAGGATTGCGACGCATCCTACATAGGTGAAATCGAGAGCATGACGGAAACCCGTCTTACCGGGAGGGTACATTAGGAACGAAAAAGAGACGCCGACCAGTCCAAACAAAACGTACTGACGTTTGGGCTTCCAGCACTGAAGCCTTGTTCACAATAAATGCATCACCAGAAGTGGGTCGTTTAAGTGGGCTTCTATAATCGCTGCAAAGAGCGTGAGTAGATCGGGTTTAGATTTCCGTCGTTACGATTGACTGTGTTAGATGTGGTCTGAATGATTAGTGATTCCAGATGTAGCCGTGATGGTCACTTTTTCTGTAGCGACGATTCTTGCATTGTCCCAATGAATCTTGTGGTCATTCACGATGGCGTGTTTGGCTAGCATTGTTGCGGACGCTTTTATTCTTTACTTCACGTGCGTGCTGCTGCCGATGAATGATTCTTATAATTTCCTGATTCCCCAATATACACGCCGCTGCAGTCTGCACAAGGTATCTCGTATACCACACCTGGGAAGCGCACCTTGTCCAAGCGGTCCTTGACTCTCACGAGCTCATGGCGCATCTTTTTGGCTGGAACGTGGGCCACCTGCACGTCATATTCCCGTAGGATACGTGCCAAACATTTACTTGTTCCTGGAAGGTAATGCACAGGAGCTCGCTTCATTGGGGCAGGAGGCACGTCCAGTTGTCCCCGTCGTGTCAGTTGGCGTTCTGTTGTGTTTATAATGTGCCTCGGGTAACCGCAGCTAGCCAGGTCGTCTCGTACCTTTGCCGTGTCCACCGCCGCATCCTCGGGCTTCGAGCACGATCTTTTCGCACGCTGCAGTAGCGTGCTAACAACAGCCGTCTTGCGGGAAGAGGGGTGCACGGAGTTGAAGTTCAGGTAGCGGTCTGTGTGCGTTTCCTTGCGGTACACGCTGAAACGTAGCCTCTGGCCCTGCCGAGACTCGAGGACGTCTAGGAAGGGAAGTTTGCCATCGGCCCCCTCTTCTGACGTGAACTGAATGGCACGTTCCATACTGTTGAGGTGGGCCAGCAAGCTGTTCGCCGCGTCTTTCTGAACGACGCCGAAACAATCGTCGACATAACGCAAGAACACTTTTGGTTCAGGGGCAAAGGAGGCTAGCGCGCGTGCTTCCAGCGCTTCCATGGTCAGGTTCGCCGCCGTGACCGAAATAGCGGCACCCATTGGAGTCTCCTGCCTTTGCTTGTAAAAATGGCCTATAAAGACGAAGTACGTATTGTTGAGGCAAAAATCTAGAAGCCTACGTAGTTCTGGCACATCCATCGGTGATCTCTTAGGCAACGTCTGATCAGCCTTGAGAGCAGCGGTGCATAGGTTGACAGCCAGGTCAATCGGAATGCTCGTGAAAAGGGACTTCACGTCGAAGGACACCATCAAGTCGTCTTTCTCGATCACGGTGTTGCGAGTCTTCTCGACAAAATCGAAAGAATTACGAATGTGAGTGGTCCCTTTACCGACGAGCGGAGCCAGAACTTGGTGCAGGGCCACCTGTCGAAGTTCCTGCACCAAGTTCTGGCGCCGCTCGTCGGTAAAGGGACCACTCACATTCGTAATTCTTTCGATTTTGTCGAGAACACTCGCAACACCGTGATCGAGAAAGACGACTTGATGGTGTCCTTCGACGTGAAGTCCCTTTTCACGAGCATTCCGATTGACCTGGCTGTCAACCTATGCACCGCTGCTCTCAAGGCTGATCAGACGTTGCCTAAGAGATCACCGATGGATGTGCCAGAACTACGTAGGCTTCTAGATTTTTGCCTCAACAATACGTACTTCGTCTTTATAGGCCATTTTTACAAGCAAAGGCAGGAGACTCCAATGGGTGCCGCTATTTCGGTCACGGCGGCGAACCTGACTATGGAAGCGCTGGAAGCACGCGCGCTAGCCTCCTTTGCCCCTCAACCAAAAGTGTTCTTGCGTTATGTCGACGATTGTTTCGGCGTCGTTCAGAAAGACGCGGCGAACAGCTTGCTGGCCCACCTCAACAGTATGGAACGTGCCATTCAGTTCACGTCAGAAGAGGGGGCCAATGGCAAACTTCCCTTCCTGGACGTCCTCGTGTCTCGGCAGGGCCAGAGGCTACGTTTCAGCGTGTACCGCAAGGAAACGCACACAGGCCGCTACCTGAACTTCAACTTCGTGCACCCCGCTTCCCGCAAGACGGCTGTTGTTAGAACGCTACTGCAGCGTGCGAAAAGATTGTGCTCGAAGCCCAAGAATGCGGCGGTGGACACGGCAAAGGTACGGGACGACCTGGCTAGCTGCGGTTACCCTAGGCACTTTAAAAACGCAACGGAACGCCAACTGCCCCGATGAAGTGAGCTCCTGTGCCCTACCTTCCAGGAACAAGTGAATGTTTGGCACGTATCCTACGGGAATATGACGTGCAGGTGGCCCACGTTCCAGCCAAAAAGATGCGCCATGAGCTCGTGAGAGTCAAGGACCGCTTGCCCAAGGAGCGCTTCCCCGGTGTGGTATACGAGATACCTTGTGCAGACTGCAGTGGCGTGTATATCGGGGAATCAGGAAATTATAAGAATCGTCTGCAGCAGTACGCACGTGACGTAAAGAATAAAAGCGTCCGCAACAATGCTTTAGCCGAACACGCCGTCGTGAATGACCACAAGATTGATTGGGACAATGCAAGAATCGTCGCTACAGAAAAAGTGACAGCATCACCGCTACATCTGGAATCACTAATCATTCAGACCACATCTAACACAGTCAATCGTAACGACGGAAATCTAAACCCGATCTACGCACGCTCTTTGCAGCGATTATTTAAGCCCACCTAAACGACCCACTTCTGGTGATGCATTTATTGTGAACAAGGCTTCCGTGCTGGAAGCCCAAACGTCAGTACGTTTTGTTTGGACTGGTCGGCGTCTCTTTTTCGTTCGTAATCCTACATAGGTGAAACTGGAAATTTTTAAAAGAATTCAATAGCACCAGAACGATGTCAAAAAAGGCAATGCAAGTTGAATTGCCTCGGCGGATCATCACCTGGCTACTGACCACTCCATCGATTAGGATTCCGCAAGCATAATCGCATCAGAGAAGCGCCTGTCAACACGACTACTTTTAGGATCAGAGCATATTCAACCAACTAAAAACACGATTAACCGGTAGCGGGGTAATCTCCCCGAGATATACATGCGCAATCTGCGCCACCGAACCTATAGATAGTCGCGACCTTTCACCCCCTCTTCATTGTGAACAAGGGGCCAGTAGGGGCCCCAAGGCGTCTTTATTTATTTGTTTTTGACCAGGCGAGTGCCTGCTTGTATTTCATCAATGAATCACCCTCCCCTGACGAGTTTTCGTCGAACCTTGGACTCTGTTAGGTGTCAGTGGGTTTACACAGCCAACTTGTGGGGACGCACATAAGCTCTTAACAAATGAGCTGCGTAGTGGCTATGCACTAGCCATGGTTTTTATTAGTTGCCTTGATGTATATGATCTTCTGTCGCAGTGTTTTAGGTAGCTCACTCGCACATTATTCCTTTGTTTTTGGACATTGTGGAGTGTCCAATGTATATTCGTTCTATTTCTGATTTTTATTGCAACTGTAAATATGTCAGGAGTCCCGTACTGTGTGCATGAAGGCAGCCTAAATAAAAAAATTGGCTGCCTTGTCTTTGCTTAGAGGGGCCATGCAGACAACACACAAGTTTGATTCATTCGACAGATTGCCTCGTTAGAATCATACTGACACCATTTTTAGCTGCACTTCACTCGAATAAGCTATATAATTAGGAAAAAGGGAATGGCCATGCGACCCACTAGCTCATTTCCCACAGCAGTACCTATGATGTCATATGTCCCCAGCTGTGCGATTGGCTGAGGCCGGCAAAAGCAAACGCAAATTGGGCAGGCCTTATAAGCATGCCGAATGAGCTATTTGCGCTTAAATGTAATGTATATTCATTTTACAGCAGTAAAAATGGGGCAGTAAACAATGAAAGTTACGAAAATACGCGTACACATACAAGTACCGATGCGCACTGCTGTTGGTACGGCGTGCACTATGCTTGTTTTAGCTGCACAGCACTCCGCCGCTTTGGAGTTGGCTTGCACGGCCCTGGCCGATTGGCATAGGCGATGTTGTCTTACGTGACCCTGTTTGTCGAGGATACCTCATGTTTCACAAAACCATTACTTTCTACAGTAACGAAAACAAGCCAGGTGCAGACGCGGTCAAAAACAAAGCAATGGCAAACAACGGTTTGGGGATGAGTATGGTAGCTCCACCTGGGAGGACTGATGGCTAGCAAGGCTGCGGACCCGAGTGACGCAGTAGTTTGTTTGATTACATGCACTTATGGCTTCATTGCTGACATCCCAAAAACACACGATATGGTGGGAGAATCAGACTTTTAACCTAAATTAATTTCTCAGTGGAGGAGCATCATTTGCTGAAGCGGTGGGGCACTATAAAACAGGAAATATTTCGAACGAAGCGAACTTCTATGTTGTCCGAATGGCCCCTTTAATGCACTGTATTGTATTTTTGGTTCCTGTAGTGATGTTACCATGAAGGAACCGCTGTAGACAAAGTTAATGTTAGCGCTTTACCATGCATTTTTTTTGTGTTTGATGGAAACAAATATAATACTCTAACCAAGGACTTTATCCGAAGCGTTCCCAACGTTTCGGAACCTACTTGGCTCCTTCATTAGAACTGTCTATGTTTGACCAAGAGCCATAGTTCTACATATAAACAATTTTTTTGTTTGCTGCAGCGGATCAGAGGCTAGGGCACAAATAGGGGGTAGAACAGCTAGATATCTGTTCATCTTTCGCCGGCTTGCTTGGGTGTGACAACTGTATCTAGTTGTCAATTCCAATTTGTTGTGGTCAGTTTTTCTCAACTAAATTGTAGCTTTTTTAAAGATTATGGAAGGTTTTGTGGGCCTAAAGGGTTGCCGCATTGCATGTTTGGCCTATGTAGCGTTGAAAGCGGATATTTTGCTTCAAAGTGGAATGTTGGCCTAGCATCATGGTCCTGTGGTTGCTGCTCACTTTCATTCATGCCATTATTTTTTATATTATCACTTAAAATTAAAAGTTAACCAATCTGCTGTCATTTTAATTTTGTCACCTGCTTTATACTTTCTTTTTTTTCAACTGTCTGTAAGGAGTGACAATTAGTCTTTTTATGATACCAAGGCATCGAACTGTGCTAGTTGGTACATGTTTGAATGGATGAAAAACCAGTGGAAAACACAGGGTACGGAAGAGAACGACGGGATAAGCTTGTCCTGTTGTTCTCTTTTAACTGTGTCCTGTGTTTACCGCTGGTTTTTCATCCATTGAATTTTCATGAATTTGTTCAACAGTGATTAGTTTAAGTGCTCAAGCAATTTTTGGCTTGAAGGTTCCCTGTAGCATTTACATAAGTGCTCTCTGCTCTTTTTTACCCAAGACCCCATTACCAGCCTTAATGAGATTGTCTTTTGTAGACATGAAGTTGAAATAAATATTTGTTTGCATTGCTTTGCATATTTTGAAAGAATTGCTTGCTCACTTTCTTTCAACCCTGTTTCTTAATCCTGCTTAAAGCATTTTTCCATGTTTATTTTTTTTCAGAACCAGGAAGGGTGCTCATCCTCGGTTCTTGCTGAAGCACCAGTATCTGTACTTCACACGTGAGCTTTGAACACACAGTAATTATGGTATGAAACATTTTACCAGTATTAGCTTGCTTTGTAGATGTCAAAGCTCTCGACAGTGTAGTACATTGTCTGGTGTAGTGCACAATCTCTCTATAACAGCACCCGCTGGGTGCTGTTGTAGAGAATAATTTTGTGGCTATAATACTTGAGATTATTTTAAAATGTACATCAAATACTAGTAAGAATAGCTCTCTAAATTGGTGGCCATTTTCCTGGTGGAGGCAGAAAGTGAAAATACCCATGTGTGGAGATTTAAGTCCACAATAAATATCCCAAAGTTGCCAAAGCTAATCCAGAGCCCTCCTCGCGGTGCACTTAATATCCCATGTGCAGCTTTGTGTAAAAACAGCCAGAAATGTATGATCAATTTAAATTGATTTTAATGTTTCTAAATGCAAGTATTCTAAGTTTAAGCTGCCTTATTTAGTAAAATATTTTCTAACAATTGCATAGCTACCAAAGGTTTGCAGAAAAGCTTTCATTGGTTATGCACCTTCTCAGCGAAACAAAAATGTCATTAAGAAAAGCAGAAAAAACCTAAATATGGCAAGTAGCAACAGTAAAGCTGCTAATAAAAAAGATGCTAAACGTTTTATTGATAATATTGCTGATTTTACTTCTAGTCAACTCTTAAAAGGGCTATAGACGGGTTTGATGGTTCCCATGACGCACCTCGTAATACTAGACGAAACTAATGGGCACTGGCTGTTGGCTTTTCATTTGCAACATCGAAAAATGACCCCACATCCACCAGCAGGGACATAATGCAAGGCACCATGCACAAGCTAGACTCATGATAAAATACTGCTATAACAACAATGTCATCACATTTCAACCAGGGAACCCATATGCATTGTTCTGTGATGTTTACAGTTCTTGGTATCTATGTGGGGTCATTTTTCATGAAGCAAAAAGAATAATGTAAAATAAAATAAGTGGCAGTGGGGACCCAACTTTTATGGGTAGAATAAAGCCACAGTACGTAGGGAAGTATACATATTGTATTTGGTCTGCCTTAATATTGAGCTTTTCTGCTCAGCTCAAGAATAAGGCACTAAACATTGCGAGTAGCTACCGTGATTGGAAGTTTGATGAAATGCTGAGAAGCCAAGGGTTTTAAGGTTCGAAGAACTTTTGTGCAGTTGATTTGTTGCACGCCTTCTTGCTTTCACTGCATAACACGTTTATGCTGTGCAGTGAAGGTCGAAGGATGTGCGCTGCAGTATAGCAAAATGAACATAAAATTGAATTTTTAACACCGTTTCGAATAATCAACATCCTCTAATGATACAACTTCTGTACTGCGATTTGGCTGTAATATTAGACTTTATAAATGGATGTTTCAAAAATCGGTGGGTCAGAAAGTTCAAGTAAATTATCAGCTGACATTGAGCTTTAATGGAATGTCTCATAGAACGGAGCTTGGAAAGCACGAATGTTTCATACCGTAATTGTGTGTCATACTGTGCCATATGTGGCTGCACACCTGCAGCGCCATTTGTGAACCGAGGATGATGCACCCTTTTTGTACCCCTTTAGGTGGGTGCTTTTGCAGGAAAAGCCCTACCTATGATATTTTGGGCAGAAAAGGGTGCTCCTGCGGCGAAAGAATCCAAGCACTCTAAAGGGTGTGCTTGGATTCTGGCGGTACTTGTCCGTGCTAAGCGCATGATATGGTTTGGACATTCCAAGCTCTAGCCCGCCGAACGCAAAGTAATGCCTTGACTCCAACGCGAGTGCTTTTAATAACAACTTTGATGACACCACTGTTGAGAATCGGTTGAAACGGAGCAGGCGACGCACGTCGGTGTTATATTTTTCTTCGGCGTGCGGCCGCAGTGGCACGAGCCGTGCGATCAGCCATGTTCGTGGCTATTTCAGTGTTGCCAAACGAAGAAATTGACAGCTAAACTTTTCAATGAATACCGGCTATAGGATGGGTCAAAGGTAAATGTTCTTTATAGTTCAGACTGCTGTGTCCACCTCATTGCATTCGGAGGGAAGGAAGTTCATAATTGCTTGTATCTTAATATTTGGTATGTGCTTGGCTGTAAAGTTTTAAGAGAAGTTGCCAAAATGTTTATTAATAGACACCTCAATCATAGTTTATGGTTGTGAATTAGTTTTAGTCTCAGGATTCATGCACAGAATATTGCAAACATTCTTGTTTCTTTTTTTGTGTTGCAACATTTACTGTCGATTGTAAAAGTTTGTTCGGAAAACGTGGTTTCATTCGGCTTGAGTCTCAAGATTTTTGACACAAAAGAAATTGTGCAATTTATGGTCAATAGAACTTATAAATGTGGTTGTCTGCCTTTTAAAAAAGTTGTGACGACAAATACCAATACAAGTTCTTTACGGGTGCACATCACATGGGATATTGTTTTTGGAAGCTACCACCAGAAAACATGATTGCAATTGTAGTGGAGGTCCAGTTCTGTCTAGTTGTATCACTTGAATGCTAATGTGTAGTGAGCACACTGATAACGGTTTTCAGTGGTCCCTCTAGTGCACCAATGTTGTGATCGTCACGTGCATGAAATTGGGAAGTTCGATTATTTCTTCTTTTTTGGTTCAGACTACTACGTTTTTTTTTTGTGTGTCATGTCAAGTTAACCGATATTTCAAGATATCCGAGTTTGATGCCACGAGGGATCACTGTATATATAACTTAAAATTATGCCATTAGTCATAAATTGTTGCATTTCATTTACTTACAGAGCCTCCAGACATACACGTGTCGCCATGAATTGCATTAGGACACCATGGTGATAGGTCGCAAGCCTCCAAGGCTATGGTGATGACATGCGCAACACCATGGTACTGCGCATGTCATCACCTTTAAAAAACGGTGTGAGGATGCTCAACACCCTTTATTTAGGGTGTTGAGCGTCCTCACCACCCTTTAAGGGTGTTGAGCATCCTCAACACCTTTTTTTTGTTCTTACACCCTTTTTTCGTCCGTACACCCTTTTTTGGCGAAAACACCTTTTAAAGGTGTTAGCCATGGGACAAGGTTTTTACACCCTTTTCGGCCAAAAAGGGTGTAAAAAAGTTTAGTGTGAGCTACAAGGCAACACAGTTCTTTCCTTGAGGGCGCGCATGCTTAAAACTCGCACAGACTTCACAGAGAACCAACTATTGAAACACCAAAAAAGGCAATGTTCCTACAGTCTAGTGGTTCATACGAGCACCTTTCAAAACGCAGGCGAACGCGACACCGAACAAAACTGCAGACCTCGAGAGGCTGGGTGACTTCGTCGGAGTATTGGAGGCGTACGCTGCCTTCACCTCACTGCCCGCCGATGGAGCCCACGTCGTTTCTCTTCCCGGCTTGAACCTCACCGCGCCGCAGCTTTTCTTCGTGTCCCACTGCGCAAAATGGTGCCAGAACGCCAGCCCACAAGGCAGCATCAACGCTGACGAAAGGGGCCGCTGCACAGTCCCTCTTATGAACATGCGCCAATTCTCTGACGCGTTCCGTTGCAAAGTGGGCGCGCGTATGAACCCCGAGCCGAAGTGTTCTTTTTGGTGATGTCGAATTTTATTGGTCTGATTATGTCAAACCTAAACTTTTCATTTTTCTCCGGTCGCAGCTCCCATTAGTATCGCACTTCCACAGCGGGTTCAAAATCATCACACGAAATATCGCCCGTCCCCATCACGCAGAGTATTGAATTATTTTTGACAAAGACCAATAAAAACCAAGTCTGCTTGATATTCACCACAGTAATGCGGGCTGCTTTTAAATACTCCGCAGGCTCTACAGAATGAAATTTGTGTAGAACAAAATTTTACATCATAATAACTTAATCCATCATGTTTTATCATGTATTTTGGTCAGCAAAGAACATTTCCTCCTTATGCCGGAGCTGTTAGCCTCTCGCTAATTTGGTTGTTTGGATCTGTGCGGGGACAGACTGCCACCGTGGATCACCATCGCGCACCGCGTTCCCGAAGAGGTGTTTTGACGGAATATTTTGCCCTGAATGGTTTTGGCGTTTGCCCGGACGTACCCATTTCAGGTCTAACGGCGTGACCGACACTGCTGCTGGGCAAAAGATTTGGACACTGATTGCCACGTCGTTAATCTTAACACTCGGGCAAAGTAACTTTCAGTTTAACATTGGACCACTGCATACGTTTAAAGATGTTTTCGCCAATGCTTTCACCCACCGGGAATTCTTCAAACGTCAGACTTATCGTTGCTGTTAGACGTTCAACGATGTTGGGACGTCACCTCGGGGTGAATTGTAATACGTTTCATTTCATCTAAACCTTGCACCTCCGGACATCAAAAAACTAACCCACCTGACGTTCGTACGTCCAAAACTCAAATATGCATCATCAATTTGGCATCCCTCACAGGCATACCTCACCCACAAGTTTAAAGCCATACAGAATAACCCTCTGGCAATAACCCTCTGGAATCCTTTAGCTGAAGCAATAGCCTCATGCGCAAACCGCAAATTATTCCGCGAAAAATTGCTAAATCATGTTCCGCAATCCCGGCGTATCAAATGTGCCTCACGTATTTTCTTTCTTTTTACTGCTGTATCTTTCCACTTTTGAACTGTATTTTTGTACTGTAATTTTATATGTGCTGCTGCTATTCCTGCACCTATGTAATTTGATCATTTTTTGTCTTCTTTGTTGCCTTCGAATCTTTCTTTTTCATAACGCTTTGTCATACGTTCATGCACGCTTCCCCTTAAGTAATGCCCTCAGGGTCCTTAAAATGAAAAAAAAAATGAAATGAAATTTCATTTATCCCACACTTAAAGGCCAGAGGGCACCACATAAAGGGAAGATCAACCTTTACAGAACTACAATTGAACTGAGATAATATTGTTAAAAATTAAATACATAAAACCACGACAACCCCACAATAAAGAAAATGAATGGTGTAAAAACATGGCAAAATAAATGTTACAGACTTTTTTTGCAAAGGTAATAAAGGTAAAATGCTAACTCTAGTTTAAGGCTGCCCCTAAAGTCGTTAGGACACACGTTAGGGCTGCCTAATTATAATTTTAGCAAGAAGCATGGCACATTCCCAGTGCTTTTCATGGGAATGTGCCATGAAAAGCACTGCAACATGGCAGTGCGAGCTCTTCATGCGAGCTCTTAAACTCGCATGTGATGCCACCTAACGCACTAGCGGACGACGGCGACACACCAGATATCGAAGAGAAAGAACATAAAGAAGCAAGGTATGTACCAACTTGAATACGGTGCGTGGGGGCAGAGCGAGCCATAGAAGACGGGCCAGAGAAGTTGGTGGCGAGAATGAGTCCGAGGAGCGCGAGGAAAGATCGCGACCTGGAGACAGTTCACGGCCAGAAGAGGGGCGTGCTTCTGTTGATGACCGGCTGCCGTTCCAGGACCTGTCCTGGAAGACCCGCAGCTGCCACCAGAGTGCCTGTTTCCCGGGGGCCTGCAACGCAGGCTTGTTGAGGGACGAGGCCTAGGCCGGCGAGGCACGGGCGCGCGCCTCAGCTGCTCTGAGCTGATGCTACTGCAGGTCGGCCGTCCCCACTGATCAGGTCTTAGCGTGTCCTGGCACGTCTTCGGGGCCTGAAGACGTTCAACCGTTGCGGAAGGGCGGCGAACTTGGCAAAGTCGTCGACGTCATCTCTTCGAAGCATTGGCGGATTGCGACGTGAACGCGTCGTTTTTTCAACTCTCGCTCGGACTTTTCTCGTTGCGTGTTTTTTTTTTTCTTCTCTAACTTCATTTTGTGAGTGCGTTTCCGCATAAGAATACATTTTGTTTGAATTATTAACAAGCTATGGCGTAACTTTTGATGTTCACCTCCGCGGGTCACACACCCGCCCGCTTAAAGGATGCTTCGACAAGTTAAAATGGAAAGCTCAGAGTATTTCATACAGAAAACAAACCAACACATATGTGTGGGCTGGGCTCCTATTCGTATGATCCGCGCATAGTAAGAATACCTTAAAAACGGCATCAGACGCAGAAAAACTGCATTTTTACGCATTATTTATAAGTTTCATATTGTTTTCAGGAGTACTTGCATTATAAATAGGATTTTGTGAAAATAAATATCAATGATGTTTTATTAATGTAATTAATAATTATAATTAATATTATTATCACAAGTAATTACGGAACTAGTTCAAGGTTAAGGCGCCAGAAAACATTACCAACGAGCCAGCACAAAACCGCGAATAATTGAGACACCAAGAAAGCAAGAAAAAATGATTTATCGCTAGCGCTGCAGTGCACAAGCCCGCCAGCCTATACCGCCCAGCAAAATTTTCGTAACGACGAAAGCTCAGCCCACACATATGTGTGGGTTCATATTTCAAGCGTGATGACGGAACGCACACGAAGGGAACGGGTGTATTTTTTAGCCGATCGTGTTTTTCCAAGTCCTGCAAGTCATGTCTTACGCTTGTTATTCAGAAAATATGAGAATAGCAAGAAGAAATATCAGTTTTCATCTTGAAGGCGGCTAGCGTAATCGTGCCTGCTGGGGCGCCATTTTTAATGTGCGATTTCTCGCCCCCTGGTGGCAAAATGAATGAACTACCGAAACCAATAAAGTCTCGGAAGTGTTCGCAGCGGCTACCCAGGGCTGTGAAATCGAAACCGGAACAGGCGCCACTAAGTAAACGAATTCGTTGACCCACACGTTTGTGTGGGCTGGGCCGTAAAGGGATAGGGATAGAATTTGGGTTTGGTATTTTGCCGTAGCAATATGTAAAGTTGGAGACTCCGACACTCCATCAGAAGGTGTGATGGTTTTGCAAGAGCGTCGCTGGACATCCAGTTTCGCATGGTTGTAATGCCCCGTCGATTTTCATATTGAAGCAATTTACACAATATGGCACATTTTTGGCAGGATTAGTTGAAAACATATCACGTATAATTTAACGCTATTCAATTCGGCAACGCGGCGGCGAGCCTAATGGAGGAGCCATAGTAAAATTAGAAATTGTTGCCTAACTCTGAAATACTATAGGCGCACAAAGACTACGTGTCCGACAGGGGCATTCCACTCAAGTTCTGGATAAGCACGTTTGATTGCAGCCGCACCCCACTCGCGTACAGGAGTAAATACAAAGGTTACGTGTCGCATAAAAGTAGCATTTTGGTGGCGGTATAAGTATCGTATAGACCTATCCTTTTTTTTACTCCAAAACAACAACCAACGCCAATGCCAGCAGCCCTCAGGAAATACACAACAGGCGCGAATTGCGAAGTGAACCCTTAAGATTGAATAAAAGCAACAGCAATTCCGAAACGTTAACAAAAGGAATAAGGCTCAAGAATCACTGCAACAAACACACCACTCGGCGTACTCTGTCATCTCGCCACGCCGCAAAACAGGAAGGTCCTGTTTGCTCGGGAAACCAGATCTCAGCTTCTTTCTTTGTATATCTGGCACCTAATCGCTCTATTTAAAAGTGGCTTTGGCCTCAATACCTAAACAGAGAAGTGCTAGCCACATTATTTGATTACTTGTACAATGTTGTTATTGCTGAACTAAAGTTGTCTTTCTGTGGGACCACCTAGGCACTTTACGTCACTCAGTTAAACCTACACACCCATGCCTTTTCGTTTTTTACCTTCTCTCTTCTTCGGCATCTCGCCCTCCCAAGTTAATTCCTCTGATGTCGTTTTTCCCTCCTCCCCATGTCACAGGGTTAGATATAAGCGACAAAAGGCAGGAAACGTCTCTTCTTATCCGTAATAAATTAAATTGCCTTGCTACTCTGTCTCTCTGTCTCTCTCTCTCGCGAAGTTGTTTTATGCAGTTTTTTCAGCGGGAGTGTAGTTGAATAAATTGCCAGCGGATGAAACCGTCGTCATTACACTTGCCTACCTCTGGTTGCAATAAAGTGTGTACATAATAGCAGACAGATCTCACTTGGCAGAGTCGACCATCCACAGCTGCAACCCCAGAGTTATCGAGTTTCTGCACTCCATCGGCGAAGAAATGATCAAGAAATGATAAAGGAACCTCGCTATACGCTCGGGTGCGTTGACGGCACTAGCAGCCACATTTTCAACCGTAGCGAATTATACATTACCTGGAAGAAATTCCAGTCGCTAATTCTTCAAAAATGTTCGGCGACCATAAGAGGCTAGTGAACCAATTTACGGGATACCCTGGATCAGTACTCGACGTCCGTGTGCGTCCAAAAGGCCCCTTTAATGGAGGGGCGGAGGGCGAGTGCTCGAACGGATACATTCCTAACAAATCAGAGTAGCCCTTGTCGCCGTGCTTCCTCACACACTACGAGGACACGGAGAGAAAATTCCCGTCCTGGAAGAGAGCATTAAACAAGAGGCCGAACTCGCCGAGAGTCGCCACTAAAAAGCACCTTCGGACTTCTCTAACAAAGGTTCAGGGGGCTTACTCTGCCTTTTAGACGCTAAGATGATCGGCAGATACAGTTACTTTCAACTTTATTTTCACATTTTTTCTGTTACACAACCATGTAGAAAAATGCTTGGACAGGAACAAAAAGCTACAGCAAAGTAGCTTGACGGGGTAACTGCCCATTTCTTGGCACCGAGGAAAACAAGCAACGATTAAAAAGAGCATAAAATACACGTTGGCAACGCGTAACGTTGTCTTATAAATTCATAAAAACACAAGAAACAAATTCATGTTAAAAAGTGCCTGCATTTCCGCGGGGGGCGTGCCTGCAAGTCGTATGGATTACGTATTGGTTGTTGTTGTTGTAATTGTTGTCTTCCAGCGTAGACATTGTCGATGAAGTCGATGGGGAAACGTGTCGTGAACCCCCTGCCGCGGCTATGACGCAACGTGGAGCGGCTATGACGCAACGTGGCGCGGCTATGACGCAACACAATCAAACACAATCCACTTTAATCCAATCCAATCCAAATCCAATCCAAGCCAAGCCAAGCCAATCCAATCAAATCCAATCCAATGCCCCTCGCGAGAGAGTGTTATAGCACCGAAATCGCGCCACCACACGAACGCGTGACGTTGACGTCACGATCACGCCACAGATGTTAGCGACCGGAGCGCGCGCGAACGACATATGTGGTTTAAGCGCGAACCGACAGCGGCGAGAGAGCGCGATGCGAGCGCCCCCACCTGTTCTTGCGCGCGAACCGACTGTTGCTCATCGCGAACCGAACGCGACGAGAGAGGGTGTTGCGAGCGGAGAGAAGGCGAGGAGGACGCGGGGGAGAGGGTGCACCTGTGGCCGACGGTTGAATGAGTCAAGGATATAAGGCGCGCTCATAACCTTCCATTCTGTGTCGGCTTTGTGGCGCAGTGGGTAGAGCACCATGTCCCTTGCGTTCCGCCCGCAGAGTCGTGGGACTGAAACCTGGCGCCGGTAAGTATTATTTTTTCATATAGTGTAGGGGGAGCGATGCCGACTACGGATGTCAACGCGGGTGACATCGTGAGTTGCTGAAATGCTCTGCATTTAAAATGTAGAGGAGCACACGTATGATAGAATATTCTTACTTAGTTCACAATTCACGTAAGCAGAGAAGGTGTACATACTGGGAACAAGAAATAAAACTTTGTCACTAAAGTTGTCACTGCTTCTGTGTGGCGATGGCCGCGTGTGTTTTGCACAATCCGTGCAATGCAGAGCTAAATTTTAGGAGGAGACTAACGACCGCACCCTACCCTGACAAGGACACAAGCGACGACGGCATTTCTATTCTGAACTCATCTGTTGACGATGATAGGAGCCGTAGAATCGCCATAAAGCAGTTCTTAACTTCCGGCTCCACATAGGATGCGCATGCAAGACGCAGCAATTGTGAGCCCAATTGTGAACTCGCTGCAAAATTTACTTGGCGCTGATTCAACAAAAATAGTTGTATGTAATCAATCAATGTTATCCCTTCATCTTTTCCAGACTAACCCATATGCGCTAGGCCACGCAGTGAGAGTTTTATGCTAATAGTCCAAGAAATAAAATAACAGGTATTATTGCATTTTATAACCGTGCACGTGTCTCCTAAATGTGCCGCCATGAGAGTGAAGGCTACAATACAATGTACAAAGCATGGCCTTTTCGGTAGTTGACCGAAGTGGTTGACACAAGTAAACTTTCTCTAGAAATGCAGCAGAGATGGAGAAATGCTGCTCTAGAAATGCAGAAAAATATTTCAGGCGTTATATCTATTATGAAGTTTAATGGCAGGACAGCACCAGGGCGTAGAACAGAAGCTTGTTGTTTACATAGATATTTTTTTGTTTGTGTATCGGCATACGTGTATGTGGTTGCGCGCGTGCCCGCCTTTAGCGTTTGCCCCTTCCTAGCTCCAAAATCAGTTCATCAAGCGATTCCGAGTTGACCGCGTTGCTCCCAACTGGGTGACTGTTTAGGTGGTATTGTTATTATCATGTTTGTTTGCTGTTCGTGCTTTCCGGTTCCTATTGCATGCTGACGTTGTCTTTCAGCAGAGTGTTTCCATATTTTCCACTTGTTCCTTCCTTTAACGTTTTCTGTTAGTCTTTATATAGTACCTTCCGGTGTCTTTTTTTTCTCATGGGTCTCACATTTTCTCAGCCTGAGTAACCTGTCACTATGAAATAATGTTTGTCTTGATATGGGATCACATATAACGTTTACGAACTGTTGTCATTCCGCAGTCACGACCTCTTGTGCGGTGACTCGTTTATTACAACTTATTGCGTATTCGCTCTTTCCAGCGACGCTGCTGACGCTGCGCGGAATTTGTCCGAGGCCGGCAGACGCTGATCGACAGACCCGTCGCTCCAGCGGAGGCAGCCAGCGGCATCCCTGCGGCCTTGCAGAAACGACAGTAAAACGGTAATTGGAAGTTGAGTAATCGACAATGCTGTATAAGTAATGGGAAATTGCAAACTAAACAAGCATTCATATTCTCTGAAATTCCTTAAAGGTATAGAAGCCGCGGGTAAATGAAAGAGTTGTGGACCTCGTCGGTGTCTTCTGCGGGGCAAAAAACGCGAGTGTTTTGGACTCACCCACGCGTACGTGGTGCTTAAATTATTATTCTCTACTGAATTACGGCTGCCATAGCTAATAGTGCGTTGCCCTGAGGGCGCCTCTTTTGTAGGCTTTTTGTACAACCTTGCTATCGTGTATTTTGGATAGTATTTAAGTCTAAACTGAGCCCTGCGCTGCTCACTGAAAAATCCGTTACCGGGCTTAACTTTGGGTTACCTGGTTCAAATGCAAGTTCTTGAGCATTTGGTAACGCCCGTTTTCGTTTTGGTGCTAAGCATCGACAAACTTGAAAATCTTACCTGCAGTCAAATGAACGGAATTTCAGCCAGCAGATTTCTCTTAAAGTTATTATCACAAGCCGAAAGCACACCTGTAAAGTAATGTTTGTATTTTAATGTACGCTTCAATATCGCAGGCCTATGAATGCTACATGCAGGCGTACATACGTAGCCTTACATACATTTTTGTTATATAATGGTAACTTGCTCGCTTGTTTACCACGACGTAATGGGAGCATAGAATTCGCGGTGTTGCTGCTAAAAGTGAAAACTAGGGTTTGCTACACCCATGCAAAACGCCGCAATACGCCATATCGCGCAAGCATGCTGCGCATGGTCTTCTGCTTATCAGGCACACAGGAAAACAATTACACCATCTCCCCGTCGGGAACCATGAGGAGGATGCGAAGCATCATGGGGGTTCCGTGTAGGTTCCATTGTGTTGCCGTTATGTTGTTTCATTTATTGGAGCACGAATGGGAACATAGTGAGAACCCCCATGTAGAGTCAGAGAAATGTAGAGGCAGCGAAGAGACCGGTGTCGGTCTCTTCGCTGCCTCTACATTTCTCTGACCTGATCGAACACCTCCTGGTTCTCGTCTTTATTGCGTGCTCACGCTCCTATCCCGCTGCCCGCCCTCTCCGTCCTCTTCTCTGGTTGAGCTGCAAGGCGCGTGGCTTTCCACAGCTTTCCCACGGGAAATTCAACATCCTCCTCTTTTCAGTTAGTCGTTTCCGTTGACGGACAGCTTCGCGTGCCTTCGTTGTATCAGATCCCTGGCCGTAGCCCCAGCCATCGCTACGACATGTAGCCAAAAAACCCCGCCAAGAGACCACCTGCGAACTGATTGCAGGCTGGGTCAGATCATTTCAGCAGGCCGCTGATGCCTAACACACAGGCGGAAGCTGAGGCACCCAGCGAGAGGCGTCGCCTTGGAACGCAATGCCGTTCCTGAGAGGATAGGCAACAAGATTGCTGCCGGTTTTGAGGTAGCAAAAATGTGCCACGTTGTTAGATTCTTTCATTATTACAGCTACGATGTGTTTTAGCACTGATAACATGCTACACTTGTTGTGTTCATCACACCTATGCTGGTTTAAAATGTTTAAATTTCCTGTTTTCTGTTGATCTTTTAGTGTTGCGTTATTTTTTGTGATACCTGCAGAATATTCCTTGTGCTTGTTTGAAGAATATCATAGCATAAGCGTCATACCATACATTCACAAGGTATTCTACTGGATCAAAATGGGCGCTGAAAAAGCAGGTGTGCGGGCCATGCTCTCGGCCCCGAACAAACTTGGAAGCTTGTGTGCAATGGTGAACACGCCTGGGCACTCAAAGCTGCGATGCATGACAAAGCACGCGAAGCGCTTCGTCGCTTACCGCGACAGCGTCGTGTAGGAGGTGCCCGCCGCATGTGGTCGCGTATATGTGGGGCAGAGCGGGTGTTGCCTAAACGAGCGCCTAAAAAAGCATGCGTACGCCCTCAAAACAGGCTCAGGAAGCAACTTGGCAACGCACTACCAGACCTGTAAGTGCTCCCCGCGTTCGAAAGGCTACGGTGCTCAAGAGGTTTCGTGATACACGCGCGCGCGAAATCTACGAGGCGTTGCGAAGATTGTGTGAGCACCCCTTCGGTGGCCTCGTATAAGAAATATCTTGGATATTTACACGTGATTGGAGCGAGCATGACATAGCAGATGCACCTGCAGTTTGTACTTTGTTTGCGTTTCTTTTTTTCACGCACGGGTGTTGCATCATCGTATTTTTGCCTTCATATTTCGGCATGCAATAAATATTGCTCAGTTGACAGTCAGCGCTCGTGTATGTGTCTTCTCTTATTGCCTTCCTTTAAGCGGTGTTTCACAGTTTAATTGAGGAATGTCCTCGATTTTTTTTTTGTAGGATCAGCGATTTTATCTCTCTACCCTGTTTTGGAGAAGAGACCATACGCCCCTGGCAAATAGGTTATTATTTCCCCACTGCATTTCTTTCTCTCTCTGAACGTTGGAAAGTAGAGGCTCGTTCTTTTTGTCTTGAGGGTCGGTTTACGTTTTATTCCGTTCTAAGTGAGCAGCATTTATTCACTTTTTTGTGCCTTAATCTCCATTTTTTTTCAGTACACTGTTAATTTATAGTACCATGATAATTGTGCGACGACGTTTTTTCTTTTGAAACACTGCACCTGATGTTTATTGTATAATGTCACCAGCGTGCGTTAGTGACGCTGTAGTTAGGTTATAAAGATATTTTCAAGTTCTGAATGTCGTATAGCTGGTAATGCCCACATACCTCCGCGACATACTGCGCGGCGATTAGGTTTCAGAAGCTGGGGCCTCGCATTGATAGATGAATTGTTTTGACAGTATTAGCCCTTACAAATACCTTGACGACCAATTTTTCAGACACCCATTTTTTCGGACATGCCTGATTATTCGGACGTTCCTCCGGCATCAGGACATCGAGCATTTCGGGAAAAGATTTGCTTTTTTGGACTGCATGATTTTCAGACATTTTCGCGGTCCTTAAGGCTCCGAATAATTGGTCGTGGACTGTACTGCTATTAAACGTCCACTGCAGAGTTCTTGTACTGGTGGTAAACATCTACTCCACAATGCATTGCAATGTTGTTTGGTGGCTTAACACAACCTCGCAGATGGTATGCATTGCTTCTCACTTTTCCTCACACGCTTCCTCACTCAAGTATGCATGCTTGTGGAACGTTCGGTTCGGAGTATTTTTGGTACGTACGTACTTGTAGAAATAAGCACGTGTCCTTCAGCTTTAATTGTTGGTAGTTCGTAATGCACAGAAGGTGAAAGTTTTTAACCGTTTCCTTAAAACCGCCGTTATGCTTCCTTGTGAGCGATATTTTTGACGAAGAATAAAAGTGCACTGCATCATAAACCACAGTGAGCTTTGTGAACCTCCATGGTTTTATAGCTTCTTGCTGGGCACTCCACTGCCACGGTATTGTCTTCACAGCAACCACTTTTATAGTCATTGAAAAAGGCTTATATTATTCCCATTTATGACTGGATTCGACCACCGATCGCGATGGTGCCTCCAGGTCCGATCCATGTGCCAGTGCGTTTGTTTCCTAAATCTACAGCCACTTTTCTGCCTATTCAAATCACGAGAGAGAGAGAAAAAACATTTTAATGAGCTCAAATGTGAGAGTGGAACCCTAGTCCGGGAATCCATGCGTTGCCCTCGCCGTCTTGGCCCGTGTCACCAGGAGAGTCTGGTCCTCCGGTTGACAGCTGGTCAACAGTGTCTCCCACAGCTCAGGAAAGGAACAGGTGGAGAGGGGTGGTAGGGCTGGGTTCTGAGCGCATTCCACAATTATATGCTGGAGGGTACCTAGCTGTGGACAAAACTTGCATAGCGCGGTGTACTGTGTAGGAAACAATAAATTCGTTCGAAGCGGGTGAACGTAGGTGCCTGCTTGTAATTGTCGGAGTGTTATTTCCTGAGTTTTGCTGAGGGATGGGTGAGGGCACGGGAATTTTTGTCTGCTGGTCCGGTAAAATTGGGTAATTTCCCGAATCCTGCTTGCATGGTACCTTCTACAAACCCCTACGAGACGTTTTGCAGTACCTCCCGGAAATAAAATGGTGAAGTAAAAACTCATATTCTAAGCGTACAATCTGAATGGCGAAAATCCGATCCTAGCTGGGCTGTCATCACGCAGGCACTGATGTTGACGATCAACAGTACTGGGTTAGCGCAACACGTATGTGTGAGCATGCCCGGTTAGGCAAGTTATGTTTTCTGTTGCTAAATGTGCAATGTACGCACGTATTTTTCGTCAAAAAGCACATACGAAGAGTGAACTAAACATTCACAGAAACACAGCAACGTAAACCAACTCTATCAATAAAAGTTGCTAGTCAGTAAACGGACCTCGGTACAGGCAATGCTTGCCATGTCTACACAGAGGAGGCATTGAAAGCAGGTCTCAGCAGGTCGAAGCTGCTTTCAATGTCGCCCCACTGCGGCAGTAGTAGGCGCTGATGTTTGAGATGTGTGGCCGCTAGTTGCCCGTTGTCTGCTTTTAACGGGGCAGCAGCCATGGAGACACCGGCTATTCAGCGTCACCGATAAGGTATCCCCATGCAAGAGTCAAAAGCAACGGTCTTAGTGTCATATTACCGCAAATGTACCGCTTACGAGTTCGCATTAAAATATTTGAGATCAAATTCCGCGAATTTGGACAGATTTTCTACAACCAACTTTTAAATTTTCAGTGAAGCAAAACTACGTACAGCAACCACTACAAGAAGGCTTGGAAACTATGTTTTATTAAGTAACTTATGTTGAGAAGTGTTGCTTACTCTTTCTGAGCACTAAACGGTTTTGCAAGAATCTGAAATGAAGCAAGCGATGACCTTTCCCGAAATCTCGAAGGGTCCCTCCAACATCTTTGCAAACAATCTGAGGCATCACGCCGTAGGGGAACTGAAACAAGAAGCTTAATCGTGCGCGAGCTCTGGACATACCCGTTATTGAGCAGAGAAACCAGACGTCGGTGTTTTTTTCCAATAATACAAGCCACACCTTGTAACCTCACCTTCACACTCGGACGCCGCATGTTGAACGAAGAAACTCCCCGAAGCACCCAGGCATCTCGTGCGCTTCCACGTCCGTGAACAGCAATTCCGCACCAGACACATCCTGGACGATGACCTAGTGCAAGCTATGCAAGTAACTCTCCGCAGACTCCGAAAGCCGATAAACACGAATGCGGCAACGGTCGATGGCCCCGATGCCGTCTGGAAGCCCCCTCCCCGACGTCGAGAACAGCGCTTGGTTGTTTCACGCTCGTCAATGTCTGGCCATCACATTGCTCAAGCGCTAATATTAAGCAAGAACTCCACAACAGAAGTGACGGCAGTGTGCACCTCCAAGTAGCTGACCTCGAATTCGTCGTGTATGATAATAAGGAGTGGTCTGCATGCCAATGCATGTAAGTGCAATTAGCCCCATCTTCTCAGCGGTTATCTTCGGCCTGCCTCAACTAGCATGGGGGGGAAACGACGAGGTTGAGAATTATTCTACAACGACTCCTGTTGTAAGCTTCGAGAGTCAGAGCATCTTAAACTCGAACTCCAAGCAGCGATGAACGGCGGTTGCCACATAGAGGGGGATTCGGTGCCACTAGTCCCTTGGTAGCGTGCTTAAAAGTGACACCGTGAGTACGAACTCTTCCACCACCTAATTTTCGCCGCTGTCAGACTAATAAGCATTCAGTATTTGGTATCCATCGTATACATTTTTAAGAAGGCCTCTGCAGTTTCATTGTAATATGTTTTCTCTTCCCGTAAAGACGTGTTCGGAGCTACTGGAATGTGACTAGTTACGTAAGGTCTTTCGGTGCTTGCACCCTTGGGTGGGGTTTTTGAACCTTCTCTAGAGGTTTCGATGGAGGGACCCGCTCCTTTCGCTGCGAATGAGACAGGAAAGGTCCGACATCTATGTGATCATCAGATTTGGAAGGGGTACCCGGCGGACCGGACACCCCGGACTTCGCACCCTTTACGGTGCCCTTCGTTCGAACCGCGACCGGCGATGGCGTCAGGAGCACCCCGTGTGGCACAGGCGGTGTGGCGGGGTTGGGAAGTGCCGCGGGTGCCTCCGTCTCTATCTCCTCCGAGCCCTCGCATGTGCTTTGGGCCGGTGGAGAGGAAGCGGTGAATGTCGCGGCATCCCCAACCGACGTGGTTGCTGCCACAGCCGCTGCTGGCCCAGCGCGTGGTGCGGAGGCGGGTTTGGTGGCCCGAGGCAACCCAGTGGGGGTGGGGCATGTGTGGGTGCAAGTTCGACTCGCGGTACTGGGTCCCCGCCGAAGCCAGACACCGCTCCGCCCCCCGGCGAGCTGCGTCGCCGTACCTCCCCAGGGGGAAAGAGGCGAACCTCTTCCACGCCCCTGGGTAGGTGATGTTCTGGGTGATCTCCACATTCATTATCTGCTTCTCCTGTTTGAACTTTTCAGATTTTCGCAAGTAAGCTTCATGGGGTACATGGCAGTTGGCAGAAGTGAAGGCTTCGGATTCACAGTTTTCTGAAGGATGGTCATGTTGGCCGCACTTAGCACAGGTAAGCCGGCCACGGCAAGAGTTTGTGCCATGCGCGAACCGTTGGCACTTGAAGCAGCGCAGTGGGTTCGGGATGTATGGGCGGACAGAACAATGTATGTAACCGGAATTTATAGATTCTGGAAGGGTGGATCGTTCGAAGGTCAAGATAATGTGTTTAGTTGCTACCTGTTTGTCACGCCGGCGTATTGATATGCGCGTTACAGCCGTGACGCCCTGATGTTTTAGGCCTTCCAAAAGGTGGTATTGATTTCGGAAGTGAGATCCGCATTACAGATCACACCCTGAGAACTGCTGAGGCTTCGGTGGGGTATGCTCTCATCTCCAGATCTGCCATGCGGGTTTGTTCAGGAGGATTGTGGATTGCTGCTGAGTTTTTACTTCAACTAGCACTTCACCAGTTCTGAGCTTTATGGCGTCGTATGTTTTGCCGATGATACCTTCAAGGAATTTTGAAACAAGAAATACGGATTGAGAGGAAACCGGCTTCGATTTGCCCACAGATTCAATGATAAAAAAATTTCATGCAAAGAATGCAGATTTGTGAAATCTGATGCTGGTTATCTGCTTGCAAGGTAGTCATAAATATGATTCATCTATTTCTACGACTTAGTCATAGGGCGTAGCATTAAGACTTATCCCGCATACAAGTGAAGCATTATTATTGAAGACAAGTTACTACCTTTACCCTTGTTCTGTTCTAAAATCAGGTAAACTATTCTCAACCGTAGGCACAATTGTCAAAAACATCCCTATTTCGTATTTGCCGCGCTTTCGAGGCGCTTTTTCAAAGAAAGTGCTACGAGTTGTGCCGCGCCTCTGCCAGATGGCGCCACGGGTCCTGCGACCGAGAGAAGACGCAGTGAAATATCCCCCTCACGAGGGGAACGATCAAATGCAGAGCATTTCCGGGGGCGCACGACGTTAAGTAGTTTGCGTTACGTTACTGTTGTTGCACTTGTGGCAACTGCTGACGAGAGAGCGCTCGTCAGCAGTAATTTGAATGAGGCAACGATATAAGGCGCGTTCAAAGCATCCCATTCTGTGTCGGCTTTGTGGTGCAGTGGGTAGAGCACCATGTACATTGCATTCCGCCCGCAGGGTCGAGGGATCGAAACCGGGCGCCGGATAGTATTTTTTTTTTATACAGTAGGATGGGGTGCGGTGCGGACTATGGACGTAAACGCGGGTGACATCGTGAGTTACTGAAATGCTCTGCATTTAAAAACAGGTAGTTATCTGGCTTTGGGAGCGAGATAGAATGCAAAGAAGGTAAAGAAACTTCGGTGCGGCCCCTTATTCAAGGACCGTTCACGTTTGGGATGGGGGGGGGCGGAAAATACCATATGCTATAGTATAAAAGCAGGGGACGGGGGTACTTCCTTCGCTCGGGTTACTCTGATACCGAGAGAGGTCCCGGAGCTCCCTGCCTGGTAAACAGACACAGAGCGCATCCGCCGGAGCCTGACCTCGCCGTTCGTGGTTTCTCACCCTCCACCTATAAGCACATCGCCACGGTTGGACACAGCTTATGTTTGGGGGCTTGGGGTCCGCGGTGTTGCCAACACCGTCACCAAGATTGCTCAAGATGCCCCTTGCGGGGTGGATCGAGTTTTTCTGGGCGAGCCTTCCACTCAGGATCTTGAAGATGCTTTTAGAAACATTAAGGAAAACGAGCGCTACAAACCGGGACCGAAAAAAACGAAGAACGAAGCGCATGTGTCTCGTCGTTCTTCGTTGTTTCTGTCCTTGTTTGTAGCGCTCGTTTTCTTTAAGCAATGAACCAACCAGTCCAACAGCTTATTGTATTGTAGAAAACTATTAATGACCGATGATTCGCTGCAGGACATACCCTGACGATTACGTCTTATGAGCCACGTGTATTAGCTAACATGTGACTCGGGAACAATTCGCGGCTGAGCGGTCGACCTTGATTGATTGTTTGCTGCGTTAAACGCGCCGAAGCTGCACCTGAACTGTGAGGCGCGCCTTGGTGGAATGCCTCGAGTGAATTTCGAACACTCGTGAATAGTTAACGTGCGCCCAAATCTCGACACATTGGCGTTTTCGCTTTTGCCTTCATCAGAAAAGCAGCCACCGCGGACAGAATTGCACCGGCCTCCTTCGGCTCAGCAGCACAGTGCCTTAGTCACGGAACCATCACGGCAGGTTAGCGGCCAACGTACTAGCGTCAGACATCCTTCTGGTTGTCTGTATTCTTCAGTTAAATGCGCCTACAACTTCACGGTGCATTCTGTAGGTTGCGCCATTATGTGGTGACGGGGCTCAGGCTCTCAGGAAACCCCGGATGATGGAGGATTGGCGGACACTACGCCGACAACACAGACTAAAAAGAACCTTCATTTTGTTGATGATGGCTGCCTCATAGGTGCCCCGATATTCGATGCACCTTTTCCCCCTTGTACAAGGATGATTATAATGGCTGTATGAGAACCATATAATGACACTCAAACTACAGAGCAGAAGCATTTTTGTGCGTCTGCTTTTTAACGAAGGTCAATTTCTCGTGCACGAGCCAAGAGCCACGCCGTGAAAAGGCAAAGATGAAAAAGCACTGTTGACTATGGAACCGGGAGCCGAAGAATTGAGCACTGAATCCTCTTCGGATGAGGGCCATGGAACAAAATCGACCGGCGAACCATTGCAGGGCCAACATTACCCGGCACCGAAGAGAGATCCTTCGGGGAGGGTGACACCGAAACTCGCTGCACCTCACCCTCCTGTCTCCCGAACTCAGCTTCCCTCTGGCCGACGCGTGGCGTCCGACGCTGATCGGGCATATTCCGACAACGCTGTCCCCATCGGAATTGTAGAGGAATTGGAGCCAAGTAAGCACTTTTTACCTACAGGAGAGCTGTGAAAGGCTAGCTACCCCGTCCTTTGCGTGTGTAGACTGAGATAAACCCTGCACTTCTGACTCACTTCAGAAAACCCCCGCCCTTCGGCAACCTGTTTTCCCTGATGGTTCATACTTTGATAAGTGATGGCGTATATTGCCACAGGGGGAATTTCTTCCTAGAAATGTATTTGTCTTTAGAAGTAAAGCAGCGTTTATAAAAATCGTGTTAGCTTGGTCTCTCTAAGCTGGCTTTCCCACATTATCTGTTTAGAGCATCAAAAAATCGGCAAGCATTGGCCCGAGCGCGACGGAGGGAGACCACCGACGACGATCGGGCCGGGAACACCTAGCGCAATCGCAGTACTTGTCAGGAACGGAGTACCACGATGCCGGAAACGCAAGGCGTCGGCGTTGCTACAATCCCGTTTAACGCTTCCCGGGCATGACAGCACTGTTACAGAGGCATTTCAAGACCACCAAATAACCCACAAACAACTGCGCTGGCAACCCATCTTCACTGAGTGCAAGGAAACTGATTTTTTGCGTACGAGAAGCGGAAAAATTGCAATCATAAATTCGGTTCCATATCACTGTTGATGCAAAGGTAGTCTATAAATCATAAATTTGTTTATGACAGTATGCAATCCATTCTCAAAGTGTAGGGAAAGCCCCAATCACAATCTGTTTTGGAAAATTTCGCGTCCAAACCGACTGCACAAGAGATGTGCCTTCTCGCATTTCATGGCGTGTAAGAAAAGGAGTAAAACACGGGACGTCCTCATGCTACAGAGCGACAGGTCGCACTCCTTTCGATACACACATTCCTTGCAGAGGGCGGAGAATGCGTGCGCACCCAGTGCTCCGACCACATGGTCTGGCGCGCGCCTCAGATCCGTTACCACTCTAACAAGTAGGCACTGACAACAGATTTTAAAGCGTCGCTCTGGAGTAGTGCTGACATAAATAATCGCGTCCTAAACGAGTTATAAAAAGATGTTTTGGGGAAGTCATTCTATCAAGCAAAGTGAAGCGCTTCAAGCGAATAGTCCCACAGAAGACCACCTCGAGAGAAACATGCGTCGTGCAGCCGTCGAATGGAGCCGATTCACGGAGAAGGGCTGGCTGAGGCAAGTAATAGCAGATACAATACCTCGTCTCCCCTTGTAGGTGACTTCTGAAGCCTCCATACAAGATGGTTTGAACAACACCAAAAATCTTCTTAGTAGGAAGTGCAGCTGGTTCGCGTTCTAACTTGTCAAACAAGTTAGTAACGTGATTAAGACGTCCTAGCGTTCTATCCCTTTCGATCTACGTATGCCGTTTCTGTTTCCCCTCTTCCAATCATACTTCTCTTCAACTTCAGGCTGTTATCTGGCAATACTA